>NC_089256.1:63045355-63367543 GCF_963930625.1 Muntiacus reevesi | reverse complement strand
TCATGAAAATAAACTCTAAGAACAGTCCTAAAAAGTAGTTATACAACTCTATGTATTTGGTAGAACTCAGAACTATACACTTGAGGGTGAATTTTATTACAGTGTATTAGTTTTTTAAAAGTGAAGGAAAATACCATATATTTTAGTGTATGCTCATAATCTTAAAGTAGCTGCTTAGCATTTTAGTGCTAAGCACTAAATAATAAATGCTGCTTAGCATTATATTTATATAATTAATTTAGCACTAAAATTTTATTCAGTTGTGTGTTCCTGTGATGCCATATGACACATAGGCGACTTTGGGGGAATAGTGAAGAAATCTGAGACAGTTGTAGAAACTAAATTCTTCCACTTACTAATTAGGAATACTACTACTAAGTGCCGCATTATATTATAGTAGCTTATGATTACTGAACATATGCTACATGCCAGACACCATTCTCAGGCATCTATTTAGGAAAACTCATTTAATCCCTTGCAACCCCATAAAGTTAGTATTATCATCCCCATTTTAGAGATGAGGAAACTAACGTACAGAAGGATTCAGTGACTCGGCAAAGGTCACATGGCAGTTAAAGTGGCACTTGGCCACAAGTAGATTCTCCATTATTTAGGGTCCATGTGAATATTAGCAGGTAGAGTCAGGAGACAGGTTTTAGCAGCACACACTGGCTCTACTGGCTCTTACAATTTTACAACAGCTCTGACCTTGTATCTTCTTTAATAAAAGAAAGACTATTTCTTAAGCATTTCATGGAGAATGCTGCAATGAGGGCTGAATGAGATATTAACATGAAAATACAATTATCCATTTACTACCTGTGCTTGTTAGCTGTGTTTAATGTTTAAAATGACAGTTGATGTGCCTTTTTGTGTTTGCATGAAAGCCATTGGCCCCAAATATACCTCATTTCTGGTAGATGTCCTCCTCACTCCCAAGTTCATAGCTAATGAGTCATGACCACCCTTGAAGAAATCCAGGGAAAGGAACAACAAAGACTTCAGTCTTTTGACACCTAATTATACAGCAGGGCCCTTTGACTGTTTTTCCTTTGTGAAAACTCTGGGGAAGAGGAACAGGAAGAACAGATGAGAAAGGAAGGGACGGGAGGCTGAAAGGAAAAGTAGAATCCCCCAGAGCTCACTATGAAAAAATCAATTAATTCAACCAAGATGAGCCTTTCTAGCACTTTCCTCTGCCCTCTTCCATTCACCTTAGCTGGGTAGTGTCAGATTCCCAAAATGCTGGACATAGGCTTCAGCAATACGTGAACCATGAACTTCCAGATGTTCAAGCTGGTTTTAGAAAAGGCAGAGGAACAAGAGATCAAATTGTCAACATCCGCTGGGTCATCGAAAAAGCAAGAGAGTTCCAGAAAAACATCTATTTCTGATTTATTGACTATGCCAAAGCCTTTGACTGTGGATCACAACAAACTGTGGAAAATTCTGAAAGAGATGGGAATACCAGACTACCTGACCTGCCCCTTGAAAAACCTGTATGCAGGTCAGGAAGCAACAGTTAGAATTGGACGTGGAAAAGTAGACTGGTTCCAAACAGGAAAAGGAGTATGTCAAGGCTGTATATTGTCAGTCTGCTTATTTAACTTATATGCAGAGTATATCATGAGAAATGCTGGGCTGGATGAAGCACAAGCTGGAATCAAGATTGCCGGGAGACATATCAATAATCTCAGATATGTAGATGACACCACCCTTATGGCAGAAAGTGAAGAAGAACTAAAGAGCCTCTTGATGAAAGTGAAAGAGGAGAGTGAAAAAGTTGGCTTAAAGCTCAACATTCAGAAAACTAAGATCATGGCATCCGGTCCCATCACTTCATGGCAAATAGATGGGGAAACAGTGGAAACAGTGGCAGACTTTATTTTTGGGGGGCTCCAAAATCACTGCAGATGGTGACTGCAGCCATGAAAATAAAAGACGCTTACTCCTTGGAAGGGAAGTTATGACCAACCTAGACAGCATATTAAAAAGCAGACTTTTGAACTCTGTGGGAGAAGGGGAGGGTGGGATGTTTCGAAAGAACAGCATGTATATTATCTGTGGTGAAACAGACCACCAGCCCAGGTGGGAGGCATGAGACAAGTGCTCGGGCCTGTTGGGCTGGGAAGATCCAGAGGAATCGGGTGGAGAGGGAGGTGGGATGGGGGACCGGGATGGGGAATTCGTGTAACTCTATGGCTGATTCATATCAATGTATGACAAAACCCACTGAAAAATAAAAATTAAAAAAAAAAAAAGAAAATGGAAAAATAAAATAAAATAAAATAAAATTTGTTATAAAAAAAAAATAAAAAAAAAAAATAAAAAGCAGAGACATTACTTTGTCAACAAAGGTCCATCTAGTCAAGGCTCTGGTTTTTCCAGTTGTCACATATGGATGTGAGAGTTGGACTGTGAAGAAAACTGAGTGCCGAAGAACTGATGCTTTTGAACTGTGGTGTTGGAGAAGACTCTTGAGAGTCCCTTGGACTGCAAGGAGATCCAACCAGTCCATTCTAAAGGAGATCAGTCCTGGGTGTTCATTGGAAGGACTGATTTTGAAGTTGAAACGCCAGTGATTTGGCCACCTCATGTGAAGAGTTGACACACTGGAAAAGACCCTGATGCTGGGAAAGATTGAAGGCAGGAGGACAAGGGGATGACAGAGAATGAGACGGTTGGATGGCATCACCAACTCAATGGACATGGGTTTGGGTGGACTCTGGGAGTGGTGATGAACAGGGAGGCCTGGTGTGCTGTGGTTAATGGGGGTCGCAAAGAGTCGGACACGACTGAGCGACTGAACTGAACTGAAAGGATTCTTAGAGTAAAACTTATTAAAAGAGTAATAAAATAGTTCATATCAGAACACAAATTGCTTCTCATTCCCAGACATATATACATGGACTATATGAGGGGTGGAGGGTGTTAATAAGGTTAAATTGTTCTACTTAGTGTTACTTCAGACATTTTATAGCTATTCATTGTGAAAATGTCCCTGCATCTTAACTTTTTTAGACTATCAGTCAGTTCAGTCGCTTAGTCGTGTCTGACTCTTTGCAACCCCATGGTGTGCAGTACGCCAGGCCTCCCTGTCCACCACCAACTCCCAGAGTCTACTTAAATTCATGTCCATTGAGTCGGTGATGCCATCCAATCATCTCATCCTCTGTCATCCCCTTCTCCTCCCACCTTCAACCTTTCCCAGCATCAGGGTCTGTTCAAATGAGTCAGTTCTTTACATCAGGTGGCCATAGGGTTGGAGCTTCAGCATCAGTCTTTCAATGAACACCCAGGACTGATCTTTAGGATGGACTGGTTGGATCTCCTTGCTGTCCACGGGACTTTCAAGAGTCTTCTTCAACACCACAGTTCAAAAGCATCAATTTTTCAGCACTCAGCTTTCTTTATAGTGCAAATCTCCCATCCATACATGACTACTGGAAAAACCATAGCTTTGACTAGGTGGACCTTTGTTGGCAAAGTAATGCCTCTGCTTTTTAATAAGCTGTCTAGGTTTGTCATAACTTTCCTTCCAGGGAGCAAGCATCTTAATTTCATGGCTACAGTCACCATCTGCAGTGATTTGGGAGCTCAAAAAATAGTCTGTCACTGTTTCCCCATCTATTTGCCATGAAGTGATGGGAAAAGATGCCATGATCTTAGTTTTCTGAATGTTGAGTTTTAAGCCAACTTTTTCACTCTCTTCTTTCACTTTCATCAAGAGGCTCTTTAGTTCTTATTTGCTTTCTGCCATTAAGGGTGCTGTCATCTACATATCTGAGGTTATTGATATGTCTCCCGGCAATCTTGATTCCAGCTTGTGCTTCATCCAGCCCAGCATTTCTCATGATATACTTTGCATATAAGTTAAATAAGCAGGGTAACAATATACACCCTTGATGTACTCCTTTCCTAGTTTGGAATCAGTCTGTTGTTCTATGTCCAGTTCTAACTGTTGCTTCTTGACCTGCATACAGATTCTTAAGAGGCAGGTCAGGTAGTCTGGTATTCCCATCTCTTAAAGAATTTTCCACAGTTTGTTGTGATCCACATAGTCAAAGGCTTTGATGTAGTTAGTCAATAAAGCAGAAGTAGATGTTTTTCTGGAATTCTTTTGCTTTTTCTTAGCCTATAAATACACAAAATTATGTCCAAAAGATTTACAACTACAGACCAAACTTTACTAATCAATACCTTCCATCAACATATTGTATTAACTTCCTTTTTGTGAAATCAATCATTCATTCAGATAAATAAGAAATAGTGGCATTAAGAAGTTCAGGTTAAGTGGAGACCTTAAATAAATAAAACAAATATAAAATACTATATAGTTCTTCAACTTTCTTGTGAAAACAGCCTCCTGAGAATATACATTTTTTTTAAGTAAGGTATAGAGAGAAGTTTTCAGAGTCAGAAGGAAATTGTTTCAGTCTATTTGGCCAATGAATATTAAGTACCACTGAAGTCTAAGTCTACCACTGGCCACTCCTTTTGATGGTGAACAACAATAATAATGATCATAGCTTCTATTCCTTGTTTCCCATCTGCATATATAAGGAAAGGTAAATAACTGTAGCTGCTACAATCAGTAAACCCCCAAATCCCAGTTCTTAAAAATATCTGCTGGATATCAGGAGAATCTTATATGGGTCAGGTGGCTCTTTGCAGTTTTCCTCTAAGAAAACACTTTTCTTCCATTCTGCAACTCTGTAATCTCCGAGTCTCTCTAGCAGTGATGGTGGAATAGAGAGAACTCCTTCCTGCCTCAACCTGTAAACGACATAACACTTCCCTTTACATCCCATTGGTGAATTTAATCACACTACTTTACCTAGGTCTTAGGGAGCTGAGAAATAGTTTAGCTCCATGCCAAGGAAAATGAAATGGATGGTGAACCCATATGTTATAATCTGCCACAGCCAGATACTTCACATTTGTTATGTGAAATTAGTATATTACATGTTACATATATTAACTTTAATGTTTATATGAACCCTGGAAGGTATATGATATTAATCTCACTTCACAGAAGGGAAGTGAGAGATGCTTTATATAAGTTTAAATAAATTGCCAAAGACACACAGTGAATTGTGGGACCAAGATACAAACACAGTGTGTCTTCAATGGACTAAAAAAATAAGATTTTATAAATGAAGATGCAAAAATATATATGAATGGTCAAAGGATATAGAAAGAAACAAGAGCCGCTAACTAAGTTATGAGAAATGGTCAGGCTCAAAAATAGAGAACTATTCTATCAGAACATTAGTGGAGAGAGAGTACTATCACATAATAAAATGGAAACTATCACGTGCTATCTAATAGTAATTTCAATCATATAGAAAGCAATGTAAAGACTGTAAATGCAGATAAAGTGGTTTTAAAAGACCAAATTCTGGCAAATTGGTCAGAGTAATATTAGGGGATAGTGAGTGCTGGTGGGGGTAGGGACAGGA
Organism: Muntiacus reevesi; assembly: GCF_963930625.1. Classification (NCBI taxonomy): domain Eukaryota; kingdom Metazoa; phylum Chordata; class Mammalia; order Artiodactyla; family Cervidae; genus Muntiacus; species Muntiacus reevesi. The sequence continues at coordinate 63,362,081 of NC_089256.1, read as the reverse complement.
TAGGATGAAATGTTTCAGAGTGCTTATGTTTCTTTCCATTTGCAGAAATCCATTTTCAATTGATCAGCCAATTCAGACATGCCTGTTTTAGCCAAAAAGGGTGACTCTAACCACCTCTCTCCTCTCATTAAGATACCATGTCAGCAATATAGACATAAAACATATTTAAAGACAAGTCATTTCTCATATTTCCTTGTATTAAGAACAAACTTTCATGAAAATCAATTGACAACAAGACTTGAAACTTTAAGTAAATTTTGAGAGATTCAATTAGAGTCTGAAAATAATCTATAGATAGTAAAAAAAAAAATTCTGAAATAAGATAGTGACTAAAGCCGATTTAGACCAGCATAGGACTAGAAGAATATAGCAAAAGCAAAATAAAAGCAAAAAAACATAGGAAAAAAAGATCTCTATAACCTGGAAAAAAGAATATTTTAATATGGAAAATATTTCCCTGATCTTTTACTTAAAGGCCCATTTCACTAAATCCAAATAGTGGGTTTGCCTTGCTAATTAACGACATAGAGTTGTCAAAAACTGTTAGCGACAGCTATTTTGTAATATGGCCAGTTATTAAAGCATTTTAATGCAAATTTCTCAGGTGTAGTGTACACAGTACCTCTTCTGAGATACAGGAATAGATATTCTATAAATGAGGATTTTGTGCTGGGTGAAACAAATCATGAAAAAATTTACAATAAAACTTAGCAAAGCCTTTAATATTAATACTTACTATGGGTCTGAGATGGGAAGATGGATATACAACATTCAGTGTTTCACCAGTGGACCCTTTTATTTTGCCATGAAGCATATGGTGGCACTAGTGGTAAAGAACCCACCTGCCAGTGTAGGGATGTAAGAGATATGGGTTTGATCCCTGGGTTGGGAAGATCCCCTGCAGAAGGGAATGGCAACCCCATTCCAGTATTCTTGTCTGGAGAATCCCACGGATAGAGAAGCCTGGCGGGCTACAGTCCATGGGGTCACAAAGGGTTGGACATGATTGAAGTGACTTAGCATGTAGTACATACTGAGGGACAAATGTCTTTTGGATCATTTTTCGGAAGTAGTGATTTGGCACCACTCCTCTCCATCAACAGAGGCCCTTGTTTTCAATTGTGAAAAAGGGGATAATGCAGTTAGGAGTTGTAAAAAGCAGTTGGGAATTGGGGGATTATGGTTAGGAGTATGGACTCTGGAGTTAGGCTGCTGGCGTTCAAACTCTGACTTGCTGCAGACTCTTGGGCAAGTTACTTGAGCTCTCCTTTTTCTTTATTTCTAGGATGGGCATGAGAATAGTAACTAGCTAAGGGAAAGTTACTAGTGTTAAATAACTGGACACATTTAAGGTAGATGGAACAGTTCCTAGCATATGGTAAACTCCCAATATTAGCTCTTGGCTACTAAGGCAAGGCAGAGAAGGCAGTGGCAACCCACTCCAGTACTCTGGCCTGGGAAATCCTGCGGACAGAGAAGCCTGGTAGGCTGCAGTCCATGGGGTCGCCAAGAGGAGGACACAACTGAGTGACTTCACTTTCATTTTTCACTTTCATGCATTGGAGAAGGAAATGGCAACCTACTCCAGTGTTCTTGCCTGGAGAATCCTAGGGACTGCGGAGCCTGGTGGGCTGCCATCTATGGGGTCACACAGAATTGGACACGATTGAAGCGACTTAGCAGCAGCAGCAGCACTAAGGCAAGCAACAGTTGCTCCAAATAAATATCTTCACTAGGACAATTCCAAATCTAGTCTGGGTTATGCTATGTGTGTGTGTGTGCATTAGTCGTTCAGTTGTGTCTGACTCTTTGCAACACCAGGGACTGTAGCTCACCAGGTTCCTCTGTCCATGGGGATTTTTCTGGCAAGAATACTGAAGGGGGTTGCCATTCCCTTCTTCAGGAGATCTTCCCAACCCAGGGATCAAAGCCGGGTCTTCAGCATGGCAGGCAGCTTCTTTACCATCTAAGCCACCAGGGAAACCCAGGTTATGCTATACAGAACATCTTTATTTTGTAGGGAGGTTTTTTCCTAAGACTACTTCTAAAAATCATACTTTGAAAATTAAAATTTGTTATTAAACTCAGAGAAGTTTTTTCCCTCTAGGTTAAAAACATGACCATTTAAACCTTCATTTCTTTCACTTAAGACTCTAATTTTCAGTAGGTTGCAGTGATATATTAATAGATGAGGCTATTTTCATCTTTGTTTTGCCATCAGGACTCCAAAGATGACCAGATCCTTCTTCTAAGGAATAGCTCTTAAATTCTGCATCCATGAATAACCAGATAACTAACGCCTGATTAGTGCTTCATCACTGACAGTATGTTTTCACATATATTAGAGCACTTACGGTTCTTCCTGAACCATTTTCCTTTAACCCAGGCTGTCTCCTTGCCCCTACCTGTAGGTTCAGCCATATGTATATCCACCTCCAAGCAGGACGTATGAATTACTTATTACTCGTAAATCCATTTCACTGAAGAAGGATTTCAGACAAATAACAAAAGATTGACTCAGGATCAACATTAGCTCTACTCTTATCACCTACCTCCCCAGCAAGTGACCAGCTGCTCAGATACCCAGTAACTGGCTCTGACTCCATTGCTCCAGCTCTCGCCTACAGAGCTCACATACTACCATCACCTGGTGCCTGTCTTGTTGGCCCCAAAGACCCTTTATTCCAACTCCCAGATTCCAGATAACCAGGTCTCCTATATCATAATCTGTTCTGAGGAATGGAGAATTCTTGTGGGAAATCTATACAAAAGTTTCTAAGTTTTCCTGTTTAATTTTGCAATAAAAAAAACCAATGGGACCTATCCAATAAATCCTACTAATGAAGTAATGGATTGTCAAGCATAACTGGCCAAAGTGCCTCCTATGTCTTTGAAGCTAATATACAGATTACTTAACAACCTAAAGAATGTAGGTGTAAGCATTGGTGGTTCAGTGGTAGAATTCTCACCTGTCATGTGGGAGGCCTGGGTTTGATTCCCAGCCAATCCAAGAGCACTGCTATTGTGGTATCCGTGGTGGTTCAGATGGTGAAGAATTGCCTGCAAAGCGGGAGTCCTGGATTCGATCCCTGGGCTGGGAAGATCCCCTGAAGGAAGACAATGGCAACCCACTCCAGTAATCTTGCCTCAAGAATCCCCACAAACAGAGGAGCCTGTCAGGCTACAGTCCACGGAGTCCCAAAGAGCCGGACATGACTGAGCGACTAAGCGCAGCATGAAGAATGTAGATATTCTCAGGCTGAGGAAAGAGAAAAAAGCAGGAACCCAAAACTAGTGTTTCACATCTGAATGGTATGTACTAATGTATTTTTTTTTGACTGATTTATTCAGATTTTTCCATTAAAGAATTCCAAAATACAGCTTAATTTTTCTGATACTTACCTGCTCCTTTAGCTTCCCTAAATAATACTGCCCCAATTTGGGGTTACATTTTTATTGTGGTAAAATATATGTAACATTAAAATTTTTTAATGTACAATGCATTGGTATTAATTACATTCGCAAAGTTGTGTGGCCATCACCACTATGAACTTACAAAACCTTTTCATCACCCAAATAGAAACTCTGTACTCATGTTAAGCAGTAAATCATTCTTCCTCCACCCAGCCACTGATAACTTCTGTTCTACTTTTTGTCTCTATCAATTTGTCTGTTCTAGATATTTCATGTAGGTGGGATCTATGGTATTTGTCCTTTTATGTCTAGTATATTTCACTTGTTCTCAAGGTTCATCTTTCTTGTAGCATGTATCAGAATTTCAGTCTTTTTATGGCTGAATAATATTGTATTTATATACCACATTTTATTTATTTGATGGTGCTTGGGTTGTCTCAACCTTTTGGCTAATGTGAGTAATTGTACAGTGTGTACAAGTATCTGTTTTAATTCCTGTTTTCAATTATTTGGGGGTATATACCTAGATATCTAGGAGTTTAATTGCTGGGTCATGTGGTTATTCTATTTTTAGCTTTTAAAGGAGCCTCCAAACTGGCTTCCACAGCCACCATACCACTTTACATTCTCACTAGCAATGTATGAGAGTTCAAATTTCTCCACATCTTCAGCAGTATGTTATTTTGTTTTTGTTATTATATCCATCCTGGTAGGTGTGAAATGGTATCTTATTGTGGTTTTTATTTGCACTTGACTATTGGCTGATAATGTTAAGCTTTCTTTATGAGCTTATTGATAATTTATATATCTTCTTCAGAGAAGTGCCTATTTAATTCCTTTGCCTATTATTAAATTAGGTTGTTTGTCTTTTTATTATTGCATTTTAGGATTTCTTCATATATTCTGGATATTAAACCCTTACCAGATATATGACTGTAAATAACGTTTCCCATTCTGTAGGCTGTTTTTTTAAATAATATCTTTTGATTCAAGAAACTTTTCCATTTTAATGGTCAAATTTGTCTTTTTTTTCTTTTGTTGCTTGTGTGTTCTGTGTCACTGATCCACTTTGAGTTAAATTTTATATATCGTATGAGGTAGGAGTCCAACTTCATTCTTTTGTATAGGGAAATCTAGTTGACCCATTGCCTTCTTTGAGGAAACTATTCTTTCTCCATTGAATGAACCTAGCACACTTGTCAAAAATCAACTGACCACAGATGTTTATTTCTGGACTGTCAATCCTATTCTATATGCTTCTATATCTATCCTAATGTCAGCATCAGACTGTTTTTATTACTGCAGTTTTGTACTAAGATTTTAAAATAAAGAAATGGGAGTTCTCCAACTTTGTTCTTGTTCTTCAAGATTACACTAGCTATTATGGGTCCTTTACAATTCCATATGAATTTGAGGATTGGCTTTTCCACTTCTGAAAAAAAACCAACTTGGAATTTTTATAGGAATTATACTAAATTTCTAAATAGTTCTGAATAATATTTACATCTTAAAAACTGCGTTTTCATGCTTAAGCACTTCAGCAATATGTAAGTTTTAGTAAGTTTAGGAATATCATATACTATATTCCATATAATTTTTACTCTTAAAAGATTCAACCTGCACTGGCATATTAAGTACTCAGAGAAATTTTGTAAGATAGAAGTTTTCAAAATTTACTTTAATTCTGCATTTCCAAATCCATTGACCCCAAAATCTTTTTTCTTAACAGCTATGCTATACTATTGAGCTCTGGAGTCAAAGGGCCCAGTTCAAATTTCAGCTCAACTGCTTACCTATGACATTTATCTAATCCTCATATCCCTCATCCATAAAATGGAAATAATAACTAAAACTACTTCAAAAACTGGTGAGCACTGGATGATAAAATGCATAGAAATCACATACTAAGTACTAAACAAATTTAGCTAAAACTGTTGTTAACAGTTCTCAAAATGAGAGTTTGTAGAACGTAATTTGAAAATGGAATCATAATTATACAATAACAGCATAAAATGCATACTCAAATAATTGCTGCAGGTCTATTATATACAAATGGGAATGTAAAACTTACTGGAAGGCTTTCAGGTAGCACATATTTGTGAGAAGGTTCGCAATCCTGGCAAAGTGTAGCATTTTCATTCAGGGATGAAGGACCATGTAGTGTCACGGCCATTGCTGAGACCTGCTGATGTCTCTATAGATGTTTGCAAACACAGAGACTGTCCAAGAAAGGATAAAGCTAAAGCTGGTGCTCAGAGGCAGATAAAGAAAGGGCAAATGAGAAGGGAGTGCTAAATCATGCCACTTCTCTTACTCCAATCAGTAGTATCTATCTTCCCATTAATATAACCCCGTTTCTCAAATACAAACAACAAAAATGATGCTCTTCATTGTGGTTACTTTCCCCCAAAAAAAGATGAAACAGAAAGTGGAGAATTAAGAGAAAATACTACCAATTGTTTTTCTTTTAAAATGGAGGGTTTGTTGAAACCATACTCTATAAAAGAAGACGTGTGTGTGCCTAGCCGCTAAATCATGTCTGACTCTTTGTGACCACATAGACTAAAGCCCGCCAGGCTCCTCCTGTCCATGGGGTTTTCCAGGCAAGAATGATGGAGTGGGTTGCCATTTCCTTCTCCAGGGGATCTTCTTAACTCAAGGATCGAACCCGTATTTGTCTCCTGCATTGCAGACAGATTCAATACCTGCTGAGCCATTTGGGGAGTCCCATAAAAGAAGATAATACAGAGTAAATACAGCAGACTTTATTTAGGTTGATAGAAAATTCATAGGGAGACAATAAACAACTAATATTGCCATTGTCTATATATTTGTAGAGCTATTCTTCTAAACAGCAAAGTATAGCTGAGCTATTGAAATTCCTAAAGATGATGTTGTTAAAGTATTACACTCAATATGTTAGCAAACTTTGAAAACTCAGCAGTAGCCACAGGACTGGAAAAGGTCAGTTTTCATTCCAATTCCAAAGAAAGGAATGTTCAAACTACCACACAACTGTACTCACTTCACTTGCTTAATAAGGTAATCCTCAAAATCCTTCAGCTACACTTCAGCAGTATGTGAACTGAGAACTTCTGGACGTACAAGCTGGATTTAGAAAAGGCAAAGGAACCAGAGATCAAATTGCCAACATCCATTGGATCAGAGAAAAAGCAAGGGGATTCCAGAAAAACATCTATTGCTTCACTGACTACACTAAAGCCTTTGATTGTGTGGATCACAACAAACTGGAAAATTCTTAGAGAGATGGGAATACCAGACCACCTTTTCTGTCTCCAGAGAAATTTGTATGCAGGTCAAGAAACAAAGTTAGAACTAGACATGGAATAACAGACCAGTTCAAAATTAGGAAAGGAGTATGTCAAGGTTGTATTTGTCTCCCTGATTATTTAACCTATATGCAGAGTACATCATGTGAAATGCTGAGCTGGATGAATCACAAACTGGAATCAAGACTGCTGGGAGAAATAACAACAACCTCAGATATGCGAGATACTACCCTAATGGCAGAAAGTGAAGAGAAAATCAAGGACCTCTTGATGGGGGTGAAAGAGGAGAGTGAAAAAGCTGGCTTAAAACTCAACAAAAGTTGAGAAACTTCTCAGAAAACTAAGATCATGGCATCCGGTCCCAACACTTCATGGCAAACAGATGAAGAAAAAGTGGAAACAGTGACAGATTTTATTTTCTCGGGCTCCAAAACTACTGCAGAGGGTGACTGGAGACATGAAATTAAAAGATGCTTACTCCTTGGAAGGAAAGCTGTGACAAACCTAGACAGTGTATTAAAAAGTCGAGACATCACTTTGCTGACAAAGGTCTGTTTAGTCAAAGCTATGATTTTTCCAGTAGTCATGTATGGATGTATGAGTTGGACCACAAAGAAGGCTGAGTGTTGAAGAATTGATGCTTTTGAATTGTAGTGCTGGAGAAGACCCTTGAAAGCCCCTTGGACTGCAAGGAGTTCAAACCACTTAATCCTAAAGGATATCAACCTTAAATATGCATTGGAAGGACTGATGCTAAAGCCGAAGCTCCAATACTTTGGCCACCTGATTCAAAGAGATGACTCACTGGAAAAAACCCTGATACTAGGGAAGACTGAGGGCAGGAGGAAAAGGAGGCAACAGAGGATGAGATGGTTGGATGGCATCACAGACTCAATGGACATGGGTTTGAGCAAACTCCAGGTGATTGTGAAGGACAGGACCGATGTGCTGTAGCCCATGGAGTTGCAAGGAGGCGGACATGACTTAGCAAATGAACGACAACAAAGTATATTACATATTATTGAAGAAATTTTATAATATGTAATATACTTTGTTGTTGTCCATTTGCTAAGTCATGCACTGGGAAGACCCAGAGGAATTGGGTGGAGAGGGAGGTGGGAGGGGGGATCGGGATGGGGATACATGTAAATCCATGGCTGATTCATGTCAATGTAAGACAAAAACCACTACAATATTGTAAAGTAATTAGCCTCCAACTAATAAAAATAGATGAAAAAAAATTTTATTATCTAAGTATCACTTGTCAGTAATAATTTATCACATTAACACAAGAGAAAATGGAAGTTTTATTAATATTAATGTATAGCTGTGAAACAAATAAACTAAACTCTAATGGCTGAATAGCTCTGTTTCTGTTTTGCAATAAAAATAAATATTTTTTCTACAGGGTACCTTGTCCCACGCTTTTCTGTGATTAAGCTGCCTCTTCAATGCAGTAGTCATCAATTTATAGGATAGCATTTATGGCTCATCAGGAAATCTTTATTCAATCCAGCATTACATAAGTAGGTTGCCTAATGCATTATTCCTTGTAAAAATGTTTATCCTTCCTGAATATGATGATGAGCAGTTGATTTATTTGTTCATGTCTTTTTAAGGATGATTTATCAATGTCAATGATACTTAACAGTTCTGAGAGCAATTAATGTTGCTTCAAGAAAAGTTAATATGGCAGCTCCACTGAAGGTAGCCAGGGAAAACAATACTTGAATGGTTAAGATCATGGACTTTCTGACTGAAACTCTAACAAATCAACCTCAAGAGTTCATTTTATTTTTGTGGGCAAGTTGGAGAAAGAATAGGGTGTACCCACAAAAAAGTATTCCCCTAGTTCAAATGTTACATTTATACAAACTTAACAGAGCCAAGATAATCAATGTAAATCTGACCTCTTTGCTTTTCCTTTTCTTTTGCAGCATGCAATAGTGTAATGTTTTATTTTGATATTACAGAAATTTTAAAGTAAAAGAATTATTTGTTGTGCAAATCAAAATATCTGAATTGAACTATGGCATATTTCTGAATCCATCAAAATCCAAGATCCATTCATGCTGCTACCTCTGATAATCTCTTTGATCAGAAAATCTCAAAACTCTACTCTTGCAAGGTAGCTACAGAAGTCAACTCTTTCAGCAGGATTTGTCTGGCTGCCTAACCCTGGTGATGTAAGGGAGGTGAAATGCAGTTGGTAGGTAAAGAAGCCTCTCCTAGTGGGAGGGGTTGGGAAGTACAAAATGGTGCTGGTGCCAGGTACAACCTCACTTAATCAGAAATTGGAATCTGAGGGTTGAGACAGGAGACTGGAGAAAAAATGACATGAGCTCACCTCTGTTCATGAAAACACCAAAATCACAACTAACTGAGCAACCACAGATGAAAAAAAAAAAAAAAAAAAAAAAGCTAGAATCTACCAAAAAAGATATCCTACATCCAAAGAAGTAGCCATGAGAAGATAGGAGTGGTGCAACTGTGGTAAAATCAAATCCCATACCCACTAGATGGGTGACCCACAAAAGTGAAAATAATTCTATCAGAAAGGTTCTCTCATAGGAGTGGAAGTTCTGAGCCCCATGTAAGGCTTCCCAGTCTGAGTGTCTGGCAACAGGAAGAGGAGCTCCCAGACCACATGGTTTTGAAGACCAGTGGGGTTTGATTACAAGAATTACACAGGAAATAGAAATTGTACTCTTGGAATTTCCACAAGACATTGTATACACTGGAACCCAGGGGGAAAAGCACTGACCTCATAAAGAGCCTGGATCAGACTCATCTGCTTGTGTCAGAGGGTCTCCTATAGAGACAAGGAGCAGCTGTGGCTCAAGGCAGGGACAAAGACACTGGTGGCGATAGTTCTGGAGAGTAGCCCTTGTCATGAGCTCTCCTGAAGCCTACCATTTTCTCACCAAGACCTGGCCCCACCCAACAGCCTGTAGGTTCCAATGCTGGGATGCCTCAGGCCAAACAACCAACAGGGCAGAAACACAGTCCCACCCTTCTGCACAAAGGCTACCTGAAGTCTTTCTAAACCCACAGCTTCTGCTAAACACACACCTTGACATGGCCCTGCTTACCAGTGAGACAAGACCCATCTCCACATGCCAGTGGGCAGGAACCAGTTCCTCCCATCAGGAAGACTGCACAATCCTCTTAGGCCAGCCTCATCCACCAGGGGTCAGACAGCAGAAGCAGGGAGAATACAAGCCTGCAACCTGTGGAATGGAAATTACAATCACAGACAGACAAAATGAGATAGCAGAGGATTATGTCACAGACAAAGAAACAAGATAAAACCCCAGAAGAACAACTAAGTGAAATGGAGATAGGCAATCTATCTCCAAAAGAATTCAGAGTAATGACAATAAAGATGATCTAAGATCTTGGAAAACAATGGAAACAGACCAAGAAGATACAAGAAATGTTTAACAGCATGTAGCTAGAAGAGCTAACAAACAAACAGATGGGGACTGTCACACCCCACTTTCATCAGACAAATAATCCAGATGGATAGATAATCCAGACAGAAAATCAATAAGGAAACACAGGCCTTAAACAATACATTAGACTAGATGGATTGATTGATATTTATAGAGCATTCCATCCAAAAGCAACAAAATACACATTCTTTTCAAGTGCATATGGAACATTCTCCTGATATGGGCTGATCACATAGTGATTGGCCACAAAGTGAAACTCAGTCAATTTAATAAAACTGAAATTATATCAAGCAAGTTTTCTGACCACAATGAAATGAAATTAGAAAATAACTACAAGAAAAAACTTTTTAAACACAAACACATGGAGGCTAAACAGTATGCCACTAAAAAACCAACTGATCACTGAAGAAATGAAAGAGGGTGCTCGCTTCGGCAGCACATATACTAAAATTGGAACGATACAGAGAAGATTAGCATGGCCCCTGCGCAAGGATGACACGCAAATTCGTGAAGCGTTCCATTAAAAAAAAAAAAAAGAAAGAAAAGAAATGAAAGAGGGAATCAAAAAATACCTAAGGACAAATGAAAACACAGCAATCCAAAACCTATAGGAGGCAGTAAAGAGGTTTTATGAGGAAAGTTTATAATCTTACCTCAGGAAAAAAGAAAAATTTCAAATAAACAACCTAACCTTACACCAAAAACAATTAGAGAAGGAAGAATAAAACCCAAAGTTAGAAGAAATTACAAAGATCAAAGCAGAAATAAATGAAATAAACATAAAGAAAACAATAGCAAAGATCAATGAAACTATGATAAAAGCTGATTCTTTGAAAAGATAAACAAAATTAGCCAGACTCATCAAGGGAAAAAAGGGAGACAGCTCAAATCAATAAAATTAGAAATAAAAAAAGAGAGAAGGTACAATAGACACCACAGAGGATCATAAGAGAGCATACAAGCAACTATATGCCAATAAAATGGAAACCTGTCAGAAATGGACAAATTCTTAGAAAGGTATAATTTCCCAAGACTGAACCAGGAAGAAATAGACAAGATGAAGAAACTCAGTTTTGGGCTTCCCTGTTGGCTCAGATGGTAAAGAATCTGCTTGCACTGCAGGAGACCTGGGTTTGATCCCTGGGTTGGGAAGATGACCTGGAGAATCCCATGGACAGAGGAGCCTGGCAGGCTACAGTCCAGGGGTCGAAAAGAGTCAGACAGGACTGAGCAACTTTCACTTTCCCTTACCATTACTGAAACTGTAATTTTAAACTCGTACAAACAAATGTCCAGGACCAGATAGCTAAACAGGCAAATTCTATCAAACATTTAGAGTAGACTATTCCAAAAAGCTTCAGAGGAAGGAATGCTCCCAAACTCATTTTATGAGGCTACTATTACCTGGTATCAACACCAAAGATATCACAAAGAAAGAAAATTACAGGCCAGTATCACAGGTGAACATAGACATAAGAATCTTCAACAAAATATTAGCAAATGGAATCCAACAGGACATTAAAAAGATCAAACACCATGTTGAAGTGGGATTTATCTCAGGGATGCAAGGATTTGTCAATATCCACAAATCAATCAGCATGACACACCAATCAACAAATTGAAGAATAAAAACCGTATCATCACTCCAATAGGTGCAGAACTTTTGACAAAATTCAACATCTATCTATGATAAAAACTCTCCAGAAAGTGGGTGTAGAGGGACCATACCTCAAAATAATAAAGGCCACATATGTATGGTAAACCTACAGCTAAAATTATACTCAACAGTGCAAAGCTCAAAGCATTCCCTCTCAGGGCCTCCACAGTGGCTCAGTGGTAAAGAATCTGCCTGCCAGTGCAGGAGACAAAAGAGATGTGGGTTCAATCCCTGGGTCAGGAGGATTCCCCTGGAGTAGGAAATGGCAACCCACTCCAGTATTCTTACCAGGAAAATTCCATGGACAGAGGAGCCTGGTGGGTCCCAGGGTTGCAAAAAGTCAGACACAACTAAGCATGCATGCACACTCCGTCTAAGATCAGGAACAAGACAAGGATGTCCACTGCTGCCACTTTTATTCAACATAGTTTTGTAAGACCCAGCCACAACAATCAGAGAAGAAAAGGAAATAAAAGGAATCCAAATTGGAAAGAAAGAAGTAGAACTGTCACTGTTTGCAGATGACATGATGCTATGCAAAGAAAATCCTAAAGATGCTATCAGAATACCACTAGAGCTCATCAATGAATTTGGTAAAGTTGCAGGATACAAAATTAATATACAGAAATCTTGAATATTTATACCCCAACAATGAAATATCAGAAAGAGAAATCAAGACATCAATCCCATTTACCACTGCATCGGAAAGAATAAAATACCTAGAAGTAAACCCACCAAGGAGGCAAAAGACTTGTACTTTGAAAACTATGACACTGATGAAAGAAATGGAAATTGGAAGAATCAATACTGTCAAAGTGACCATACTACCCAAGGAAATTTACAGATTCAATGCAACCCCTTTCAAATTACCAATGGCATTTTTCACTAGAACAAACAAAACATTTTTAAAGTTATGCGGTAATACAAAATACCCCAAATAATCAAAGCAATCTTAAGAAAAACAGTGATGGAAGAATCAGACTCCCTGTCTTCAGACTGTACTACAAAGCTCCAATAATCAAAAAGGTATAGTGCTGACACAAAAACAGAAATACATATAAATGGACAGGATAGAAAGCCCAGGAATAAATCTGTGTACTGTAAGACAAGGAAACAGAATTTTGTCAAACAGAACATTGTGATATCCAGTGGATTCGTGGGAGGCTTTTTGCTAGGCCTTGCATCTTAAGAATATAAATGTTCTATCACAGTGGAGTTACCTCTAAGAAGAGTAGTGGTGACAAGATGCTCTCAACATTACACACTGACAGATTCTCCAGGATGACAAGAGACAACTAGCTGGACAATAACAAAGTTACTGCTTAGCATTTTGCCATCTGAAGTTTGTCAGACTAGTATCTGCTATAAAATAACCTATATGGTATATGTATAATAGTATTCCTGAGCAAAATATGGCTTCATTATTTTTAAAAATTTGCATTTGTTTAAATTTTGCCTATAAAACACTAGGTGTGGAGAGAGAAAAATCTGTTGGATATATTCCTCAGTGAAATATTATCCTCATTTTATTTAAATAGGATGTTCTCCACTGTGCTTTTTAGTATAGTGCCAATAATTAAACATTTGTATTACAGCTTCAACTGTAGAGCTGACTTTTTTTTAAAAGATGAGATATTAAACAAATTTAATACCAATTTTTAGGTTGTTTTTTCCTGCAATTCTTACTTTGCATATGTAGCAACTGTAGTAAACAGTTTCAAGAAATGCTCTAGGGAAATACTACATATCTAAAGCTCTTTTTGGTTTTTTGATGTCTGTAGTTGTAAAAATATTTTCCTGTATATAAACTTTAATTTTTTCATTCATTTGTTTATTCTGGCAGTCTGGGTAGAATTAATTATCTTGAAAGTAAATAAAGTTGGGTCATGATTCATTTTATTAACTTTGAGTGATCTCATTTTTCATTTTTAAAAATCCTGATTATTATTTTGACCCCTTCTTTACAAAGAGGTAAAAATCACTTTATAATAGTATAGTATGAATTTATTGTCTGAAGATCAGTGATTTTTCTATACAATCATGAAACTGTAGCTTAAAGAGAACTGTTTCTTTGATCTAGTCTGAGATGGAAATGCTAAATAAGGCTTTCAGGTTTTTCAGTAGCATTATGTTGGTTGAACACTAGGCCAGTTGACCTGTTTCTCAAGACAATATCACAGGTGGCTCAGTGTTAAAGAATCCACTTGCAGTGCAGGAGATGCAAGAAACTTGGGTTTGATCTCTGAGTTTGGAAGATCCTCTGGAAAAGGAAATGGCAACCCACTCCAGTCTTCTTGTCTGGGAAATCCCATCGACAGATGAGCCTGGTGGGCTACAGCTCATGGGGTCTCAAAGAATCAGACACAACTTAGCAACTAAACAGCAACGTGATCAATTAATCTATGAAAGAGGAGGCAAGAATACACAGTGGAGAAAAGACAATCTTTGCAATAAGTGGTGCTGGGAAAAACAGACAAGTGCATGTAAAAGAATGAAATTAGAACACAGAACAGTCTCTAACACCATATGCAAAGATAAACTCGAGATGTATCAAAGACCTAAATGTAAGGCCAAACACTATAAAACATAGGCAAAAAATGGCAGAACATCCTTTGGCATAAATTGTGGCAATATCTTTTTTGATCCACCTCTTAGAGTAATGAAAATAAAAACAAAAATAAAATAAACATAATTAAATGATAAAGCTTCTGCCCAGCAAAGGAAACCATTAAAAAAATTCAAATGAAGTAATCAACAGGTGATTAATCTCCAAAATACACAAACAGCTCATGCAACTCAATATGAAAAAAACAAACCTCCCAACCAAAAAAAAAGGGGGGGGGGCAGAAGATCTAAATAGATATTTTTCCAAAGAAGGCATACAGATGGCCAAAAGAGCACATACAAAGATGCTCACCATCACTGATTATTAGAGAAATGCAAATCAAAACTACAGTAAGATATCACCTCACACTGCTTAGAAAAATCAGAAAATCATCAGAAAAATCTACAAACAATAAATACTAGAGAGGAGGACATGGAGAAAAGGGAACCCTCTTACACTGTTGTTGAGAATGCAAATTGGTGCAGCCAATTATGGAGAACAGTATGCAAGTTCCTTTAAAAACTAAAACTAGAGCTACTATATGATCCCATAATCCCATTCCTGGGCAGACAGAGAAGAACAAATATAATATCACTTATATGTGGAATCTAAAAAAATGGTACAAAGAACTTATTTACAAAATAGAGTCACAGATGTAAAAAACAATTTGTGATTACCAAGGGGGAAAGCCAAAGGCAGGGTGGAGAGGGGTAAATGGAGAGACTGGGACTGCCAATATACACACAACTATATATAACCAACAAGGACCTACTGTGTAGCACAGGAAGTGTCTCAATACTATGCAGTGACTAATATGGGGAAAAAATCTAAAAAAGAGTAGATATAGGTATATGTATAACTGATTCCCTTTCTGTACATCTGAAACACACTGTAAATCAACTATACCCTAATAAATACTTCTTTTTAAAAGTATACAAACAATAAATGCTGAAGAAGATTTGGAGGAAAGGGAACCCTCCTACACTGTTGCTGGGAATGTAAACTGGTACAGCCACTATGGAGAACAGTATGGATATTAATTAAAAAACTAAAAATAGAGCTTGCATATATCCTGAAATTCCACTCCTGGACATATATCTGGAGAAAACCATAATCTGTAAAGATATCGACACCTCAGTGTTCATTGCAACACCATTTACAACAGCCAACACATGGAAGCAACCTAAAATATCCATTGACAGAGGAATGGATAAAGAAGATGCAGTACTTATAAACAATGGAATATGAGCCATAAAAAGAATGAAATAATGTCATTTGCAGCAACATGGATAGACTGAGAGATTATTACACTAAGTGAAATTAGACACAGGTAGACAAATATCATAAGCTATCACTCATATGTGGAATCTAATTTTTAAAAAGGTATAAATGAACTTATTTGCAAAACAGAAAGACTTACAGATATGAAAAACAAACATGTTTACCAAAGTGGAAACATTGTGGGGGTGGGATGAATCAGGAGCTTGGGATAAACATATACACACTACTATAAATAACCTCAGATATGCAGAGGACACCACCTTCATGGCAGAAAGTGAAGAGGAACTAAAAAGCCTCTTGATGAAAGTGAAAGAGGAGAGTAAAAATGTTGGCTTAAAGCTTAACATTCAGAAAACTAAGATCATGGCATCTGGTCCCATCACCTCATGGGAAATAGACGGGGAGACAATGGAAACAGTGTCAGACTTTATTTTTTTGGGTTCCAAAATCACTGCAGATGGTGACTGCAGCCATGAAATTACTCCAAGCTTACTCCTTGGAAGGAAAGTTATGACCAACCTAGACAGCATATTAAAAAGCAGAGACATTACTTTGTCAACAAAGGTCCATCTAGTCAAGGCTATGGTTTTTCCAGTGGTCATGTATGGATGTGAGAGTTGGACTGTGAAGAAAACTGAGTGCCTAAAAATTGATGCTTTTGAACTGTGGTGTTGGAGAAGGCCCTTGAGAGTCCCTTGGACTGCAAGGAGGTCCAGCCAGTCCATCCTGAAGGAGATCAGTCCTGGGTGTTCATTGGAAGGACTGATGCTGAAGCTGAAGCTCCAATACTTTGGCCACCTCATGCGAAGAGTTGACTCATTGGAAAAGACCCTGATTCTGGGAGAGATTGGGGGCAGGAGGAGAAGGGGACAACAGAGGATGAGATGGCTGGATGGCATCACCAACTCGATGGGCATGAGTTTGAGTAAACTCCAGGAGTTTGTGATGGAGAGGGAGGCCTAGCGTGCTGCGATTCATGGGGTCACAAAGAGTCGGACACGACTGAGCAACTGAACTGAACTGAACTGAATATATAAGATAGATAACCAACAAAGACTTACTGTTTAGCACAGCAAACTCTATTCAATATTCTGTGACAACCTATATGAGAAAAGAATCTAAAAAAGAATGAATTTTTGTATCTGTATAACTGAATCACATTGCTATACACTGGACACTAACAACATTGTAAACCATCAATACTCCAATAAAACTAAAATTTGAAAAAAGACAAAAAATAATAAGTATTAGCAAGGATGTGGAAAAAGGAGAATCCTTATACATAGTTGATGAGAATAGTAAATGGGTCAGCCATTATGGAAAACAGTATAAAGATTCCTCAAAATATCAAAAATAGAACAACCACATGATCCAGCAATTTCACTTCTGGGTATATATCTCCAAAGAAAATGAAATCAGCACCTGAAAGAGATATATGCATTCCCATATTTGTTTCAACATATGT
The DNA here is from genome assembly GCF_963930625.1 of Muntiacus reevesi. NCBI lineage: Eukaryota > Metazoa > Chordata > Mammalia > Artiodactyla > Cervidae > Muntiacus > Muntiacus reevesi. Next base: position 63,344,914 of record NC_089256.1, on the reverse strand, counting down.
GCAACAGTCAAGATATAGAAACAACCTAAGTGTCTACCAGTGGATAAACAGATAAAAAAGAGATGGTGTATATAACATTACCAGTAAATATGAAAAACCTGCCATCTGCAACAACATGAAGGAACCTGCAGGATATTATACTAAGCAAAGTAAGTGAGAAACAAAAAGACATATACTGCATGCACTAACTTATGTGTGGAATCTAAAAAAGTCAAACTCATAGAAACAAAGAATGGAGAGATGGTTGTCAGAGGCCAGGAATGGGGAAAATGGGAAAATATTGGTCAAGGGGTATAAACTTTCAGTTATATGATGAACAAGTTCTGGGAATCTAATGTACAGCATGGTGACTATAGTTAACAATACTGTATTTTATACTTTGAGTGTGCTAAGAGTAGTTCATTAGCTTAGTTGTGGAAATCATTTCCAGTTTGTCCATATATTAAATCACCACACTGTACATCTTAAATATATATGTATTTGTTAATTATATCTCAAAAAAAAAAACTGGAAAAAATAAAAGAAACTGAAGATGACAAAGAGATAGGCAATATTTTTGAATTGGAAGAATCAATATTGTCAAAATGATTATACCACCCAAGGCAAGCTACAGATTCGATGCAATCCCTATCAAATTACCAATGACATATTCCACAGAAGCAGAACAACAAAAATTTTAAATTTGTAATGGAAACACAAAAAACCCTGAATAACCAAAGCAATCTTGATAAAGAAAAATGGAGCTAGAGGAGTTAGGCTCCCTGACTTCAGACAATACTACAAAGCTACAGTAATCAAAATAGTACCATAGTGGCACAAAAACAGAAATATAGATCAATGGAACAGCACAGAAAGTCCAGAAATAAACTCATGCACCTATGATCAATTAATCTACAATAAAGGAGATAAGAATATACAATGGAGAAAACACAGTCTCTTCAATAAGCTGTTCTGGGAAAACTGGACAACTATGTGTAAAAGAATAAAATTACAACATTCTTAATCACCACACACAAAAATAAACTCAAAATGTATTAAGGATCTAAATGTCAAACTGGATACTATAAAACTCAGAGGAAAACATAGGCAGAACGACGCTCTTTGACATAAATTGCGGCAATGTCTTTTTAAATCTGTCTCATAGAGACATAATAAAAACAATAAAAATAAACGAAAACAAAAAACAAATGAGACCTAATTAAACTTAAAAGCTTTTACACAAAGAAAACCATAAAAAAAAAAAAGCAAAAAGACAACTCACAGAATAGGAGAAATATTTGCAAGGGATTAAAGGGATTAAACTCCAAAATACACAAACAGCTCATGCAGCTCAATATCCAAAAAAACAAACAACCCAATCAAACTGGGCATAGGACCTAAACAGACATTTCTCCAAGGAAGACACACAGATGGCCAAGAGGCACCTGAAAGGATGTTCAACATCACTAACTATTAGAGAAATGCAAATCAAAACTACAGTGAGGCATCACCTAACACCAGTCAGAATGGCCATTATCAAAAGGTCTACAAACAATAACTGTTGGAGAGAGCATGGAGAAAAGGGAACCCTTCTACACTGTTGGTGGGAAGGTAAATTGGTACAACCATTATGGAGAACAGTATGGAGGGGTTTCTTAAAAAACTAAAAATAGAGCTACCATATGATCCAACCATATATCCGGAGGAACCCACAATTTGAAAAGACACATGCACCCCAATGTTGATAGCAGCACCATTTACAATAGCCAAGATATGGAGGCAACCTAAATGTCCATCAACAGAGGAATGGATAAAAAGAATATGTGATACATACATACAATGAAATATTATTCAACTATAAAAAAGACTGAAATAATGCCATTTGCAGCAACATGGATGGACTTGTAGATTATCATACTAATTGAAGTAAGTCAGAGACAAATATATACTATCATCTATATGTGGAATCTTACAAAATGATAGAAATGAACTTATTTACAAAGCAGAAACAGATTCACAGACTTAGAAAACAAACTTATGGTTTCCAAAGGGAAAAGGTTGGGGGGGAACGATAAATTCAGAGTCTGGATTAACATATATTCATTACTATATTTAAAATAGATAACTAACAAGGACCTACTATGTAACACAGGGAACTCTATATTCTATAAAAACCTAAATGGGAAAAGAATTTGAAAAGAAGAGATATATCTGTATATATAACAGAGTCACTTTGCTGTACATCTGAAAGTAACACAACATTGTAAATCAATTATACTCCAATAGAAAATTTTAAAACTTTTAAGAAAAGAAATTGTAATGCGATGAGATGACAAGGTGAACAGAAAGTGCTCATGTTGATTTTTTTTCCCTCCTGGTAAAGTAGCCTTACATACAAACTATCAGGGAAGAATACTGACAACTATTCAATTTTCATAGGAAAAAATGTGCTTATTGCATTTTTTTGATCATCAGGGAGATTTCTGAAGCATGCACTTCACACATGAACAATTTCCTTCTCCCAAAAAGTTCAGTATAATTTTGTCTTTTTTTGCTTGTACGTTTGGAGCAGGCAGAACTTTAAAGGTATTTCTAGCTTGGATCTAGCTTGGATCCATACAGAAATAAAAGTGTTATCTTCTTAATTTTCAACGCAATTTCATTTGAAAGTGAAAGTGAAAGTCGCTTAGTCGTGTCCGACTCTTTGTGACCCCATGGACTGAATAGTCTATGGAATTCTCCAGGCCAGAATACTGGAGTGGGTAACCTTTCCCTTCTCCAGGGGGTCGTCCCAACCCAGGGATCGAACCCAGGTCTTCCACACTGCAGGCAGATTCTTTACCAGCTAAGCCACAAGAGAAGCCCTTTCACTTATGTGTGAAATCTAAAAAACGAAAGAGCAAATAGAACAGAACAGAAACACTCATAAGAAGAGAACTACTAGTGGTTGCCAGAGTGGAGGGAAGTGGGAACATAGGCAAATTAGATGAAGGGAATGAAAAGGTACAAATTATCAATTATAAAATAAGTAAGTCATATGAATGTAATGTATAGTACTATATATTGTCAATAATACTGGAATACAGTCAATAATATTATGAAAATAATGAATCATTATACTATATACCTGAAACTAACATCATATTGTAAGTTAACTATACTACAGTTTAAAAAAAGGCATTCAAATAGTACACCATTGTTGCAGCATGTTAATACAGAACTCTTCAGAATCTTAATTTACTTGAGCAAACCCGGTATAAACCCATGCCAAAGAGTGGGAAAGCAGGTTGGCAGCCAGAGAACTAGCAGCCAAATGGTTCCTCACTGGCAGTGGCATCTGGATGGGAGGTTGGCTTGCCTCCGGGACTCTTGGCCAAAGCACTGTTGTCTATACAGACGGCTGTGTATCTGTTCAGGAGTCCAACAACTGTGTGTATGTATTTTGGTAAGCTTTTATTTCTGGGCCAAAGATTTTCATGGCATTTTTACATCTGTTGGCACCAATTCTATATTCAGCTCCCCCCTTCCTCACCCACAGTTACATTTTAGTTTTAGATGAAAAACACTGCACATAAATGGAAATGCATTAAGAAAATAAATTTCTTGAGATTTTTTTCTTAAATTCAATAAAACATATGTAGGTATGGCACTGACATTATTCTAGTTGGACTGTCTTCCTTTCTCAAGCCTTGAATAATGTGGAAATTCCCAAACACAAAGCAAAAATATCCTTGATCTTCATAAGATTTAGATAGAACCTAAGTATAAAACTATCAGAAGTTACTATCATCATCAAAAGTATAATGGACCATAAAGAAATTTAAAGTCAAGTTATTCTTTCAAAGTTCTAGAGAAACAAAATCATTTTATAATTTTATAAATGTAGTTCCTGCAATATAACCACAGGAACTGCCACACATCTAATCAACTAGCTTGTCAAAAGTTCTGTTTTGCAGGGTTTCAACTTCTCAACCTTTTAAGACTCTGCTACCTCCAAATTACTTGTTTCAAGGTCACTCACTCTCACACTAATATAATTCAACCAACATCTATCAAATAGCCCCTTTATACAGAATGTATACAGGGGATACAGAGATATCTCACCGCAAACATTTATAACTTTTTTTTGATGAAGAAAGTTGAAACAGACTTTTAAACAAGTGACAAGAGCACCAGGACAAAAAAAAGTAAAAGCCAAGTGGAGGCCCAAAGTACCATATGGCATATTCCAGGAATAGGACAATAAAGAAATGAACCCCATTTTGATGTGAAACATTTCAGTTGAGCTTAGTGCTTTAAAGCTAGAAGGGTCTGTGGAAATCATGTAAGCCAAAATTATTCTTCTATACTTTTGATGAGGAAACTGATGGTCAAAGAGAAGTAATTTGGGGGCTTACATGGTGGTCCGGTGGCTAAGGGCTTCCCAGGTGGCTCAGTGGTAAAGGATTTGCCTGCCAATGCAAGAGATGCAGGTTCAATTCCTGGGTCAGGAAGATCCCCTGGAGTAGGAAATGGCAACCCACTTCAATATTCTTGCCTGAAAAATTTCAAGGAGAGAAAAGCCTGGAGGGTCATTGTTCACAGGGTTGCAAAGAGTTGGACACAATTGAGCACATACGTTCTGATGTTTAAGAATTTGCCTTTCAATGCAGGGGACATGGATTCAATCCCTGGTTGGTGAACTAAGACCCCACATGCTAGCAGGGCAACTAAGCCCAAGCACCCAAATGAAATATCCCACATACCACATCTCGACACAGCCAAATAAATAAGAAGTGATTTGGTCACAGTCACAAAATAATAAGTATGGGGACTCAGATCCAGTTCTCTCTCAATGCTACTCCTCATGATTTGAGAGTTAGAGCATACTTAAAGGAAGTTTGCATAGAAATCCTTTAAAATGCCATGGCTAGATTTCCAAGATAATAATAAACAGTGAACCAAGAAGAGGTAATCACTGTGCAACGTAAATGAGAGGTGGAATGGAGTTACTACAATTACAAGAAATCTTCTTTGACTAGAGTGTTGGGACAGGACCCCAGAAATATCACTCAGTTCCAGCCTATAGATATTGCAATTGATAATGAAAAAAGCATCTGAATGAAAAAAGCATCTGCCACAACTTTTCTCTCCCTATGGCTTGTAGACATCTCTGTGGAGAGAGGAGGTGTGTCCAGAAGCTTATAGACGACTATGATGTTATCTCCATCCTCTTAGTGACCATGTTGTTATTTTTTTAGTTGCTAAAACATGTCCAACTCTTTTGTGACTTCATGGACTGTAGCCTTCCAGGCTGCTCCGTCCATGGGATTCTCCAGGTAAGAATACTGGAGCGGGTTGCCATTTCCTTCTCCAGGGTATCTTCTCAACCCAGGGATCAAATCCATGTCTCATGCATTGGCAGGTGGATTCTTTACCACTGAGCCACCAGGGAAGTCTCTTAGTGACCAGAGTGTCATAAAAAATGGCTCCCCCTCAGATATACTACTTAAATGTCACTCATCAGCATCCCTCTGAAAAAGACTGAGGGCTCCATGGTTTGAAAGAGGGTGTTACACATGTTTAAATAAGAAGTCTTACTGTGTTAAGCTGAAGTTACCGTACACAGTAAATACAGTGTAGTCTGTATTGAACACTACTGAGAAAAGCTCTTATCCAACTTGGTCTGAGCAAACTAGATTGTTTTCTGAATTAAACTAGGTAATCAGCACTTGATGGACTGGAGCCCTGTTGAACTGATAATCAATATACAAAACCAATTTAAAGAGGTTGAAGGATGACCAGACCAGAAGGACCTCTTCATAACCTAAAAGAATTAGCAAATCTGAAGGAAGAAAACATCACTTAGAAAGGAGGTTAATCAACTACAAAGAAACACAGAAAAAAAACGAAGATGTGTATATGGGCAGTGTCCATCCTGGGCAAGAGTGCCCTGGGCAAGGACCCACCTACATTATTCATGCCTTTTTATTTTCTGTATTTTCTAGTATTTTGACATCTAGGGCCTTAAGGAAACTGGAGAGTCCTCCCTTCCTAGTGCTAATTCCAAGAGAGAGCAAACAACTTAAAATGACTACACTTTCACAAGCAAACCACCCAATATTCAAAGCCCATACCCTCAACTTCCTTCTTTACATAGTTTTTACACTCTGGGCCCATTATCCACCAGCCCTAATCACCCCAGGGTCGGTACTAGAAAAGCAGAGACAGTTCCTAACCCCTGAACCTGCTAAAATTATTCAAACTAGCCCATCCTAAACCTGCTCATCCTGCCTCACCTACTTCTCTCAGAATAACGGCTCTTGCCCTTCCTCCTGAGCTACGCTGGTGCCTCCCTGTAAAGGTATATACTGTGTCATTTATTTCTAGGGATTTGTGCATATAAAACTTCTTCCCTCATATCAGTCATTTCCATGTCTGTATGATTGCGTATCACTAACCATACCTGATTAAAACAAAGCCCCTGTACATTTTAAAACCACCATTCTGGTGCAGTGACAATGGGCTCACAAATCTCTCTTAGCCTGAAGACTTTGAAAAATCTAAACAGACAAATACCTTTCACTGTTTTCCTGTCCATTCCAATCCTCTGCTCTAATTTGGCATCTCAGGTGGCATGTCTTAGGAAGAGGATTCTGGATCAGTCCCTACCATTTTCCTAATTTAACATATTAAGTAGATATTTATAATATAAGCAATAATAGATTTCTAGGTATTTACATCAGTCTTGTAAGCCTGGTTACTATGACTCTGTTCCTAAAAGATCTCCTAATCGGACTTATCAGTCTTGGAAGCCTAAGTGTTGAGGACCAAAATCTAGAGGCTTGTTTCTCAAAATGTGTTCCTCAAACTAATAGCAGCAGCATTACTAAGGGCTTGTTAGAAATTCAGAATCAAATCTCAGGCCCCACTCTAGACCTACTGAATCAGATCTGTATTTTAAAGATTCCAGACTTAATGCAAATTAAGACTTTGAGAAATACTATTCTAGAGCAAAGAGAAGCAAACTTCTTCCAGAAAGGATTAAATAGTGAAAATTTTAGGTTTTGTAGGATATATGATCTTTGTAGAAATTTCTAATCTCTGCCATTTTAGACCAAAAGAAGTCATAGACAATATGGAAACAAAAAAGCATAGCTATGTTTCAAAGGACTTTATTTATGGGCACTAAAATGTGAATTTCATATGATTTTCACATGTCACAAAACATTAAAAAGATTGTTAACCATTTAAAAATGTGAAAACCAGTCTTAGCTTTCAAAGACTTACAATAGTAAGTGGCAGGCCAAATTATCCTACTGGTGATAGTTTGCCCACCCCCAAATCTAGACCATGGAAAATTTAATTAAAAAGTTAATAAAGTTATTCTTTCAAGTGAGGCATTACCTATTTATCCACCCTAAAACACCATGTGCCAAGTGAGATGCTTCCTCTTTAAATTTCCAGAGCTGGATTACATTTTTTGTTTTGATAATTAACATTTCAAATTAAAATCTTATAGGAACACAAGGATTCTAGAACACAGATGCAGAAGCTAACAGAGAAAGAGCTCCCTTCCTAGTGGAAGAGCACTATAATCTGAAATATCAGTACTTTAGCCAAACATACCATTTCCAACTTATTTCACATGGTTTCCTGAACTGACAGAAGCAATGAGGAAGTGACAGACCATTAGCCTTACTACAACCACACACTCACACGCAACAAGAATCATCAAAGCTTACTTATAAAGTACAGACAGAAGCAGGCATGGAGTACCTATTGCCTGATTTTCAATCCTTGTTTATAACAAGGGCCAAATGACAACAACATTCTGGTGTCTTGGTTTTCTTCCAGCATTTGTGCAGCAGGCTCTCTATTTGGAGGTGTGCCACAAGCACCCATCAGCTCTGACACCATCTAGTTCATCTGTCAACCACAGAAATGGTCTGGCCATCTCCAATGGTTTTATTTTTCCCCAAAGAGATAAGGCAATTGACCCTACAATTCCAATTAGTGACCTAACAATGAGTTGCTGAATTCGGAATATCATTTTTACTGTTGAATTATTAGCTATTTCTCTAATTGGATTAACTAAGAAAAAAAAAGGTATTTCCATAGTAATACTTGAAGTGGAAACTTCAAATAACTCTATAGCCCCCATGGTGATGCACTTAAGTTTCCTGATATCCATTTCACCATAATAGTCTGTAATGTGAATTTTTACTTTTTATATTAAATCTTATTACATAAGTTTCTAATTTTATATATTTATTCTCCATTCTAAAGCTTGAAGACACACATATGTGCATATGAATCACCTAGGGACATTTTTAAACATGCCAGTGCCCAAGGGGCTCCTAGTGGTGGGTCCTGAGATATTCATTTAAAAAAAAAAAAAACCTTCCAGGTTATTCTAATATATGATAATTGGAACCACTGCTTTTGTGATTACCAAAATTATTAAATATCACCACTTTTTCCTGAAAGTTTTGTAAGTCATCTTTTGTTACAATTATAAAAACTTAGAAACATATTTTTAAAAATTAGGATTCTTCATGAAAATGACTTCCAGAATGTTCTTAAGATCAGAATTGATACAAGTGAAGCTATAAACCCCCTTTATTTTTGTCTTTTTATCTAGATAAACTGGTTTTAAATGCTGATTAACTATAACCCAGTAGGTATATATTCCCTAATGTCCTAGAAATATGGTAGTTTTATTACTGCTCAACACGGTTTCAAAACTATAATTGCAGTATAGTTGCCACTCTGGGTACTTTCATAATTTTCATTCTCTGTTAGATGGTTAATATTAAAGTATATATATACTAAATTATCAAAATGAACTTACCTAGATGTTATATTTATTGTTCATGTTTGGTTTTCTTACTATCTCAATTCCACCAGAATATGGGATTGTGATAAATAAACATTACTCAGATTTGTCTCTATCATCACCCTAGAAGTTTCTGAAGACATTCTAGCCTCATCAATTCCAACTTTTGTGCTTCTGAAAAACATCTCAATAAATCAAAGTAGCACCTTGGGATATCTACTACCCAGGGATATTAGTAATCTTTCCTCAATTTTCCTTCAGGGATAAGTGAGCATAAAGATGTTAAAAAATTTTTTTTTCTTATTATTTTGGGCATATGGAAGAAAAAAAGAATTAGTTCTTAAAATTTTCATCACATGAAATGGAAACTGAAGTAATTTGACTATTCTAATTACAAACAGTTGTGTTAAAAATAATTAAATATTAATTTTTAAGTGCTTTCTATTCTAGGTACTGTGCTAGGATGCTTTACAAATATTATATCACTTAATCCTCATAGTAACACTATAACATAGGTTGAAAATGCTCCCATTTTACAGCTGAGAAGCTGAAAAATCAGGAAGATTACATAATTTACCCAAACTCATACAACTAGTTAGCAGGATCAAAGTTTGAAACTAGGTCTTTAGGATTCCAAAACCCACAATCCTAACCACTCTGTATACAATTCAAAGCTATACAATATTCAAACACACAATTCAAAACTACTACTTATCATAGTAAATGACCTTAAAAAAAAAAAAAAAGACAGACTGGGTTCCTTCTCTCACACCTTGCTTTCCCCTGCACAAAACTTGACTCTTGGTTAATAATTAATCAGCTCAAACAGGTTAATCACCTCCTGACCAATCTGTTTCTAACTGTTAATTCAATAGAAGCAATCAGGCTGGCAGCAGTTTTGAAAAGCTGCTTCAAGAAGATGGTTCCTTCAGTTTGGGATTGAAACAGGATTGAGAGAACTCAGACAGCCACTATTTTCAGAGAAAATATCCAACTCTGGAAAAAAAAATAATCAACCAAAATTTTTTTAAAATGACCATCACACACCCTAAATTTGTGTCTGTGTTCTTTAGCATGAATATTCCTTAATAGTTACTGTACCTACATGTAAATGGATATAATGAGTATACGTATGTATGCATATATGTATATGTACACATACACAGATTACTAGCAGGTGAGCATAAATTAAACCAAGTGTGAATCCTTTTATTTTTTTTAGTCATTTCTTCCACACCTGATAGATTTAAACCCCTACAGGTCATCTTGTCAAAATACAATTTTAGCTCTGAAATAAAATTACAGAACAGAAACAAACACAATCTATTACAACTCACTGCCAGTGTTGCCAGATAACTACAAAAAAATAGTGTCTCAGACAGAAATATCAATAACTTTAATGCGCACGATTTGTTAACAGGGAAGAAAACAAGCAAAGTTGCTCTCCGCTGACTGTCACTAATATTTATTCGTCCAGTGACTGTTAATCAAACCAAGTTTACAGTCCCGTACACCACCTGTCACAGGTGCTGATCATTAATCAGCTATTACAGCAGTTTATTCTGCTGCTGACAACTCGCAATTTTCCACTGATTCAGCTAGTTTGTCAGGTGGGAATTATGGCATAGCGCATGTGACAAAACACATCACCCTCTTTTTTTTTTTTTTTTGCATTTTCAGGCTTCTCTCTCCTGCTTTCTCCCCCTTTTTAGACAAACAATATCTGGGAACTCAGAAGTAATAAGGCGGAATGCATAATTAATTACCCAGCTTGCTCTAATTAGGGATGAATAAGTTGTGTCCCTCTCATCATCACAAATGTGGTGATGGGTAATACCAGTTTATGCTGTATTAACTGCAAATATGCAATCCTTCTGAGAGCACTTTTGTTGATGAATTTGATGAATGTGACAATAATTAGCAGAGACAGATGAGAGCTAAATTACTACTGACAATGTAATGCTATCCTGCTCGAGGGCCTGGGAACGTGGCAGGATAACATGGCAGGGACCTGGGCCTCGTTTCTAATTAATAGTCTTTTTTTTTCCCTTTTCCTTTTTTTTTTTTTTTTTTTTTGCCAGTGGGGGGAAAAAAGGAGTAACGGTAATTGTTTTCGTCAAAGGCTGCAGGGAGTTATCAGGGTAATAAAGTTAATTAGCAGAACAAACATCCTTTCACTGACTTACCAGTCTGAGGAAAAGAGGGTAATTCAAACTGCAGAAAGATATGACTAGATGGGATGATAAGGAAAGAAATTTTACACAGGAGGCCAACAGAGAAGAATGGTTTTCTCCCTTCACTTCTCTGACTTGATACATCGAAAGAAATTAGACTGTCCCTGCTTTCAGTTCACAAAGTTGCTCATATAAAGAACTTTATTGTTATGGTTTTGAGTTTAGGAAATAAAGTTGGCTTAGACTGTTTATTTTTTTTCTAGGTAGTGATAGGTTTGTTCAATTTCATCTTTATTCAAGTGACATTTTCTTAACGTCTCAGGTATAGAAGTTGAAATAGTAGCCAAGGAGAACATTTAGCTGCATTCTGTCCTACAGAAATCTGTTTCATTCTCTGAAGCTTTGGGGAAAAGTAAGAAGTTATTAAGCAATTTCCACCAAGTAGTACTTACTTTCCTGTGTAAATTAAAAATTAAAATGGGATTTAAAAAATACATATAATTTTATTCTATTTTTGTAGCCTCAAAAAATCACCTGTATTTTTTATGACAACATTGTTTTTCACTTCCACTGTCTCTTTTACAAATATAACCAATTTTTAAAAAGGTGAACATTTTAATGAATCTCAGTTTTATACTTTATTCAGTTCATAAACACTGCTTACCATAAGTAAGTATAACATAAAGAGAAAAGATCCAAACATTCTGAAGTCTTTCCAAGTTCATTTTCTCCCTTTAAATATCATTAGTGGTTGGCCACTTTAAAATATCAAACACTAGAAACAAGTCTAAAATAAATAATACTAGAGGGGAAGTCTGATGCCCCCATAAAAAAGTATCTATGGAGTTTTATTCCATTTAGGTACTGGATTCAAAAAAGTTTTATGTTCTTTTGAATCATTAAATATCTCACATTTATTATGTACATAAATGTGCACACATTTGTTTGCTGTCAGAGTCAAATAATAAATATAGCCTCCCATAATGTTTTGTTTGATTCTAAGTTAAGAACGTAAAGAGTAAGTAAATGCTAAACCTGACTTCTGAGTTTGACTGCACAACACCAGCGTGACCTTCTAGCAGACTTCTGCATACATAGACTTTCACTAAGAATAGGGAAATGGCCTTAACTCCTAATATCTACATTTAAAAAGTGCTATGCTTGTTCCAAAGAAACGAGCGGCATGAGAGTGGAGGGCCTAACACTGAACTACACACACACACACACACACACACACACACCCCCCTAACACTGAACTACACACACACACACACACACACACACACCCCTAACACTGAACTACACACACACACACACACACACACACACACACACACACACACACACACCCACACACCCCCCCCCCCCCGTGTTATCCACTTTTCTGTCAACATCTATATGATCATGAGCATTTCTGTCATGCCTCTGATCCTCAATTTGCTCATCAGCGCAACTGGGGACCTTTCCTACTAACTTGATGGTATTGCTGTTAACACAAAAGAAATCATTTTTGTACTTTAGAGACCAAAAGGTACTCTGAGAATATACTGTTAACATTACTATAGTATAGGAAAAATCATGAGAAATAATATTGAGAAAATCCATCTCCTTTTAATAATCTTCCCATGTATGTTAGTCAGAAGCCAGAGCTAAAAGACTTGACAAGAAGTTTTTGTAACAAAAAGAACTGAAATCTAGCTTTACTTCATGCTTTTGCTGCTAAATTTACCACAGAAATTCTCATTGAAAAAATATCCCCTCGGGGGTTCCTCAGGGGCTCAGTGGTAAAGAATCCATCTGCAATGCAGGACATGTGGGTTCAGTCCCTGGTACGGGAAGATCCCCTGGAGGAGGAAATAGCAACCCACTCCAGTATTCTTGTCTGGAAAATCCCAGGACAGAGGAGCCTGGCGGACTACAGCTCATGGGGTCGCAAAGAGTTAGACACGACTGACTGAGCACACAGCCCAGATAGATGTTTATCTTAAACACAGATGAAACAATACAGAATAAAAGTGAGCACAAACAACAATGCCACAGAGGTAAACCTGAATTCAGATTATTTATTAAAATTCATTAAATGCTAAAAAAGAAAAAATACCCTCCAAGTTCATTGGTCAAAACTACCTACCTTTTCAAAATTTTCTTAATCTCGTTAGAAGAACGTATTAAGGTCATGACTAGAAGAAAACTAATAACTGGTCAATATAGCAAGATCTCTTAGACTTGTCAAGTTAAATTTCCTTTTGAAAATAGTCAAATTATCACGGACAGGTACGAGCACACACACACACACACACACACACACAGCAGATTTAGACTGCTATTCTTTGCCTTGTATCCTTAGGAACATTCTGAAGTTTTTACCATATAACCAAACTTTATGTAGGAAAACTCTACAAATGAAAGAAACACTGTAATGCTACTTTCAACAACTTGTAATAGTTCTTATTTAATAACAGCTACCACATGAGGTAATAAGTTTTAATAGAAGCTCATTATACAGAGGGAGGGAGGGAGAGGGAGAGACACAGAAAAGATGTTAAGAAGCAACACAAAAATCCAAATGTGAAATTGTTTCTTTCTAGGAATGGGTTGGAATTTTTTATTGGGAGAGAGGGAGTAACAGGGAACATGTTTGTTTCCTCTGGGACCAAGACTGAATTTATCGAATATTTTGGTCTTTTCCCCTCTAGCTACCACCTCTTCTACTTTAGGCCACATGTTATGTCCTTTTGGAAAAGTAATGCAGAATCTAATCAACCTAACTTCACTGACCTCCAAGGACTATTGAAAATTATAAAACTTGCTATGATATTCTGACATGCCAGAAACCACTAGAAAAAGAAATTTGGTTATCTCAGAGGTTCTCCTCATCTTGGGATGGAGACCAAAGTGATACTTAAAAGTAAGTAATAATTTCCAATACTAGGTAGCCTACTGGGTGAGCTAAAAATGCTTAGTGAAAAAAATTGTTAAGAGATTCATCAATCAGATACTGTAAGCACTGGGGGCATGTACTGTTGGTATTATTATGAATGTTCAGGAAATTTAATTCTTTCATTTCCTTTTTGCTTGGAATTCCTTGGCCACTGTTTTTAGAGAGTTTTTTGACAGATTCTCAGTTCTTGAAGGCTCTAGGGCATTTTTGCTTCTTATTTGAGTGCAGAGAAGTGTTATGTAGTTAAATAATTGCAAAGGACTAAAAATAAACCATAGTTTACTTTTCAGATTTTGAATTACAAAATTATTTAAATGTTGTGTATAATCGAAGTGCTGCATTACTATGTAATGAAATTACAATACTGCCTAATGACATTAGAGAACTGCATGCAAAAAAATATTTGTACACAAGGTGGTGATGTTAGCAACCAACTACAATACTTTTACTCTGCTAAAAACCACAATAAATAACAACAAATTATTTTCCCTGAGGGATCTCCGAAGGTATGTTTAGGTATTCATATAGTGACAGTATGCAAGGGCACAAAACACGTAAGAAATGTGTCATCACATCTTACAGAAGCAGCAGGGAAGAAAGAGGAAAAGGACAAATCACACAGACAGAGTAACTTCTAAGGACTAAGATTATACTGCATGTAGTAATGATTCAAGTCTTCAGTTTTTAACACTTAGGTCTCTACTAACACGCCTTTGGATATTTAAGTCCAAAGATTAAATCCAAAATGTAAAGTTGTTTCTAAAACTAGCTCTAGCAAAATATTCCCACTTCCCAGAAAGGTTTCTTTAGAAAGTACTACAGTCTTACCACTCTCCCTGGCCTTTGTGAACAAGTTTCCTTATCCTGGTGACTCAAATGGTAAAGAATCTGCCTGCAATGCAGGAGACCCAGGTTCAATCCCTGGATGGGAAAGATACCCTGGAGAAGGAAATGGCAACCCACTCCAGTATTCCTGCCTGGAGAATTTCCATGAACAGAGGAGCCTGGTGGGCTGTAGTTCATGGGGTCCCAAAGAGTCAGACACAACTGAACAACTGACACTTTTACTTCCTTATTTTCCTTAACCCGATCCTAACTACAACGGTGATTAACAGAGGGCAATGTCGTACTCTCTATTCATGTTTCTTGTGAAGAAACTGAGGTTCTTAGATTTATATTAGCATAATTCAGAGCAATTAAAAAGTGAAGCTGATAAATAGTAAGTCACAATCTTATTTCTCATGAAATACTGGACTCATTAGCATTATCAATACTAAAATATAAGTTAGCTAATATATATAGAGCTACATGCTAGCTAATGTGTGTCCACAAAGAGTCGGACATGACTGAGCAACTGAACTGAACTGAATATATGCTAACAAAAATCAATTCATATTTTTTGAGTACCAGTACACTAATAATGACATATAAGGCAAGTAAATAATTTTATCAAGCCCGAAGTCCAATTATTTGTTACAGTGAAATGTATTTCTACTGATAGTTTTTCTTTAAAAAAAAATTAAATGACGACACTAGCAGGAATGCAGAACTTGTTGGCTACAAAGCGAAAAGCTTGTGTGCCACGAATCAAAAAGGTAGACAGATGTGTTTCAATTTTAAGATTCTTCTCCCAAGATGAAAAGAGCAGCGATTGTTATTTGCAAGCTAGAAAGCAGAATATCTGTTCATGAATTATCTAAGGATGAGTAAGAAACTTAGACCCATAGAGAAGTAATAAATAACGACAACAGATGTTGGTAAACCTGTGCTCCCTGTTCAGAGTTTCTACGTGTTGTTGCTGCCTTGACGTGCTGTCAGCCGCCTCTCACCTGGGAGCAGTGATATCTTATCAAAGCCCAAACAGCTCCTCTTCACAACAGACAGATAATAGTGCCTTTCAATTTATCATACTGCAAGTCTAAAGGAACCATGGGAACGACTGGTCAGGTGACAGCTTGATGGACAGTTTGACAGCACTTAAAGCATCATGGGAAATGGCTGTCACCTGATTTTCAGAGCGACCAGGGAGATAACCTTCAGAATGATGAGGAAAACAAAAATCTGAATATTTGTATAAGATCCAGAAGCAGCATCAATGTTCACTTAAGTGATAATAGGTATGAATTTAGATGACTCAAAATGTTGTTATCAAACCTGAGAGGTTTCTCCAAGTCCAGAAGTGCCCTTCATCACTTTTGATGCCTTTTACAACTTTATTCAAATGTCATTTGAAAAATATATACATAATATAGGACTTTGACTTTAAAAAGACACAATAAAATATATTAAGTATTTAACCACATGCTAAATATATTGGATGACCACTAATATTTTCCAGCTTTGAAATCACCTTTTCTTTTTTTTACAAACTCCTCGTACACTTTTTCTTAAATTTAATTTGCACATTATAGTTCTAATTAAAAATGCTATCATAAAGAATCATATGGATCAAATGTCATACTCTGGGTTAACTCGGCTTCATGATCAGTGTAATCTTTGTGCAAAAAACAAAATAAGCACATCAATTTGAAGATCTTTTGCACAAAAATGTTTGAACCTGTATTCATTCATTTATACAGCCAATGAATAAGAACTGAGTACTTACTACATCAAGGGTCTCTGCTAGATATATAAAGATGAGAAAGAAAACACTTCAGCTTACAACTTGTCTACAGTTTGAACATGAGAATGGATAGAGTTTTAATTAATAGTAGTTGGCAAGTGAGATCAAGAGATCAGTCCAAATTTATTGCCTTTTAGATCATGAAGCTGATACACAGTCATTTGCAAAGTTGTCTCTTGAATATTTTCTCTTGTGTATTGTATATACAGTTTACACTAGTTTTATGGTCTGATCTGAGGAATTCTGCCTGAAAATTAGGATTCCAAAGGAAAAAGTAAGCACTCAGTGTTTATACATTTACTGAGTGCCTCGCAAGTTTAAAGAATGATTCCAGAAGTAATAGAAAGGTAAGCGAGACTTAAGATGTAATTCCCACAATTAAGGACTCTAGACATCAAAAACCCTCAGTTCCTTAGATATTTCAGCTACCTTTTTTTTTCAGAGCATACACTCGATAATTTATTTTGAAATAATACCTAACATAAGAAAAGTTATAAGAATAGTACAAAGAACTCCATTATACTCATCATCCAAAATTCACCAGTTGTTAACATTTTGCTGTATTTGTTTTTATCACTCCTATGCTCACTTTTTTTCTCTCTCACACACACATAACCCTCTCTTCCTCCTTCTTCCCTGTTTTACTTATTTATCTATATATTGTATTTTATATTTTTATATCATTTTAATAGAGGGAAATGAGATTAGTGTCTAATTCATCTTTATATTCCTTTACAAAACTTAGCAACTGCCTTTTATATACTTAATAAAAATATACATGAATGAATGAAAGACTAATAAATAATATTCAACCTAAATCTAGTCTCTGATCTTTTAGATTTGTGTTTATACATAAATATAAAAGGAATTATATTATTCATCTAAAACACATGTAATATTTTACAAAATGTGAATCTTCCTTCTAACTATGTCTTATCACTAAGTGATTTGGTAAAATAAAGAATAATAAATAAAATAATGATATTGCAGCAGGAATGTCAAATAACTTTCCAAAGGGAGTAAAAGATAAAAGCTTCAGGTGCTGCTGGCTCTTTGTCTTTCTCTGGGACAAACAGACTAACTATAGATGCCAGACAAAAAGCTGAGATTTAAACAAAAACTGTCTTTCTGAAAAACATTCTGGCACTATTGTTGAAACTGGTACCACTTGGCTGCTTGACACTTTTGGGATAACACTTTGCTTTCATAAAATTTGATGCTTTGGATTCACATTCCAACATGATTTTCCAAATCCAGTTGTGCCAAACTCAGACAAGCCAAACAAATTGTGAGAGTACCCTTAGTGTTTTCCAGGGACCTGAAAAAAGCCAATAAATAATTTAAATGACTATTAACAACAAAATGTTCTCCACGTATTCTTAATAAGAAGACACATTATTTGAAAAAAAAAATGAAGCTGAAGTTTGCAAAGGCAAAACAAAATGCTTTTGAGTGCTATATGTAAAATGAAATACTTAGAGACTGATAAAAACACATTTTGCTTGTTTCAAATTGGGAGGGCAAGATGCGGAAGGAAGATTTATAATAACTGATATTTGGAGAAGGTCCAAGTGCTACTGAACAACTGAATTCAGAGTCATTTCTGAATCATGTGCTTAGTCATTGTTGTGTCCAAACCTTTTTGACCCCATGAACTGTAGCCCACCAGGCTCCTCTGTCCATGGAATTCCCCAGGCAAGAATACTGGAATGGGTTGCCATGCCCTCCTCCAGGGGATATTCCCAACCCAGGGGTTGAACCCAGGTCTCCTACAGTGCAGGCAGATTGTTTTACCATCTGAGCCACCAAGGAAGCCCAGAACGCTTTTCCTTTCCTTGCTGAAATAAACCCATGCAACATCAGGTCCTAACAGGTCCCAGGTGTAGTCCCTAGCTCACCTGAAATGAATTAAGTTTCATTTTTAACAATGTAGTCAAACCAACTAAATAAGTTAAATATAAGGCCAAAACTAAAGTCTTATAACATATTTCATAGTAATGCCAAAATTTGTGGTCTGGAAACTTAGAATAAGTTTTAGTGTTGAACTCTCAGTCAGACTAAAATTTTCACAGAAAGAAATTTTCAAACTAAAAATTCCACAAAAATAAAAAATGATTAAAACCATCTAAAAAATAAGACATGCACTGTCCCATTATAAATTTCAACATATAAAGTTAGTTTCTGGGGGGACTGTTAAGCAACATTTTGAAAGACATAAAAGTCTTAAAGTATTGGTTAATGTAGGTTGTATGAACCATGGACTTTTAGAAACACCATGCTTACTTGAAAAAGTGTATAAAATTGGTGATCTTTTGACTCAAAAATGTATGCACCACTGTCTGGACTCTGCTTTGGTATGAGATACAAAGAGAGCCTTGAGTCTTATGATCCAAATTTGAGCACTGAAGTTATTTCTGTTAGTTCTTTTTTCTTTCAAGGTATGTACAGTATGCTTTAAATGTGGGATATTCTGAATTCATTTTCCTTTACTTTTCTGACTGCATCTTTTTCAGATTTGGTAGATTTTGATATTCAAAACACAGAAAGCTTTCCTTTAGATGCCTTCTCTTATAGAGGCTTTTACGTATTTATTACTGATGATTATAAAGCAGGTAGTGATGATGAGGGAAGCCTGGCGTGCTGCAGTCCATGGGGTCAGAGTCAGACTGAGCAACTGAACTGAAAAAGCAGGATAGCTTGTACATTCAGAACACAGGTTTAAGGTTTTAAAATTTGAGCTCATCGAACTTCTGTACCTTTCCAGTAAACAGAAAAGAATCAGTGAAAAAAGCTGTTTAATTTTCTTAATGCCAGAAAGCAATCACTGAAGAATCTTACGTAAAGTTACCCTGTTGTTATGGCTTATACGATGTCTTTACGGATAAAAAGGCTTGATTTTTATTTCTTTTTTTCTCAATAAAAATACAAAAATGTTGGAAAAGAGGGAATTCGATAGCATATCTCACTTATGCTATTTGAAAAGTGAAAGTCGCTCAGTTATGTCCGACTCTTTGTGACCCCACGGACTAGACAGTCCATGGAATTCTCCAGGCAAGCATACTGGAGTGGGTAGCCTTTCCCTTTTCCAGGGGATCTTTCCAACCCAGGGATCAAATCCATGTCTCCCGCATTGCAGGTGGATTCTTTGCCAGCTGAGCCACAAGGGAAGCCCTATACTATTTAAACATTTACTGTGAAAGCTGCATATATACATTTATAAGACCATGTTTTGAATGTGGAAAAGGAATCAATTCTCAACTTTCTGTCCAACTATTTCTCAGAATTCTGATTTGTGGTTATTCAGAAATTTATGACAAATTTTCTAAACCTCACATATACTGTTTAAAGCTAGATTATAAAAATGGCACCTTACATGGCTCAACTTTCACATCTACCAAATTATTTTAATAAATTCTTCTGGAGGATATAAGAAGAAAGTACCTGAAGCTAGGTTAAGCCAATTCTTAGTATCCAAGGGTTATTAGTACCTACATTATTTACTTACTATTATTTACCTACATTAGTACCCAACAAAGTGAAAAGTCAAATTATTGCTCAAGTAAGTGATTTTTTTATCTACATTATATCAAATTAACACTTAGGTTTTTTGCATTGAGATGCTTAACTGGCAGTTGTGTTGGAATTTCATAGGTGCAGCTGTAGTGTTTTAACATTCGAGCAGCAACCTTCCTATTATTCATTCTATATGGCATTTTAAACCCATCATTTTCTTTCTAACTTTATAGTTAATAGAGAGCAAATGAATATCATACTTTCCACTCCTGCAATGTTCCTTATCTGTTATGTTGGAAATTTGCTTTCTTCTCTCAGTCAAAAAAGGCTTAATCCTTTGTTATTTCATTTCCCTCACCATCTTAGGAAAGTTACAGCTCTCTGAGACTCAGTTTCCTCACCTGTAAAGTGGAAATAATTATGCTCACCTCTCAGATTTGTTATGAAGATTAGAGATTACTACCAGTAACTGCATAGGACATCCTGTAACAGTCTGCTCCCAATAAAAGCTAATTCCCTTCTCTTTGATTAGTATTGAAATCCTTATTGATCGACTTGTATACAAAGACAGGTTATTCAATGTCTTAAATTAACCTCTTTTCAACTACACTGAAGCATAAACCAATGCATCAGCAGATACTAATCTTTCTTGCTGGGCTGATTCATTAAAAGGGATTCAGCACATACAAAAAAATCCTAAATCATTAAGGCTGACATTGACAACGTTCAGAAAACACAATCTTTCCCAAAGACAGAAAAAAAGATTATTTGCCTACCTTACTAAAAGCCAATGGGGGACTGGGGCAAATTGAAAGACTGGGATTGACACATACACATTACTACATGTAAAACAGGTGACTAAGGCAACTAATAAGGACCTACTATAAAGCACAGGAAACAACTCAGTACTCTGTATGACCTATGTGGGAAAAGAATCTAAAAAAGTGTGGATATGTGTATCCGCATAAAACACACTACCTTGCTGTACGCCTGAAACCGACACAACACTGTAAATCAATTATACCCCAATAATTCCCCTTAAATATCTTCCCTACAATTCCATGAGGCAATAATAGAATAATCAGATTATAGTCACAAGCATGTTTATACAGATATTTGAAAACTAAAAAAGATATACAAGGTATTATTCACATTTTGTTACTATGGAATCAAAGAGCTATCCTGTCCTCAAAACAGTAAGAGAAGAAATACCAGTGACAGGCATTGTGGTCAAGTACTTAACACGGATTATCTCATTTAATCCTCACACCACTACTGAAGTAGGTATTACCATTATCTTTCATAGATGCGAAGCATGGTCATGGAGAGAATAAGCAGTCTGTTGAAGGCTATATAGTTTGTAAGCGGTAGGACTGAAATTTCAAATGATCTACAGAAAACTCTTTATGTTCATTTGAAATTAAGCTTTAAAAGAATAGCAGTCTTTTTATTCTTTAAAAAAAGAAAATTATATAACTATTTCATTATCTTTTGTCTCTCAGGCAATAATAAAATCTAATTTTCAATACGTAAGCATTCATAGCATTCATTTACTGTGCTTTTCAAATTTTGTTGGCCTCAGATATCCTTTACATTCTTAAAAATTATTGAAGACCCCAAAAAGCTTTTGTTTATGTAAGCTAGATCTAAGAATATCATGTTAGAAATTAAAACTGAGCAACTTTAATAACACTTAACAATTTGTTTAAAAATAACAAAGAATTAATTACATGTGAACATAACATACAAAATATAACTAGAGTTATTTCATCAAAAAAGTGGCATTACTTGACATTTTTTTCAAATTCTATACTATCAGGCTGAATAGAAGGCAGCTGAAGAATCTGAAATAAAAAACTTCCAACAAACAAAAACCCAAGACCAGATGGTTTCAAAGGTGAATTACACCCAACATATAAAGAACTTATACTAATCCTTTCCAAACTCTTCCCAAAAAACTGAAGAGGAATGAACACTCTCAAAGACACTGTATGAATCCACCATCACTCTGATACCAAAATGAAACACACCACCAAAAAAAGAAAATTACAGGTCAATGTCTTCATTGAATATACATGCAGAAATTCTCAACAAAACATTGGAAAACTGAATCCAACAATATATAAAAAAGATCATACATTATAACCAAGTAGAATTCATCCCAAGTTCACAAGGATGATTCAACATACACAAGTCAATCACTGTGATATACCACACAAACAAAGACAAGACAAAAACCACATGATCATCTTCACAGATGCAGAAAAGGCATTTGACAAAATTCAACATCCATTCATGATAAAGTCTTACAAAGGTGGGTATAGAGGGGAACATATCTCAATATAATAAAAGCTATTTATGACAAACCCACAGCCAATATAATGTTCAATGGTGAAAAGCTGAAATTCTTCCCACTAAAATCTGGAACAAGACACAGACTCCCACTATCACCTCTTCTATTCAAAATGGTATTGGACGTCCTAGCCACAGCAATCAGATAAGAAAAAGAAATAAAAGGTATCCAAATTGGAGCTAAAATTATATACAGGGGTCATTATATGCAAGTGATATGATACTATATAGAGAAAACCCTAAAGACTCCACATAAAAACTACTAGAACTGGTAAACGAATTCAGGAAAGTAGCAGGATACAACATTAACATAATAGATATCAGCTGCATTTCTTCAAACCAACAATGAAATATCAGAAAAGGAATGTTAAAAAAAAAATGATATATTTGAAAATTGCAGCCCCCAAAATAAAATACTTAGGAGTAAACCTGACCAAGGAGGTGAAAGACTTATATGCTGAGAACTATACAACATTAATAAAGAAAACTGAAGATGATTCAAAGAAACTGAAACATATTCCATGGTCTTGTGTTGGAATTAATATTGCTAAAATGGCCAAAGCAAACCCAAAGCATCTACAGATGTAATGCAATCACTATCAAATTATTCATAAATTTTTTCACAGAACTAGAACAAATAATCCTAACATTCATATGGAACCATAAAGGACCCAGAATTGCCAATTCAAAGTGAAAGTCGCTCAGTTGTGTCTGACTCTTTGCGACCCCATGGACTATACAGTCCATGGAATTCTCCAGGCCAGAATATTGAAGAAGAAAGCCTTTCCCTTCTCCAGGGAATCTTCCCAACCCAGGGATCGAACACAGGTCTGCATTGCAGGTGGATTCTTTACCAGCTGAGTCACAAGGGAAGCCCAAACATTGCCAAAGTAATCCTGAAGAAAAGGAATAGAGCAGGAGGCATAACTCTCCTAGACAGGGTAGCTACAAAGCTATAATAATCCAAACAGCATGGTACTGGCACAAAAACAGACATGTAAGTCAATGGAATAGAGAGTCCAGAAATAAGCCCACGCACCTAAGGTCAATTAACCTCAACAAAAGAGGCAAGGCTTTACAATGGGAAATAGTTTCTTCAGCAAGTGGTACTGGGAAAGTTAGACAGCCGCATGTAAGTCAATGAAGTTAGAACACAAAAATGAACTCAAAATGGCTTAAAGACTTAAACAGAAGACATGACACCATAGAAGTCCTAGAAGAGACATTGGCAAAACATTCTCTGACATAAATTGTACCAATGTTTTCTTAGGTCAGTCTCCCAAGGCAACAGAAATAAAAAAATAAAAGAAAGAAATGGGACCTAATTAAACTCGAAAGCTTTTGGACAGCAAAGGAAACCATAAACAAAATGAAAAGACAACCTGCAGAATGAGAAAATATTTGCATATGAGGTGACCAACAAGGGCTTTACAAAACATACAAAGGGTCACACAATAACAAAAAAACAATTCGATTGAAAAATGGACAGAAGACCTAAACAGACATTTCTCCAAGTAAGAAACATAGATGGCCAATAGGCACATGAAAAGATGCTCAACCTCACTAATTATTAGAGAAATGCAAATCAAAACTACAATGAGGTACCAGCTCACACCAGTCAGAATAGCCATCATTAAAAAGTCTATAAATAACAAATGCCAGAGAGGCTGTAGAGAAAAGGGAACCTTCCTACACTGTTGGTGGGTATGTAAGTTCATGTAGCCACTGTGGAAAACAGTATGGAAGTTCCTCAGAAAACTAAAAACAGAACTACCATGTGATCCAGCAATCTCACTCCTGGGCATATATCCAGATAAAACTATAATTCAAAAAGATACATGCACCCCCATGTTCACAGCAACACTGTTCATGATAGCCAGGACACAGAAACAAACTAAAGTCCACTGGTAGATGAATGAATGAAGACGTGGTACATACATACAATGGTATATCAGTCAACTATAAAAAAAAAGAATGAAATAATGCCATTTGCAGCAACATGGATACAATTAGAAATTATTATACCAAGTGAACTAAGCCAGAAAGACAAATATCATATGACATCGCTTATATGTGGAATCTAAAATATGACACAAATGAACCTATCCATGAAACAGAAACAGAATCATGGACATAAAGAACAGACTGGTGGGTGCCAACAGGGATGGATGGAGTGGGACACTGGGATTAGCAGACGTTAAGTTTTTATATAGAGAATGGATAAACAAGAAGGTCCTACTGTATAGCACAGAGAACTATATTCAATATCCTATGATAAACCATAATAGAAAAGAATATTTTTAAAAAGGAATATATATGTGTATAACTGAATCACTTTGCTGCACAAATCAATTGAAAAACTTAAAAAAGACAGCTAAATGCTCAGATCTGTTTCTTCACTCAATCTGCTGTGATTTTGACATATATCAAGAAATTCTGATCTCTTATAAATGTGCAGTTAGAAAGGGGAGGAGTGTCTAAATAGCCTTTATAGATAGTTATGAGTATCATTCCTTTATGCAACACCAAAACTTGATGAACATGGTTTCTTTAATGGTTAGTTTCAATATGGAATCTGAAACATCAGTGAACTTTCTGTACTCTGTTATATTCAAATCCATTGGCTTACTTGGTACTTTGAGTGGATCTTTTACTAGTGCCTGGCTTTGAAATCCGGCTTCCTAGGTGGTTCAGTGGTAAAGAATCTGCTTGCAAGTGCAGGAGATGCAGGTTCCATCCCTGGGTCAAGAAGATCCCCTGGAATAGGAAACAGCAACCCACTCCAGTATTCTTGCCTGGAAAATTCCACGGACAGAGGAGCCTGGAGGGCTGCAGTCCACAGGGTCACAAACAGTCGGACATGACTGAGTATCCACATATATACTAGTTTTGAAATATTATATTAGTCCTTTGGAAAATATCTGTCTACTTCAAATCTTCTACATGTCGATATATTTCATTATGTAATATTTAAAATCAAGCCATATTAATTAAAATTACCACTAATTTTATCAGAGTCACCTTGCATCTCAATCATGATAGTGCTATCCTTGAGACAACTATGTTACTTCAGTACACAGCAGAAATGCTTTATGTGTATTTCCCATTTAGTTACACAGACTGTTAAAAAAAGACATGTACTCAAGGGACAGCATTTAATAAAATTAAAAACTTTTATTGTTGAATCAAGGAAATTCTTAAGTGCAACTGGCTTTTTACTGTAAGTGTGGAGGTGAAAAATATATTGACTACTAGAATTTAGTACCACTGCCTTATATCATCAGCAGTTTATCTATCATAGTTTGTGTACAATGAGTGCAAAATACCAACACAGTGAGAAAATAAGTAACATCTGAGTAGTATCACAGGCTTCCCAGGTGGCTCAATGATAAAGAATACACCTGCAATTCAGGAGATGCAAAAAACATGGGTTCGATCCCTGGGACAGGAAGATTCCTGGAATAGGAAATGGTAACCCACTCCAGTATTCTTGCCTGGAAAATTCCATGGACAGAGGAGTGTGGCAGGCTCCCGTCCATGGGGATACAAAAAGTTGAACATGGCTGAGCACACACATGTGTAGGTATGTGCATGCACACATACACACAGTAGTATCATAAAAATAGTTTTGATTTCACAGATTCCTTGAAAGGCTCTCAAACAAGGGTCTGAAGACTGCACTTTCAAAACCATTGATTTAAGGTTATACTCTCCTTGACCAACCAAATCCTCCCTAGGCAATTCTGGCAGAGGAATTAAAATGGGATGGAAAAGATGCATACAGAAATTTTTTTATTCCTTTGATTCTTGGGTCTCCCTGTTGCATTACAACAACTAAAATTCGGCCTCTTCACATACTGTAAAACACTGAATTCATTTCTTTGTAACTGCTTGTCTATATTATTATGGCGTCAGTCAATGTCTACAAGTTATTACACTGTCTGGAAAGGTTTTTTTAAACATATTAGGAGAAAGAATAAACAAGTAATATTTTCCCAGAATATAAATTATTTACTATGTATAAACTGCTCAGCAGGTAAAGTTATTCAGTCAGTAGGGTATCTCTCTCACTAATCAACCTCTACATTAATTTACTAATTTATCTGTACCTCCCAAAGTGAGAACTCTATGTTTCTTAGTTTGAACAGATTATGAATATATTATGATATAACTGAAGGATACACAGATTGTGCATATTAGATCTTTTCTGTAATGAGTTCAAGGATGAAATAATACATGTTTTTAGAAGTCAGTTATCATGGGTAAAAGATACAAGCTGGCCCTAAACTGAACCTCAGAGGAATTCTTTTACTCTGGGCCATTGTAAACTACTTAATTCTGAAAATACCTCCTTAAAATAAATTTTAAAATGTATTCCAATTAATCCTTTATGAATAAGGGTTAAAGACTTAATCCTATGAGTTTAAAAATCCATGGTGTCTCACAAATTTCATGTTTGTTTAACTCTATTGTCCCAATCAATTCATACAAGTTCTTAAACAAGAAGGGTTGATGCTGAACTATAAGACACCTTGTGATCTATGAACCCTTTATCTTAGAGTAATTTTAGACTCAATATGTAACTAGTTTATTTTTTTTTCTTACTTTTTCTGGTTGTAATCTAATAGTAAGACACAACAGAGGACTTTTACCAAATTTTCATTCTTCATGTAACATTTTAAATAACTTTATTTAGAGTAAAAATAAAGCTGAAATATTTATCATAGGAGTAGTTCACGTGAGCACAGAGTGGAGCGCGTGTTATTTCTCGAGTAAGGTAGGGCTAACCAGCGGCCCACTTCCGGGCTTTTAGATATTCCTTTCCTGGTATGTCAACACCTCACACACCTCCTTGTCTTCCTTCTTAAATGCTACTCATTCTTCAAGGTCCTCTTCAATAAAACCTGGTGATTCCTGGTTCCATGCTTGTCCCTGTTGTATATTTATAATCTAGGGGCATTTCTTCTACTCCTTCAGCAATTTTTTCCAGCTTATTACCATAGTGTTAGTTATTAATCAGCACCTAAGAAAAACTATCATGCTCAAATATAAACTATCAGAAAAAAAAAGACAGTTATTTCACTGAAAAATTATTTAAATGTTTTGTCACATATTATTAAAAAAAAAAAGACTTTGAAAAAATACAAAATTCAAGTTAGAGATAACAAAAAAATTCAGAAAAACAATTTCCTTGTTTTACAAATTTTTATGCTCTAAGAACTGAATAAATTTTGAGCATTGGGTTTTCTGCAAAAGAAAGAGAATAAAATGTTGGTTATAATACTGGCTATAGACTGAAAAATACGTACAATAAAGAGGAAAATAATGATCTTTTGAGAAAACAAGTTAGACATGTATTTAGTGAGAAGAATAAAGCAAATTTGACAGGTTCAGAGAAGAAAATAAAATCAGAACTCAGTTCAGTCCAGTTCTATGGCTTGAGATCCACAAAGGAGTTTGGACTTATACCTACAACAATTCAAAATGTCTGTTTCCGTTGAAACATAAGCCTCAACAAATCTGCTAGAGTATTACAACTTTCTCAACTGTGTGATTATTTTTCACAAAAATGTGCATTATAAATATTGGAAGACACAGTTTCCATTTTTGTAGTGTATAATTTCCATTTTGTAGATATACTATTTGCATTTATGTCTATAATGCCCACATAGTATTATATATCTTAACTTCCACTCCATTTAGTTTCTACTATATATAACAATTTAATATATGAAAAACAATGTTTATTATAACTAATGAAAAAGGAAAGGATTATGCAGTAAACAGGAGTGGGAAATGAACTCAGGACTTGGAAAATTGCCAATTATTGCCAATTAAGGTGGCCACTTCATACTACATACTACAAGCACAAATAAAATGTGCATGTTTTGAGAAAAATGAAAGGAAAAAGTTACTATGGGGATTCTGTAATTTGGCAGTGGGAAGATTCTAGATACTAGTCATTCATCCAAAGGGTGTTCATTTGATGTTAATTCCCAATGGCTTTTGCAAGGTATGCATCTTTGTCCTCCTCACAACTAGCACTGAGCTTTTCACACTCTAACTGTACAATGTATTTTTGATAGGCAGCTGATAGATTTCTTCATTCATCTACTCATTCAACTCTACTATTTAAAAACATTTTACTACATTCAGCTTTTATAGGTATACTTTTTTCCTTTAAAGAGTACATTTTGATACATCTTTTTATCTTTATACACACATAGTTGTATCTATACGTGGACTGTACTTTCCAAGCAAAATAAAAATAAAATGAAAACAATAGCTAAACTAAAAACAACCTTGTACCTATAGATTTTGGATCATAGCATGTTTTCCAGGAATGGAGCAGTTGGGTATACCAGACTTTAAGATACTAGAAACCTGAAAAGTAGGGCCCTTCAATGACTGTCTTCATACCATAATTCAAACATACTAGTCTGGACTTCATTTTCCCAGTATAATGATTTTGGTCATGGATAATTTGTAGTGGAGGTCTCCATGCTGGAATTGGTCTCATTTCAGGATAAAAGATTTATATAAGAACAGCAAGATAATGGTCAAAATAATCTTTCAAAAGTCAGGAGATAACCTTATCTCAAGAGAAAAATACCATCCAGTGACCACACATTCTAAAATAAAAGCCTTGCTACTGGTGTGACTTTTCTATCAGGGAAACTGTAAAAATATGATAAAATAGAAGCTATTACTTGAGTTCAGGGAAAATTGAAGGTATTTTATTTAAATATTGTTCTTTCCCCCAGTGTGCTCCTTGTTGTTGATTTTTTTGCATGACATAATTTCATGGTATTTTGATAGAATTTTGAACCTAAAATAAATCTTAATTTGTATTATTGACCTGAAAGTTCAGAGGCAACATTATCAAATAGCAAGCAATGTCTGAGTTAAATTTTATTATTTATGACAAAGGCATCTCCATCTTGTCTGGACATGTTAGTCAGTTGTGCTTAAAGTGCAGTCCTCAGTCCTTTATAGATTGTGTTTATTTCTTCACGTCAGTTTCCTGTTCTTTTAGAAACCTTAAATCTAAATAACTGTGGGGTTTTTTCCCTACTTGAATAAAAGTTGCTTTCTTTTCTTCCTCCTTCTATATGGTTGCACAAGTTCCCTTCTAGGTTCATGAACCTATGACTGCTTAGTATAGTTGAATATAATTCTTAATGGATGCTCATGTATCACTTTGAATATCCAAAGACATTTATGGAGAAAGACCTGATCATATGTGCTACCGCATCTTGCAGGGGCCACGTGCTCTCATACAGTCTATTTTGCTGAGCACTTCAGTGCCTGTAGTGTTCTATTAAAGCTGGTGATTTTGGCAGGAGCAGACTCACAGACTTAGGCAACGAAATTCCAGTTACTGGGGTCAGGGCGGAAAGGATGGTGGGGAGAAGTAGACTGGGAATTTGGGATTGATTGCTATATTTAAAACAAATGATCAACAAGGACCTACTGTATAGCACAGGGAACTCTGCTCAGTACTCTGTAATAACCTAAAACGGGAAAAGAATTTGAAAAAGAATAGACACATGTATATGTATAATGGAATCACTTTGCTGTACGCCTGAAACTAACACAACATTGTTAATCTACTCCAATATAAAATAAAATTAAAAAATTAAAATAAAGCTGGTAATTTGGGGATAAAGTGACAGACTGAGAGATATGGTGCATGAGTGGATAGATGGATAGATGGATGGATGGTCAGCAGGTGAAAATATATATATATACACACATATATTAATATATACTTTGATCTCTTCCTGATGAGGTCAAAGGTTTAAACTATTTTCTTTCCAAGGCCTTTGGATCACAGACATCATCTATCTTGCTGCAGTAATGTTTCTGTAGCAGCCTATCCAATACTGCTCTTTTATGAATGGCATATAGGGATCTGAAAAAGTGCCAGAGTTTCAGCCAACGCAGATCATCATCAATGAAGATCCTCCCAGGCCTCAGTTATCTGCATGATTGCTGAGTCTTACATTTCCTCTCCCTCAGAGTAGAGGGAGACTGACCCAATAAGACAATATAATTCCTGCCCTTCTTTCTGAAATGAGTTAAATAACATTTTCCTATGTCATATTTTGAAAATTATTTAAGGAATAAGTGGGTATTTTAAAATAAATGCTGATGATTAATTTTTAAAGGAATTTATCATGTGTAATCCAAAAACTGAGCAAAGGAATGATCTGTAAGAATGGATTTCTTTTTCTGTGTAAAAATTTTATAAGTCTTCAAGCATTCTTTTTAAAAGAAAATCTAGAATCAAGAGGTAGCACTATGAAAGACTAATGTGCATACATGTTCTGACAAACACTTCCCCTGATAGATTAGAACAAATTTTTTTACCTCTGCTTTCTTTCTGAAAAATAGGCATACTCTTAGCCTCTGACATGGAAGTTTTTCAAAGTGACATGTATGATCATTCTAAAGAATTCTAAGAACCAATCAAGATATGCCAGCTAATATGCACATTGGCATTATGTGGATTGTGGTTTACCTTTCTCAGAGATGGGATACCAACTAATCTTGGATGAAGAATATTTAGGGGAAAAAAAAAAAGAATATTTAGGATGACATTAGATACCAAAGACAAGGATAGAATAAAGACATGGCCATTTTCAAAATATCTAAGATTTATGTCTAAAATTAATTTCTAAGTTGTGACCATCCACATGAGCAATATCACCAATTAAAAGTCTCCTTGTATGCGTTGTTATGGAGGAACTGTAAAATACATATGCAAAATATATTCATCTAAAAATAATTTCAACAGAAAGAGAGTATCATATAAGGCTAAATAATGAGAATAGTTTGGCCAGTGAGAGACTGAGAAATCAAAATCTATCTCAATTTAAGATAGTTTATAATACCAATGATATTCAGTAAAGACCTTTCCTGAGAATACTATGGAAGTAGCAAGTTAGAAAAACATGTTGATATTCACCCTACCCATCTGGAAATAAGTAGGTACTATGAATACAGCAGTATGCAGGTCAAGAAGCAACACTTAGAACTGGACATGGAACAACAAACTGGTTCAAAATTAGCAATGGAGTATGTCAAGGCTGTATATTGTCACCTTGCTTATTCAACTAATATGCAGAGTATATCATGTAAAATACTGGACTGGATGAAGCACAAGCTGGTGTCAAGATTGCTGTGAGAAATATCAATAACCTCAGATATGCAAATGACACCACCCTTATGGCAGAAAGCGAAGAAGAGCTAAAGAGCCTCATGATGAAAATGAAAGAGGAGAGTGAAAAGGTTGACTTAAAACTCAACATTCAAAAAACGAACATCATGGCATCCAGTCCCATCACTTCATGGCAAATAGATGGAGAAACAATGGAAACAGTGACAGACTATTTTCTTGGGCTCCAAAATCACTGCAGATGGTGACTGCAGTCATGAAATTAAAAGACACTTGCTCCTTGGAAGAAAAACTATGACCAACCTAGACAGCATATTAAAAAGCAGAGACATTACTGTACCAACAAAGGTCCATATAGTCAAAGGTATGGTTTTTCCAGTAGTCACGTATGGATGTGAGAGTTGGACTATAAAGAAAGTTGAGCACCAAAGAATTGATGCTTCTGAACTGTGGTGTTTGAGAAGACTCTTGAGAGTCCCTTGGACTGCAAGGAGATCCAACCAGTCCATCCTAAAGGAAATCGGTCCTGAATACTCATTGGAAGGACTGATGCTGAAACTGAAGCTCCAGTATTTTGGCCACCTGATGCAAAGAACTGACTCACTGGAACAGACCCTGATGCTGGGAAAGATTGAAGGTGGGAGGAGAAGGGGACGACGGAGGATGAGACGGTTGGATGGCATCACCGACTCAATGGACATGAGTTTGAGCAAGCTCCGGGAGTTGGTGATGGGCAGGGAAGTCTGATGTGCTGCATCCCATGGGGGCTCAAAGAGTCAGACATAACTGAGGGACTGAACTGAATGAATATAACAGCAGAAATTGGACACCCCAATTTAACAGACGTGTGTGACAGGATCTTTGGAGTGTTCCGGTAGTGAGAAAATATGGGCCTGACGTTTGAGGAACAGCTACAATAAACAAGGACTTTGAAGAATACTTTGATCACATGAATTCAGTAACTGCTTAAAATATTTCTCATACAATAGGTTTATTCCCGTTTCAAGATAAGGACCTGAATTTCAGACAAGCTGACTTTCTTAAGCTGATAAATACCAAGATGTGTAAACGATGTGTTCTTTTGGTTACATTTGGTCTATTCTAGGAGCTGTACAAGACAACAGAGATAGAACATTTTCATCAAATAATCTGCAAGTTGGTGAGGTATATATAGACATACATACAAATGTGACAACACTAGGATAAAAAGAAAAGAATGAGAAACACAAAACTCAGAAGAATGGTTACTCTTTTCTAAGGAAAGACAGGAATTACAGAAGGACACTTCCACTTTTTAAGTAGAGGGTACATGGGTTTTTAAAATAATTATTATATATATCATTTATGCATACAAAACAATATGAATTTTCCTGTTTGTATGTATAAAATAAGGAGCTTCATGTTTTAAAAACATAAACATAATTACAAGTAGCTAATGGGAATACCAGACCACCTGACCTGCCTCTTGAGAAACCTGTATGCAGGTCAGGAAGCAACAGTTAGAACTGGACATGGAACAACAGACTGGTTCAAAATTTGGAAAGAAATACTTCAAGGCTGTATATTGTCACCCTGCTTATTTAACTTATATGCAGAGTACATCATGAGAAACGCTGGGCTGGATGAAGCACAAGCTGGAATCAAGATTGCTGGGAGAAATATCAATAACCTCGGATATGCAGATGACACCACCCTTATGGCAGAAAGTGAAGAAGAACTAAAGAGCCTCCTGATGAAAGTGAAAGAGGAGAGTGAAAAAGTTGGCTTAAAGCTCAACACTCAGAAAACTAAGATCATGGCATCTGGTCCCATCACTTCATGGCAAATAGATGGGGAAACAGTGGAAACAGTGGCTGACACGACTGAGTGACTGAACTAAACTGAACCTATATAGGATTTACAGGTATTATACCTCTCTGTGAAAAAGTCCAAAATAAAATTTACGTATCAATCAGATGGAAAGTGATCTGAAAGAAAATCATTTTTGGGTCCATATATAACAGATAGGTACAGTGTCAGAATGAGCCATTTGATAACTGACGAAAACCAACAAATGCTTACATGCAATTAAGCTTTTTATCCTCAAATCATTTCAGGGGTATTATTTATTTGTGACAACTCTTAGTACCACAAGGTAAGAATATGAGAAAATAATGGCTAATACAATAGCCTTCTTCAGTTCAGTAACTCAGTCATGTCTGACTCTTTGCGACCCCATGGACTGCAGCACACCAAGCCCCCCTGTCCATCACCAACTCCCGGAGATTACTCAAACTCATGTCCATTGAGTCAGTGATGCCATCCAACCATCTTATCCTCTGTCATCCCCTTCTCCTCCTGCCTTCAATCTTTCCCAGTATCAAGGTCTTTTCAAATGAGTCAGCTCTTCACATTAGGTGGCCAAAGTATTGGAGTTTCAGGGTCAACATCTGTCCTTCTAATGAACATCCAGGACTGATTTCCTTTAGGATGGACTAGTTGGATCTCCTTGCAGTCCAAGGGACTCTTCAAGAGTCTTCTCAAACACCACAGTTCACAGCCATCAATTCTTCGACACTCAGCTCTCTTTATAGTCCAACTCTCGCATCCATACATGACTACTGGAAAAACAAAAACCATAGCCTTGACTAGATGGACCTTTGTTGGCAAAGTAATGTCTCTGCTTTTTAATATGCTGTCTAGGTTGATCATAACTTTCCTTCCAAGGAGTAAGCGTCTTTTTATGTCACGGCTGCAATCACCATCTACAGTGATTTGGGAACCCCCAAAATTAAAGTCTGCCACTGTTTTCCACTGTTTCTCCATCTAGTTGCCATGAAGTGATGGGACCAGATGCCATGATCTTTGTTTTCGTAATACTGAGCTTTAAGCCAACTTTTTCACTCTCCTCTTTCACTTTCATCAGGAGGCTCTTTAGTTCTTCACTTTCTGCCATAAGGGTGGTGTCATCTGCATACCTGAGGTTATTGATATTTCTCCCAGCAATCTTGATTCCAGCTTGTGCTTCATCCAGCTGAACGTTTCTCATGATGTACTCTGCATATAAGTTAAATAAGCAAGGTGACAATATACATCCTTGATGTACTCCTTTTCCTATTGGAACCAGTCTGTTGTTCCATGTTCAGTTCTAACTGTTGCTGCCTGACCTGAATATAGATTTCTCAAGCGGCAGGTCAAGTGGTTTGGTATTCCCATCTCTTTCAGAATTTACCACAGTTTGTTGTGATCCACACAGTCAAAGGCTTTGGCATAGTCAATAAAGCAGAAATAGCCTTCTTAATAATCTGAAATATTTACCAGCTACACTGTAAATCCACATGTTCCTTACAGTATCACAGGGCCTTGTCCACAGCAGACACAAAAATCAGGGCTTTATTTAAAATTACTAACAGAAATATACTTAGCATGGGCTAGGTAATTTTCATACATTATTTTCCTCACAGCCACCCTGAAAGATAGATGACCTTTTCTCATTGCAGTGTACAGAAAGTGTGGCTCAGAGAGATTCAGGATTTTGCCCAAGGTCACAGGAGTAGTATATAGCAAGAAAAGTATTTGAACCCAGATTTGTTCCCCCATACAATCATGGGTAACATTAATTGCCACAACCACCCTGTAAGATACATCCTATTGTGCTCTACAAAGTCCCTTTAGTCATGTCCAACTCTTTGCAACCCTGTGGACTGTAGCCCACCAGGGTCCTCTGTCCACGGGATTCTCCAGGCAAGAATACTGGAGTGGGTTGCCATTCTCTTCTCCAGGGATCAAATCTGCATCTCTTCCATTCACTGCTTTGGCAGGCAGATTCTTTACCATCTCAGCTACCCAGGAAACCCATCCTAAATTTACAGATAAGGAAAAAGAGGCATGAAGGGACTGTCATATGTCCATAGTCACACACTTGACTTGGACTCAGGGAGACTTAAGTGGGAGGGAGATTGGACTAGATCTCATGTCCTCAGGTCTGGGTTCATGGCCACACTGTGGTGGTAGAGAGGGACGCCATCTCATACTGAACTTTCCCAAGGCAAACCAGGAAGAACCCTCACTGTAAATAATCTTACTTCTGGATTTAAATGACTTAAAACCGGCAAAACACCCCCTGCCGTTTGGCCTCTTAAGATCTGTCCTAAGAGTGGACAGAATCTCCGAGGTAGCCCAGGAGACCAAAATCCACAGAAATATAGACTTAACACTTGAGTTCAGTGTCCCGTTAACTAGAGCAAGACAAGAATCCCCCCAAAGCTCTCTTTATTCCTCCTCCTCACAACTAGGCTTCTGACATCAAAGTTTACCATTAAAGCATCATTAACAGAAATATTACTGTATATATTTTCACTAGAAAGAAGAATGTCATGGAAATTTTTCATGATAGGTGTTTACCGTAAGTTTGACATGCATTATTGTTAGAGCATTCTGCTCTCCTTCTATAATTTTTCTATGCAACTTATTTATGTGCATATTTAAATGGTGTGCCACTTAATTGAAATTATAGTGTGTTTAAGCCAGATCTGATGCTCACTGGCAGTCGCTGTTGAGGAATATTTGGAACCTATGAACAGGTCATCTTCCAAATAGTACAGATATAACCATGTTATCTGGCAGAATGTTTCAGGAAATCAAATAACTGATATTGCTAACCTAAGTACCCCATTCTTTCCAGGCAGGATTATGTCTTATTAACCTTTACAATCCACAACCCCAGATCCACAGATGACCTAACAGTAGTACCACTAACTTCTTCTCATATAAAGACTCTGCATACAAACCCAAGGATCTTGGAAATAACTTTAAAAAAAACCTGTTCAATCATTGGAGTACTTCTTTAAAAATATAAGCATTTGTATTGCATACAAAAAACAATATTTTTATTCAGCTTTCTGTAGTTTTCATCTGGATATTTATTATAAACAGTCTGTGACAAAGAAGACAAATCCAAGCTATCACAGGAAGAAGGTCCTTGATAGGGCAACAGTCCAAATAGTTCAAGGAACTAACAAAAACACCAAATAGCCTCTAGTTTTGGTTGTGAATTTAGAAAGGCTAAATTTTATAATAAGCAACAGATTTTCTTCTCCCCCCCTTTATGTTTCCTACTATACATATCTACTTTAGTTTTCAGGTACTGAGTCACTCTGTGTCTGCTTCTCATCTGTAAAATAGGATAATAATATCTTCTCTCTGGGTTGTTGTATTAAGTGAGTTAAAGCAATTAAATGCACATATCAGATACTTGCATGTGGTAAGTGCTATATTTTAGATAACATATTATTTATAATTATTGTTCTATTATTATTATTCCATGATTGTTATACACTATACCTTACAGTAGCTTTTAAAAAGTAGATTAACAAAACATTTGTGGTACCTCTACAAATATAAAAAATAAATTATGAACATAATGAAATGAGAATTGGTATATGATCAAAGATCACTTTGATGATAATACTCATAAAAATTATACAGTGAAGCCACTCTTTAAATGTCCTTTATTTCTCCACAGACTAGATTACATAACATCCTAATGTGTTCTGCAAAGAAACTTCTACTCTATATCAAAGGTGTCTATAATGCAAATCTCACTATAAGAAATACATGAAAACCTTGATCTCTTTGAGATTTGGCTTTCCCCTGTAACTTTTGTTTGTGAATTAGAAATCAAGTAAATGAGTAAATGATCAGTATGTTTTAAGTATGAGGGATGCAAAAGGAGAAAGGAGTTAATATTTGTTGAATACTTTCTAAGTGCCAGAAAGTTTGCTATGTGTTACTATGTACATTGGTCATAACTTCATTTAATCCTCATTACTGTCCCCTGAGATAGATATTATCCCTACTTTAACAAATGTGGACATTGTTTCTCAGAGACTTCTTTACTTGATATAATTAGTCAATTAATTAGGGATGGATCAGAGTTTAGAACCTAGATCTCTCAAGCCTATTCTCCTTATACTGTGAAATGTTTATTTTGAGAAACTGTTTTTTAAATTGAAGTATAATTGATATACAGTATATACTAATTTTAGGTGCATCTCATAGTAATTCAGTATTTATATATTTTTTCTTTTTTAATTGAAATATAATTGCTTTACAATCCTGTGTTAGTTTCTGCCATACAACAAAGGGAACCAGCTATACGTATACATATCATATACCCCCTCCCTCCTGGGCCTCCCTCCCGCTGTCTCACCAGACAGGTCATCAGAGAGTACTCAGCTGAACTCCCAGAGTTTTAGAGCAGCTTCCCACTAGCTATCCATTTTACACATGGCAGTGTAAACATGTCAATCCTGCTCTCCCAGTTCATCCCACCCTTCTCTCCCTCTGCGATGGCCACATCTCTTCTCTACATCTGTGCCTCTATTTCTGCCCTGCACATTGATTCATCTTTACCATTTTTCTAGACTCCATATATATGCGTTAATATAAGACATTTGTTTTTCTGACTTACTTCACTCTGTATGACAGACCCTAGGTCCACCCAAATCACTACAAATGAGCCCATTTTTATGGCCAAGTAATATTCCATTGTAATATTTATATACATTTTGAAATGATCATCACAGTAAGTCCAGTAACAACCTGTCACAACACAAGATTATTACAATCTTATTTTTTCCTATTCTGTACATTACCTCCCCATGACTTATTTTATAAATGCAATTCTGTACCTCTTAGCTCCCTTTTTTTTTACCCCAACTCCCTCCCCTCTGGCAACTACCAGTTTCTTTCTGTGTGTATGAGTCTGTGTCTGCTTTGTTTTGCTGGTTCTCTTGTTTTTTAGATTTCATGTGTAAATGAAATCATATGGTAACTGTCTTTCTCTGTCTGACTTATTTCACTTAGCATAATGCCCTCGAATTCCATCCATGTTGCTGCAAATGGCAAGATTTAGTTCTTTTTTATGGGCTTCCCTACTCAAACAGTAAAGAATTTGCCTGCAATGCAGGAGACCCGGCTTTGATCTCTGGGTCAGGAAGATCCCCTGGAGAAAGAAATGGCAACTCACTCCAATAATCTTGCCTGGAAAACTCCACGGACAGAGGAGTCTGGCAGGATACAGTCCGTGGGATCACAAAGAGTCAGTGTTCTTTTTTCTAGCTGATAATATTCCATTGTGTGTGTATATATACACATATCTATGCCACATCTCCTTTATCCATTCATCCACTGATGGACACTTAGGTGGTTTCCATATTTGGGTTATAAATAAAGTTGCAATGAACATAGGGGTGCATATACCTTTTCCAGTTAAGTGTTTTTGTTTTCTTTGGATAAACAGTCAAAAGTGGAATTGCTGGATCATATTTTTAATTTTTTGAAAAACCTCTATACAGTTTTCCACAGTGGCGGTACCAACTTAAATTTCTACCAGCAGTACACAAGGGTTCCCTTTTTTCCACATCCTCATTGAGTAACTACCTTTGACTGACTACTGTCTTCTATTACCAGATAACTTATTTCTCAAAATTATCTGAGAACCACCTTTAGAATAGCACATTATGACCTTCTGGGAAATACTAACAAATTTTTCTTTCTTTTGCTGACTCTAATTAGGATATTTCTCTTTAATTTTGGGGAATCCTGGCAACAAATTTCTACAAAGAATTTCTGTAGCAGCTTAGAAACATCTCCATAAACATTTCATTTGATATTCTCATATTTTACATTAATGCAAGTGTTCTATACACCCCAGGGAAGTGAGCTGCCAGTCAATGCCCCACAGGGGAATTTATGAAATGAAATCCTGCATATGTTGTTTGTTTCTTTTCAGCCCAGACTGCATGCATTATTTGAACTAAATGGGGGGGGGGAATGGGTGAAGGGGTGCAGGAAGCTAATACAGAGCTCTGCACCCCCATGAATGATAAATAAATACTTATGGCCTGAATGACAGACTACTTATTACAAAAGTCTAAAACTTTTTATTTTGAGATACTGGTTTTATGTAACTCCTGCAGCTTTGTTTAAAAAAAAAAATTTACCCCAATTATTATCACCATCCTTCTTAAGTAAAAGTCAGACTCAGCTCCTTGAACTGCTCTTCTCCCTCCTGCCAGGAGAGGGACTGCATATGAGATCCAGGTGCTTTATTCTGACCAGGTTTACTTTCTGAGACAGAAGAAGGGTTAGTCTCCGGATTTGGAAGGAGCTAGACGGATGGGGAAAGCACCATGCTGTCATGGTTAAAGTTTGATCTTTTAAGGGCCTGAAAGTGAATGTGTAGTTGCTCAGTCATGTCCAGCTCTTTTCGACCCCATGAACTGTAGCCTTCCACGCTCCTCTGTCCATGGAATTCTTCAGGCAAGAATACTGGAGTGGGCTGCCATTCCCTTCTCCAGGGGATCTTCCTGATCCAGGGATCAAACCTGGGTCTCCTGCATTTCAGGCAGAATCTTTACCATCTGAGTCACTTGGGAAGCCCAAGAATACTGGAGTGGGTAGCCTATCCCTTCTCCAGGGAATCTTCCCCTCTCAGCAATCAAACTGGGGTCTCCTGCATTGCAGAATTCTTTACCAGCTGAGCTACCAGGGAAGCCTGGGTTTTACTCAAAGTTTTTCTACTTTTTAATTGTTTGACTTGGGCAAGATTACTTCCCAGAGACTCCAGTTTCTCATCTCTAATATAGAGGAAATATCATGAGCATTAAATGAGAAGCAATTTTTAAGACACCTGGTACATAGTAAGCATATCATTTACTAAATGCTAGCAACCTTTGTTTTCATTTTTGACGAGGCAGTAACACAAAATAGTATCATGCCCTGAATACACACTATTAGATATCTGGGAGATTTTACATGATTAATTGCCATTTCCTTTTTTTTTTTCTTCTAAACTGTAGTTATCACTGAACAACCCAGCAGAACTCCTTGTTCACTTAGTGACTGTACATATAGTCTGACTAAAAACTAACATCCTCTTCTTCAGTAACCTTCTTTTCCAGGAATCTATATAGTACTATAGTCCTCAGATTATCTCACTAATTACTTAAATCCTAGCGTCTAAATATAAGTTGTCAAATCATCATCTACTTGTAGATATAGAGTAATATACAACATAAACATATGATCAAAAGGATTTATCTTCACCAGAAAAATTTATATATATTTTTTTTATTCTATGTGTCTAGGGACTCAGCTGGACTAAAGTAGGGTTATTATTATTCTCAAGCCTGAGAGTGAAAGTTGCTCAGTCATGTCCCACTCTTTGTGACCCCATGGACTAGACAGTCCATGGAATTCTCCAGGCCAGAATACTGGAGTGGGTATTCTTCTCCAGGGGATCTTCCCGAGCCAGAGATCAAACCCAGGTCTCCCGCATTGCAGGAGGATTCTTTACCAGATGAGCCACAAGGGAAGCCCATTCTCAAAAAGCCTGTACTACCTGGAATTAATGTGGAAGCTATCCATTTTCAAAAACTAGGCAAAATGAAATACTCTATGGGTCATCCTACTGCATTATTTTTGATATAGAGGTACATGTTTTAATCGGCAGAGAGCTAAACAGTGGGATGTGCATCTTTACAGTTATAGACTGTTCCATGCAGAGAGGCAGACTGAGCTTTTCTACTTACTTTTGTTTTAGTGAAAAGCTGTATGCATATGTGCATATGCATATGCATATGCATAACTGACCAGTTATACTTCAAGTACAAAAATTCAGGGGCTTTCCTGGTGGCTCAGTGGTAAAGAATCTGCCTGCCAATGCAGGAGACATAATTTCGACCCCTGGTCTGGGAAGATCCCAAATGCCATGGAGCAATTAAGCCCATGTGCCACAACTACTGAGCTTGTGCTCTAGAGCTGGGGAGCTACGACTCCCGAAGCCCATGTGCCCTGGAGACCATGCTCTACAACAAGAGGCCACAATAAAAAGCCCATGCACAATTAGAGAGTAGCCCCCTGCTTACCGCAACTAGAGAAAAGCCTGCACAGCACTGAAGACCCAGTACAGCCAAAATTAAATAAATAAATAAAATTATTTTTAAAAACTCAAAATTTCTGTCATTCATCCCAATATTTCATTTTCGGGAGCTCCAAACTTGTATATTTAACTAGATCACCGTTTGCCAGTGTTGAGGCATCAGTGTATATAGGTAAAAATGTGATTTTAATATTTATTTATTTTAGTATGCTTTCAGAAATTTAACTAAAATACTAAATTATGATATAAAATTTCCTTTTTCAATAAAATTACTAACATAAAAAGAGATAATGTATATTAAGAAGATAATTTTATAGGAGTTAATGTGGAAATGTCAAATATTACAGAGGTAGGGCTTTCCTGGTGGCTCAGGAGTAAAGAATCCAGCTGCCAGTGCAGGAGACATGGTTTTGATCCCTGGTCCAGGAGGATCCCACATCCCGTGGAGCAACTGAGCCCATGCACCACAATGACTGAGCTTGTGGTTCTAGAGCCGGGGAGTACTAGTGAGCCCACGTGTCACAAGTGCTGAAGCCTGCGCATCTGAGAGCCTATGCTCTGCAACAAGTGAAGCACCAATGAGAAGTCCACGTGTCATGAGAGAGTAGTCCCTGCTTGCTTAAACTAGAGAAAGGCCCGCACAGCAATGAACACCCACCACAGCCAAAAATAAAGAAAATTTTTAAAAAATTACAGAGGCAGTATTTGAATGAAGTTCAGAAAATAATTGCTCTAAATAACTCACTGAAAGCATCTTGCTACATGTTAATATTGTTATTTTGTTGTATGGTTTTACAGAGTATTTTGAGTGGTAAATACCTGATAGTTTAAAGAAACCAGGTTGAATATCTACCTAAAGAAACAAAAGACCTATACACAGAAAACTATAAAACATTGATGAAAGAAATCAAAGAGGACACAAACAGATGGAGAAACATACCGTGTTCATGGACTGGAAGAATCAATATTGTCAAAATGGCTATTCTACCCAAAGCAATCTATAGATTCAATGCAATCCCTATCAAGCTACCAACAGTACTTTTCACAGAACTAGAACAAATAATTTCACAATTTGTATGGAAATACAAAAAACCTCGAATAGCCAAAGTAATCTTGAGAAAGAAGAATGGAACTGGAGGAATCAACCTGCCTGACTTCAGACTCTACTACAAAGCCACAGTCATCAAGACAGTATGGTACTGGCACAAAGACAGAAATATAGATCAATGGAAGAGAATAGAAAGCCCAGAGATAAATCCACGAACCTATGGACACCTTATCTTTGACAAAGGAGGCAAGGATATACAATGGAAAAAAGACAATCTCTTTAACAAGTGGTGCTGGGAAAACTGGTCAGCCACTTGTAAAAGAATGAAACTAGAACACTTTCTAACACCATACACAAAAATAAACTCAAAATAGATTAAAGATCTAAATGTAAGACCAGAAACTATAAAACTCCTAGAGGAGAACATAGGCAAAACACTCTCTGACATAAATCACAGCAAGATCTTCTATGACACACCTCCCAGAATATTGGAAATAAAAGCAAAAATAAACAAATGGGACCTAATGAAACTTAAAAGTTTTTGCACAACAAAGGAAACTATAAGTAAGGTGAAAAGACAGCCCTCAGATTGGGAGAAAATAATAGCATATGAGGAAACAGACAAAGGATTAATCTCAAAAATATACAAGCAACTCCTGAAGCTCAATTCCAGAAAAATAAATGACCCAATCAAAAAATGGGCCAAAGAACTAAACAGACATTTCTCCAAAGAAGACATTCAGATGGCTAACAAACACATGAAAAGATGCTCCACATCACTCATCATCAGAGAAATGCAAATCAAAACCACAATGAGGTACCATTACACGCCAGTCAGGATGGCTGCTATCCAAAAGTCTACAAGCAATAAATGCTGGAGAGGGTGTGGAGAAAAGGGAACCCTCTTACACTGTTGGTGGGAATGCAAACTAGTACAGCCACTATGGAAAACATTGTGGAGATTTCTTAAAAAACTGGAAATAGAACTACCATATGACCCAGCAATACCACTTCTGGGCATACACACTGAGGAATCCAGATCTGAAAGAGACACGTGCACCCCAATGTTCATCGCAGCACTGTTTATAATAGCCAGGACATGGAAACAACCTAGATGCCCATCCGCAGAT
This sequence comes from Muntiacus reevesi, assembly GCF_963930625.1. Classification (NCBI taxonomy): domain Eukaryota; kingdom Metazoa; phylum Chordata; class Mammalia; order Artiodactyla; family Cervidae; genus Muntiacus; species Muntiacus reevesi. Next base: position 63,301,230 of record NC_089256.1, on the reverse strand, counting down.
GAATGGATAAGGAAGCTCTGGTACATATACACCATGGAATATTACTCAGCCGTTAAAAAGAATTCATTTGAATCAGTTCTAATGAGATGGATGAAACTGGAGCCCATTATACAGAGTGAGGTGAGCCAGAAAGATAAAGAACATTACAGTATACTAACACATATATACGGAATTTAGAAAGATGGTAACAATGGCCCTATATGCAGGGCAGAAGAAGAGACGCAGAAGTACAGAACAGACTATGAACTCTGTGGGAGAAGGGGAGGGTGGGATGTTTCGAAAGAACAGCATGTATATTATCTGTGGTGAAACAGACCACCAGCCCAGGTGGGAGGCATGAGTCAAGTGCTCGGGCCTGGTGGGCTGGGAAGATCCAGAGGAATCGGGTGGAGAGGGAGGTGGGATGGGAGACCGGGATGGGGAATTCGTGTAACTCTATGGCTGATTCACATCAATGTATGACAAAACCCACTGAAAAATAAAAAAATTAAAAAAATTAAAAAAAATAAAAATAAAAAATAAAGAAACCAGGTTGGATCATTCGGTAATCAGAGACTCTTGCCCGACTAAATTAGCAGAAGAATGTGGTATGTACTTTTCTATCACTCCTTACTATAAAATAAATCCCACATAAAGCAAACATCTACGGGGAAAAAAATAAGAGAAGGGAGCAACAGAAGATGAGATGGTTGGATGATATCACCAACTCAATGGACATGAGTTTGAGTCAACTCTGGGAGACAGTAAAGGACAGGGAAGCCTCACATATTGCAGTTCATGCGGTCACAAAGAGTCAGACACAACTTAGTGACTGAACAGCAGTAATGATCTTGGAGCAGAACAGATCTTTCAAAGCATGATTTAAATTTCAGAATACTTCAAAGATTTAAGAATTTGACCATTAATTTTGCTTTAATTTCTCCACTGCAAAGTAAGTAAATAATAAATAAAATCAAAAGACAAAATAGAAACCTTATTAGCAGCATATATGACAGACAAAAGCTAATTTCCATAGCATAGTAAAAGTCCTACAACACACACACACACACACACACACACACACACAAAAGACACCTGAAGGATAACAGAAAATCTACGGTCATGAATAAAGGTCACAAACTAGTAAACATAGATGGCTTTTAAACATACTAGAATGTACTTAAACCTCTCATAATAAAAGAAATACAACATAAAACCAGACATTCCTTTTACCTGCCTCATAAGAATTTTAAAAGCTCGACAGATATGTGTATATATTCACACAGATACATGATAGATATATGTATATATGTATATGTATCTAAGCCTCTGCACCAGAATTAGTGAGCCTGTGCTCTAGAGACAGCAAACAGCAACTACTGAGCCCACACGCTCCAGAGCCTAGTGTTCCACACCAAGAGAAGCCCCCAGTCACTGCAACTAGAGAAGGCTCGTATGCAGCAATGAGGACCTAGTGCAGCCTAAATTGATTTTTTAAAATTATCTATTGTGCTTTATAAAATTTTAGCTTGTCTAAGTTCAAAAATAAAATCTGAGGCTAGCTGGTATTTTAGTTGATTCCTTTAAATTTGTGTGGACTGGATGATTAACCTCAGATATGCAGATGACACCACCCTTATGGCAGAAAGTGAAGAACTAAAGAGCTTCTTGAGGAAAGTGAAAGTGGAGAGTGAAAAAGTTGGCTTCAAACTCAATATTCAGAAAACTAAGATCATGGCATCCAGTCCCATCACTTCATGGCAGATAGATGGGGAAACAGTGGCTGACTTTATTTTTCTGGACTCCAAAATCACTACAGATGGTGACTGCAGCTACGAAATTAAAAGACGCTTACTCCTTGGAAGTAAACTTATGACCAACCTAGACAGCATATTAAAAAGCAGAGACATTACTTTGCCAACAAAGGTCTGTCTAGTCAAGGCTATGGTTTTTCCAGTGGTCATGTATGGATGTGAGAGTGGGACTATAAAGAAAGCTGAGTTCCAAAGAATTGATGTTTTTGAACTGTGGTGTTTGAGAAGACTCTTGAGAGTCCCTTGGACTGTAAGGAGATCCAACCAGTCCATCCTAAAGGAGATCAGTCCTGGGTGTACATTGGAAGGACTAATGTTGAAGCTGTAGCTCCAATACTTTGGCCACCCGATGCGAAGAGCTGACTCATTGGAAAAGACCCTGATGCTGGGCAAGATTGAGGGCAGGAGGAGAAGGGGATGACAGAGGATGAGATGGTTCGATGGCATCATCAACTCGATGGACATGGGTTTGGGTGGACTCCAGGAGTTGGTGATGGACAGGGAGGTCTGGCACGCTGCGGCGCATGGGGTTGCAGAGAGTCAGACGTGACTGAGTGACTGAACTTAACGAAAAATAAAGAAAACTAATAAAATATTAGACTATTTTATGTATGCCATAAAAATACCAGGTTTTTAAAAAGAGTTTAGAAGCCTGAGTAATTTTTTTCAGTCATTTCCAGGACTCTTGGATTTGTAGGCAGAGTCTTCTTATGATGCTAACAGTCTGTTTATTCAAGTCTGCATTAAATGCTCAATCCTAGGGCCCCATATCAAGGCAAGCATTACTGGAGCAGGTGACCAAGGGAGAAAGTGGTAAGATGTGAACTGGGAGATAGAGCCAGAGGTCAGGTCTTTTTGGGTCTTAGAGCCTACATAAAATATTTTGAACTTTATTCTAAGTGTACCATGTAATGACTGGAGACTTCTATTTTTAAGCATGTCATTTCTGATGTTGATCTGATATGAATTTTTAAATCACAGAAGTCTATAATAGCGATTTTCTAATGATCTATATGAGCCATGCCATCTAGGGCCACCCAAGACGGATGGGTCATAGTGGACAGTTCTGACAAAACATGGTCCATTGCAGAAGGGAATGGCAAACCACTTCAGTATTCTTGCCTTGAGAACCCCAAGAACTGTATGAAATGGCAAAAAGATAGGACACTGAAAGATGAATTCCCCAGGTCGGTTGGTACCCAATATGCTACTGGAGATCAGTGGAGAAATAACTCCAGAAAGAATGAAGGGATGGAGCCAAAGCAAAAACAATACCCAGCTGTGGATATGACTGGTGATGGAAGTAAAGTCCAATGCTGTAAAGAGCAATATTGCATAGGAACCTGGAATGTTAGGTCAAAGAGGAGATGGCAAGAGTGAACAATGACATTTTAGGAATCAGTGAACTAAAATGGACTGGAATGGGTGGATTTAACTCAGATGACCATTATATCTACTCCTGTGGACAAAAATACCTTAGAGAAAATGAAATAGCCATCATAGTCAACAAAAGAGTCCAAAATGCAGTACTTGGATGTAATCTCAAAACAGACAGAATGATCTCTATTCATTTCCAAGGCAAACCATTCAACAACACAGTAATTCAAGTCTATGCCCCGACCAGTAATGCTGAAAATTGAAGTTGAACGGTTCTATGAAGATCTACAAGACCTTCTAGAACACCCAAAAAAGATGTCCTCTTCATTATAGGGGACTAGAATGCAAAAGTAGGAAGTCAAGAAATACCTAGAGTAACAGGCAAATTTGCCCTTGGAGTACAGAATGAAGCAAGGGGAAGGCTAATAAGAGTTTTGCCAAGAGAACGCACTGGTCATAGCAAACACCCTCTTCCAACGACACAAGAGAAGACTCTACACATGGACATCACCAGATGGTCAACATTAAAATCAGATTGATTATATTCTTTGCAGCCAAAGATGGAGAAGCTCTATACAGTCAGCAAAAACAAGACTGGGAGCTGACTGTGGCTCAGACATGAACTCCTTATTGCCAAATTCAGAAATTTGAATTTCTGAAGAAAATTGAAGAAAGTAGGGAAAACCACTGGACCATTCAGATATGACCTAAATCAAATCCCTTACAATTATACAATGGAAGTAATAAATAGATTCAAGGGATTAGATCTGATAGAGTGCATGAAGAACTATGGACGGAGGATCATGACACTGTACAGGAGACAGTGATCAAGACCATCCCAAGAAAAAGAAAGGCAAAAAGGCAAAATGGTTGTCTGAGGAGGCCTTACAAATAACTGTGAAAAGAAGAGAAGTGAAAGGCAAAAGAGAAAAGGAAAGACACCCATTTGAATGCAGAGTTCCAAAGAATACCAAGGAGAGATAAGAAAGCCTTCCTCATTGATCAATGCAAACAAATAGAGGAAAACAATAGAATGGGAAAGACTAGAGATCTTGTCAAGAAAATTAGTTACCAAGGCAACATTTCATGCAAATATGGGCACAATAAAAGACAGAAATGATATGGACTTAAAGAAGCAGAAAATAAAAGAGGTGGCAAGAAAACACAGAAGAACTATACAAAAAAGATCTTCATGATCCAGATAATCATGATGGTCTGATCACTCACCTCGAGCCAGACATCCTGGAATGCGAAGTCAAGTAGGCATCACTATGAACAAAGCTAGTGGAGGTGATGGAATTCCAGTTAAGCTATTTCAAATCCTAAAAGATGATGTTGTGAAAGTGTTACCTCAATATGCCAGTAAATTTGGAAAACTCAGCAGTGGCCGTAAGACTGGAAAAGGTCAGTTTTTATTCCAATCTCAAAAACTGGAATGATTGGCATTGCCTAATGCCAAAGAATGCTCAAACTACTGCACAATTGCACCCATCTCACACGCTAGCAAAGCAATGTTCAAAATTCTGCAGCCAGGCTTCAATAGTATGTGAACTGAGAACTTCCAGATGTTCAAGCTGGATTTAGAAAAAACAGAGGAACCAGAGTTCAAATTGCCAACATCCACTGTATCATCAAAAAAGCAAAAGAGTTCCAGAAAAACATCTACTTCTGCTTTATAAACTATGCCCAAGCCTTTGACTGTGTGGATCACAACAAATTGTGGAAAATTCTGAAAGAGATGGGAATACCAAACCACCTGACCTGCCTCCTGAGAAATCTGCATGCAGGTCAAGAAGCAACAGTTAGAACTGGACATGGAACAGCAGACTGGTTCCAAATAGGAAAAGGAGTACATCAAGGATGTATAACGTCACCCTGCTTATTTAACTTACATGCAGAGTACATCATGAGAAATGCTGGACTGGATGAAGCACAAGCTGGAAACAAGATTGCTGGGAGACATATCAATAACCTCAGATATGCAGATGATACCACCCTTATGGCAGAAAGCAAAGAAGAACTAAAGAGCCTCTTGATGAAAGTGAAAGAAGAGAGTGAAAAAGCTGGCTTAAAACTCAATATTCAGAAAATCATGGCATCTGGTTCCATCTCTTTATGGCAAATAGATGGGGAAACAATGGAGACAGTGGCTGACTTTATTTTGGGGGGCTCCCCTCCCAAATCACTGCAGATGGTAACTGCAGCCATGAAATTAAAAGATGCTTAATCCTTGGAAGAAAAGTTATGACCAACCTAGACAGTATATTAAAAAGCAGAGACATTACTTTGCCAACAAAGGTCCATCTAGTCAAAGCTATGGTTTTTCCAGTAGTCATGTGTGGATATGAGAGTTAGACTATAACGAAAGCTGAGTTCTGAAGAATTGATGCTTTTGAACTGTGGTGTTGCAGAAGACTCTTGAGAGTCTCTTGGACTGCAAGGAGATCAAACCAGTTCATCCTAAAGGAAATCAGTCCTGAATATTCACTGGAAGGACTGATGCTGAAGCTGCAACTCCAATACTTTGGCCACCTGATATGAAGAACTGACTCATTTGAAAAGACCCTGATGCTGGGAAAGATTGAAGGCAGGAGGTGAAGTGGACAACAGAGGATGAGATGGTTGGATGGCATCACCGACTCAATGTATGTGAGTTTGAGTAGGCTCCAGAAATTGGTGATGGACTGAGGCCTGGCATGCTGCAGACCATGAAATCGCAAAGGGTCAGACAGGACTGAGTGACTGAACTGAACTGAACTGATGGTATCTCTTATTCTTTATAGCAGAGAATATTTTGCTTTTTATAACACATTAATTTTTTTACTATGAAAGTAATTTATCCTTTTCTTACTGTAGAAAGTTGAGAAAAATATTTGAAAAGGAAACAAAAGCATCTGCAAATCTAACCCAGAGGTTGACTAATTATGGCCAACAAGCCTATTTTTTGTAAATTAAGTTTTATTGGAACACAGCACCCCTCCATCTGTTGACTGTTATCTACGGTTGCTTTCCACACCACCATAGCAAAGTATAGTAGTTATGACAGAAACTCTATGGTCTATAAAACCTAAAATGTTTACATCAGCCAGCACTTTACAGAGAAGGTTTGATGACCTTTGCTCTAACCATCTGAAACAATGTTAATATATTAACTACATTTTCAAAGGTAGGTTCTAGACATATTTTTAAAGTGAGGATCAGACTATAAATACAACTATATATTTTGCTGAGCTCCTTTACCACTATACCATCAGCATTTGTGCATGTAATTAACATTCATTATGAAAGATAGCCAGAGGCCAACATTTTTTAAGCGAGTATATATTGTACCTTTTAAATATGTCATCATCTATGTAAAGAATCCTTATTTATTCCCCTATTTTCTGACATTTGGTTTTAATTTTTATTCTTAGATAATGCTGTGGTGAATATCTTTGTTAATACTTTTTTTTTCATTTTTATTATTTCCTTCGACTAAGTTCCTTAAGGCAAAATTATTAAATCAAAGTGTATCAACATTTTTACGACCCCTGATAAATATACTGAGATTTTAGATCATTGTTTGCCAAAACTCTGGGCTTCTGCCAAGATTGTATAACAACATATGGATAAACTAAACAATGGGGAGATTGCTTGCAGAAATTACTATTTTTTCATATTTTAAATATTTGTGAGAATATTTATAAATATAACTAATCTTTATTTTGGATAGAATATTGTTCTAAGTGATTTACACATAATAACTCATTTAGTCCCTACAACAACACTTTGGGATAGGTTTTACTACCCCTATTTTAGAGGCAGAGCAAAGATTAAAACCTAGATAGTGTGACACCAGAGTTCTTGCATTTAACCACTTTGCTAAACAGTTTGAGTATTCCTGCTTCTTGTTCATTTTTCTTTTCATATACACAGTCATGTTACCACTACTATTAAGAATTATGTTCTGTGTGAACCTTCCAGGAAGTATGCTTTGACTAAAGATCTGTGACTTCAAAAAAGTTGGAAACCCATTTATCTTAAGGACTGTATCCTGTTGGCAATAGGATTATTAATTTACATTACATATTTCTCCTTCCATTCCCTTGGGCTTTCTGTGTTTGTTCTCTCATTTTTTCATCTCTCAGTACTTTGTCTTGTCGACACTTATCTCCAAAGTTTAAAGTTTCCATGTCATGCTGTCATTAAAAATTTGTTTAGTATTACTCCTAATTATTATTACCACCATGAACACAGAGGCAGGCAGAATCAGCTTCCAGAAACTCAAGGAAAATTTTATCTACTATAATTTTTTTAAAAGATAGATGCAGACACAACTTTGATGTTCTAATTACTTCTTTTGGGTTTCCAGCTATTTTTAAAACAAATTTACACCATTTTGTGCTAGTGTGAAACCTCAAGGATAATGTTCAAGAGTTCCTCTAATTATTTTTCCAAAGCATAAGGCCTACATCTTAATTGTTTTAATTAGCAAACCTATGAAAATTAATTAAAATTGGCATCATACTTCTAAAATTACATACCACTGAGTACTGAACATAAAAATCTTAATTGAAACACTGAAAAACTTGAAACCAACTTGTTTTAATTGTCTGTCTGCTTGAGAAATAAAATAATGAAAACAGTGAGTAAAAAGATGATGCCTTTTTCAGGGAGTCTACAGGACCTTCTAAATTATTGCTTCAAGTAGTAACAATGATGATGTGGCCAGTTTCTTTCTCATTCTACCAAGATACAGAGTTTGCTTTCAGTAGAGGTGCCCACCCTGATGAGGGGGAAGCAATTCAGTTGCAGTGAGTCCCTGACAGCTTTGCATGGAGATGAAATGTGAGCAGCCTAAGGAAGTGGCATCAACTAAGGTCCAGGCAGAGCAAGGAAGGGAAAAGAAAGAGATGCAAATGGTCTGGCTTTCAGGAAAGTAAACTGTTGCTCCTAGTAAGTGCCAGGAACTGGGTTAGAAGCTTTCCCAGAGGCTTTTTCTTTTTTCCCTAAAAAGGAACAGGCCAAATTGTGTTTTTATTAACCTCATTTTACAGCTAATGAAATCAGATTAAAAGGGATTAAGTAACCTGTGAAAAGCCATACAGAATGCACATGGCAGGACATGTTCTCTTTACCATTTGCTCCTTCTCCCTTGGTGGATCATGTCTCCCCTTCAAGCTCTAATCCAAATTCCATCCCTGTTATGACCACTTCAAGGAGGGAGGCAGTTCATACATGACAAATCCACAGCTAACATCATACTCAACAGTGAAAAGCTGAAAGCATTCCTTCTAAGATCAGGAACAAAACAAAGATGTACACTCTGGCTACTTTTATTCTACATGGTTTTGGAAGTCCTAGCCACAGCAATCAGAGAAGAAAAGGAAATAAGAAAATAAAAGGAATCCAAATTGGAAAGGAAGAAGTAAAACTGTCATTGTATGCAGATGACATGATACTAATACATAGAAAATCTAACAATGCTATCAGAAAACTATTAGAGCTCATCAGTCAATTCAGTAAAGAGGCAGGATACAAAGTCAATTTAAAAAAATCTGTTTAATGTCTTTATACTAATAATGCACTATCAGAAAGAGAAATTAAGGAAACAATCCACATACTGTTACATCAAAAAGAAGAAAATACCTAGGAATAAACCTACCCAAGAAAGCAAAAGAACTGTATTCCAAAAACTATTAGATGCTAATGAAAGAAATTAAAGATGACACAAACAGATGGAAAGATATACCACTCCTCCTGGGATTGGAAGAATCAATATTTTTAAATGGTCATACTACCCATAGCAATCTACAGATTCAAAGCAATCCCTATCAAGTTACCAATGACATTTTTCACAGAACTGGAACAAAAATTTTTAAATTTGCATAGAAACAGAAAAGACCCCCAGTAGTCAAAACAATTCTGAGAAAGAATAGAGCAGGGAGAATCAAGCTCCCTGACTTCAGACAATACTGCAAATCTACAGTAATCAAAACAGTAAGATCTTGGCATAAAAACAGACACCAGATCAATGGTACAGAATAGAAAGCTCAGAAATAGGTGGGACTGTACACTGATACAGCCACTATGGAAAACAGTATGGAGGTTCCTTAAGAAACTAAAAATAGAACTACTATATGACCCAGCAATCCCACTACTGAGCCTATACCCAGAGAAAACCATAATTCAAAAAGATACATGCACTGCAATGTTCACAGCAGCACTATTTACAATATCTAGGATAGGGAACCTACCTAAATGTCCATCAACAGGGGAACAGATGATGAAGGTGTGGTACATATACACAAGGGAACATTGTGTATATGCATGTTAGCTAGGATAGGGAACCTACCTAAATGTCCATCAACAGGGGAACAGATGATGAAGGTGTGGTACATATATACAAGGGAACATTGTGTATATGCATGTTAGCTAGGATAGGGAACCTACCTAAATGTCCATCAACAGGGGAACAGATGATGAAGGTGTGGTACATATATAGAAGGGAATATTGTGTATATGCATGTTAGTCACTCGGTTGTGTCCAACTCTTTGTGACCCCATGAACTGTAGCCTGCTATGCTCCTCTGATCATGGAATTTTCCAGGTAAAAACACTGGAGTGAGCAGCCATTCTCTTATCCAGGGGATCTTCCTGACCCAGGGATCAAACCCAGGTATTCTACATTGCAGGCAGATTCTTCACCATCTGAGCCACCAGGGAAGCCCACGGGAATATTACTCAACCAAAAAAAGAAACAAAATTGTATCATTTGTAGAGATGTGAATGGATCTAGAGAGTATCATACAGAATGAAATAAGTCAGAAAGAGAAAAACAATGTATATTAATACAAATAGGTGGAATATTAAAAAAAAAAAAAAAAGGTCAGATGATCCTATGTGCAAAGCTGAAACAGAGACACAGATGGAGAGAACAAATGTATGGATACCAAGGGGGAAAGGAAGCAAGAGGAACTGGAGACTGGGATAGACACATATACACTATTGATACTGTGTATAAAATAGATAACTAATGAGAAATACTGCATAGTACAGGGAACTCATCTCAATGCAGTTTGGTGACCTGAATAGAAAGGAAGTCCAAAAGGGATGGGATATACACATAGGTATGGCTGATTCATTTTGCTATACAATAGAAATGAACATGGGCGTCCCTGGTGGTTCAGACAGTAAAGAATCTGCCTGCAACGCAGGAGACCAGGGCTTAATCCCTGGGTCAGGAAGATCCCCTGGAGTAGGAAATGGCAACCCACTCCAATATTCTTGCCTGGAGAATTCCATGGACAGAGGAGCCTGGCAGGCTACAGACCATGGGGTCGCAAAGAGTCAGACATGACTGAACATCTAATACTTTCTCTTTTCAGAAACTAACACAACATTGTAAAGCGACTATATTCCAATTAAAATTAATTTAAAAAAAGAAAGCTCAGAAATAAACCCATACACTTACAGTCAATTAACCTATGACAAAGAAGGCAAGAATGAACAATGCAGAAAAGATTCTCTCTTCAATAAGTCATGTTGGGAGAACTGGACAGCTACATGTAAAAGAATTAAATTAGAACATTCTCTAACACTAGGTACAAAAATAAACTCAAGATGTATTAAAGACCCAAATGTAAGACCAAATACTATAAAACCCCTAGAGGAAATACATAGGCAGAATACTCTTTGACATAAATTGCAGCAGTATTTTTTTGGATCCACATCCTATAGTAATAAAAACAAAAGCAAAAATAAATGAATGGGACCTAATTAAATTTAGCTTCTGCACAGCAAAGGAAATCATAAACAAAAGAAAAATCTTTGGAATGGGAGAAAATATTTGCAAATTATGTGACAGATAAGGGATTAATTTCCAAAAACACAAACAGCTTATACAGCTTGATTAAAAAAAAACAAAACACACTGCCCTGCAGATGCCGGACTCGCCGGCACCACGGGCGCGGCCGCCCTGCTGCGCCTGTGCCGTTGGGGCAGAGAGGAAGCGGCTATTTCTACGCTCAGTGCTCAGAACCGTGGGCACTAAGAATGGTTTGTAGCCGGACATCACCGAGGGAGCCCCTTGTTCCCACGTGCGCGGAAGAGAAGGGGGGGAGGATTGAGTGAGCGGACAGGCAGGCGGCAAGCTTGGGTTCGGCGGGGTTGACGCGGAGAGGGTCTGCTGGACATGATGGCTCTGTCGGTCTGTGGGAGGGCTGTTTAGGAGTCCCTTGAGCACCTGTGACGTGCCTCCCTGCTGAGCTGCTGCCCTGCGCCACCCAGCCCATGAGTGCTCATGCCCTGAGCGCCTGGCGTAAGGAGTCCCTTGCGGGAAGGCCAGAGGATTCCGTTGACGATGCTGCTGCAGAAAAACAGGGTTTGGGAGGACTCGCTGATTAGATTCCATCTCACACAAAAAAGAACAAACAAACAAACAAACAAAAAACCTAAAACAAAAACAACCCAATAGAAAAATGAGCAGAAGACCTAAATAAATATTTACTCAAAGAAGACATACAAATGCTCATCAGGCACATGAAATGACACTTCACATCACCAATTATTAGAGAAATGCAAATTAAAATGAGGTATCACCTCACACTGGTCAGAATGGCCATCAGCATGAAGTGTACAAATAATAAGTGCTAGAGAGGGTGTAGAGAAAAAAAAACATTCCTACACGTTGGTGGGAATGCAAACCAGTGCAGCTACTATGGAGAACAGTATAGAGGTTCCTTTAAAAACTAAAAATAAAGGTGCCATAGGATTCATCAATCTCATTCTCAGTGTAAATCCAGAAAAGATGAAAACTCTCATTCAAAAAGATACATGCACCCTGTGTTCAGAGCGGCATTATTTCCAATAGCCAATAGCTGGAAGCAACCTCGATATCCATCAATAGATGAATGGATAAAGAAGATGTGATATATATGTGGATTATTATTCAGGCATAAAAAACAATGAAATAACATCATTTACAGCAACACAGATGGACAAACAGATTATCATACTGCATGAAGTCAAAGACAAACATCATATCATTTACATGTGGAATCTAAAAAAATGATACAAATGAACTTGCATATAAAACAGAAATAGACTCACAGAAATAGAAAACAAGTTTATGGTTTACCAAAGGGAAGAAAGGGGGAGGGATAAATTAGGAATTTGGGATTAGCAGATACACACAACTATATATAAAATAGATAAACAACAAGGATTTACTGCATAGCACAGGGAACTGTATTCAATATCTTGTAATAACCAATAAAGTGATGGCATCACCAACTCAATGGACATGAGTTTGGGCAAGCTCCAAGAGTTGGTGATGGACAGGAAAGCCTAGTGTGCTGCAGTCCATGGGGTCGCAAAGAGTTGGACATGACTGAGTGACTGACTGACTGAATAACCTATAATGGAAAAGAATATGAAAAAGTAAATGTATACATCTGAATCACTTTACTATACACCTGAAACATTATAAATCAAGTGGACCTCAATAAAAATAATACGACAGATTCAATTTCTCTGCATCCAAATAAAATAAAAATTGGTGATCTGAATAAACTAAAGCTGCTTTGAAAACATTTTCTTATGAGTTAATGCTTATATATGCAACTTGGATGATTCCTCAAACATATTTTCAGTAATTGCTTTTATAAAAAATCACTACTCCTGTATTTTCCCTACTATCACTTTTATTCAAGAAGTACAAATACATCTTTCCACATTCTTCTCATCTTATTTGATGTTTCAGAAGCAAGCATTTCCTCCTGTTATGTATGTGCTATGTAGTTTATTTGTAAAAAAAAAAATAAATCTCTCTTATTGCATGCAAAGACACGCAAAATAAAGAAAATGGCAATATTTGCACTTTGCCCATTTGGTTTGGAAAGTTTCCTCGCCATATCAATTTTCATACTTATTATTCTTCAAACGTAATGGATGCATATTCTTGGATTTTTCTCTGGATTCTCCAGAGATCTAATAGTATATTTAGAACACTTTTCACCACAGATATATGTATCTGTACCATGTATGCTGCAGTAATAGATTTTCATCAGTGATACAAGATCATATTTATAATTTGATTTTGGAGTTCTTAAAAAACTCTCCATGGAACCCTTGGTTCCAGAAAACAGTATGAAAACCATAGTAATACGAAATGGATAGTCATTAAAGGTGAGAGACACAAACAGATCTGCATTTTAGAATAACATCTCTGATCATAAAATGGAGGATGGTTAAAGAGGGAATATTTTATTAGAACCTGAAAGATCTGTTAGAAGCTTATTGTAAGACACAATGGAGGACTGAACTTCAAATTAAGAATTAGAATAGATGCAATATTTGAAAAGTAAAAATTTAAAAATTAGACAATTATCAGTTATCAGAATTGAGAAATAAGAGATGATTGATAGCTTCTTGCCTTGGAGTCCACCATAATTAAGTGTGGTAAAAACAGGATGTTGAAGGCAGGGGAATATGTTTTCGTTGGTTCACAGTGAAGCAAATAAAGAATCTGATTGATTTAAGATCCTGTGCAGCTGAGGTACTAAATGTTCAGTGGACAGCTAAATACAGATCTAGAATTCAAGAGAAAGACTAGCACTGCCTTTGAATTTGATAACCAATTTGATAAAGCTATGGGAGTGATGGCCAAGGAGAAAGCGCAGACTGAGTTGAGAAGATGGTTAAGGGCTAATTTTGGGGATCGTGGACCATTATGGAGAGTGTGGGGAAAGAGCTACTGAAAAGTCAAGTTCCTCTAAGTCAAGCAGGCAAGAGCTAACATTATAGAAGTATGCAAACTAGAAATGTGGAAGTGAGGAGAAAGCCAGTGCTAAGCCTCTGAGAAATGCATTTTTTTCTCAACCCTTTTTTTCCTCTTCTAAATCCCTGTGCACCTTTACCCTCTGCTATCTCTTATTCAAAAAAGAAAAAAAGAAATTAAAGCCTTAGTGAATGATTTTAACTCCTGCTCCAAAAAGAGGCTTGGCGCCATCAGTTATGACCTATTTCACACTCTTTACCTTCACAAACCATTTTTCCATATAAATCCTTCTATCTATCTTTTCTTTTTCCACTCCTAAGGCAACTCTGAGTCCTTTTACTCCTTTTCTACTTCTTACTTTATTCTTAGTTCTCATGACAGATCCTCTTCCCCACTTCAACAAATACAGTCTCCTGAAGGCTTCTTCCTTTAGTTCTTAAAATATGAAAACTTCTTTCCTAACACTGGCTTCTTGGAGGCTGCTCCCAATAACTGCCCTCTTTCCTCTTTTCCCAACCAGTGTTGAAAAAATACTTTTTATACCTACTGCACCTCATTCTTCTCCCATTCTCTTCTGAATCTCCACAGTCTGACTTCTCCTCCACCCCAATATTAAATTCCTTGGCCAAAGGTTAGCAATGATTTTCTTCCAGCCACCTCTTTTGTCCTTTTCTTAGATCAACCTAATCAACTGCCTGCCTCATTTGATGTTGCTGATTGGTCAGCCTGTCTTCCAAGCCACTGGGGGGTTCATGGTTTCCTCCTGTCTCTGTGCCAGATCTCTCCTCTAGTAGTGTTTCTTCCTCCTCCTAACTCAAATTGTGGGTATTCCCGGAGTTGCAAACCTTGTAGTTATTTTCTCACTGTACATGCTACATTCCTTCAGACCATTCATCTATTCTGCTAGTTTACACTGCCATGTCTATTCCAGTGGCTCTCAAGTCCCGTAAGTCCTGTCTTGACAGAATGATTATGGTGGTACTCCCATCTCTCTCAAGCCATCTGTGAATTAAAAGTGAAGACAGTAGGCTGAAGACAGAGGATGCATCTGGTCAAGGACAATACTTTGAGAATCACTGGTTTAGAACAATGATTCTCAAAACTTAGCTTCACATTAGAATCACTAGGATAGCGTTTTAAAAACTTTAAATGCCCAATTCTTTCAACCATCACTCAAGTGCTTTCCAGAGTCCAACCCACCTGAGCTAATATTACTTGTCAACCTCTGATTTGAAGTATCCTTCTCAAAACTTAGGACTCAGAAATAAGTATGACCCTCCAGAGGTTCACCCAGTGTAAGCAGGATACAGGAAGGCTGCTCTTTGCTGGTGTTGAGGCACCTGTCAGCAAGCTGAGGATCACCACTGTGAGCCAGCTCCGTTTCCCTTACAGCACTAACGATGCTCGGGAACCAAAAAGAAAGGAAAGAGTCAGTCGCTCAGTCCCGTCCAACTCTTTTTGACCCCATGGACTGTAGCCCACCAGGCTCCTATGTTCATGGAATTCTCCAGGCAGGAATACTGGAGTGGGTAGCCATTCCCTTCTCCAGGGCATCTTCCTGACCCAGGGATCAAACCCAGGTCTCCTGTATTGCAGGCAGATTCTTTAACCACCAAACCTGTATTGTATCACATAATTCTACTTTTCTTGATTCACTATATATTCATATATATAACGTATATGAATATACATATATATACACACACACACATACATACACAAAAAAAAAAAGAGAGAGAAGTATCACAGATTTTAAAACCCAGGTGTATGTAACACGGCAAAAGCAGAGTCAGAGAGAGGTTATTCCAACAGTGATGGTGTGGGTTAAGATGGTAGATCAGATCATCTTGAAAGCAGTTTTATTAATGCTTGTATGACCTGCTATAGATCTAGACTAGTACATAGGTCTTTGGAGAACAAGTGTAAAGATATAAAAGTGATGTTTCACGAATTTTATCTAGGATATTTTGAATAATAGTATCACTGCTATCGCAAGTACAGCAAAGGTAACAGGGAAGACAATAAATTGTTTTTTTAAGTAAACAAAACTTATTTAGTGCTGTCAATATGCCAGTACCATATGACAGTATCTAACGCTGTCATATACATGTATTTATATAATATGTGGGGTTCCTAGGTGGTGCAGTGGTAAAGAATTCACCTGCCAATGCAGGAGACGCAAGAAACAAAAGAGTTCAATCTCTGGGTCAGGAAGATCCCCTGGAAAAGGAAATGGCAACCCTCTCCAGTATTCTTGCCTAGAAAATACTATGGACAGAGGAGCCTAACATTGAGAGAGAAAAAGTTGCAAACACTGTCAAGTCATTCTAGACAATAAAACTGTAGTTCAGTTTACGTTGTGACACTCAATAAAACAAATTTTATGGATTTAGGACATCAAGGGAAATAGTGAGAAGTCATGTTTCTTGTCTGTTTGGGTGTGTTTTTTCACTTTTAAACAAGATCTTAGAGAGGGGTGGGAGTGGAATAAGAGAGTAAATCAGTTCAATCTTTCATAGCGTATTTACATCACCAAAAATAGTAATAATGACTTTAATTGTACAGGGATAGAAAAAAATGTTTGAATACCCTTCTTCAACAAGATTCAGGACTTTGATGTGAGGGAAAAAAAATACACATTTACAGTAAGTTTAGATTTGGTGGTGGAATTTAAACCTCATGGCCATCAACATATCATAATGAATGTGACACTTGCATAATAGCATTTGTTTGAGCACTTTTAGAAAGAGCAGGGGAGTCTTTGCAATGCAGTAAAGGAGTTTAAATTTTTAAGGATGTTTTCTTTTCAATGAGAAACAACACCTACTCAAAATAAGTTGGAGATTCATGTTCAGAATCTATGTTGTCAGTCTGATGTTCGGGAATGGTTACGGAAGGAAAGAGAATCTCAAGGTCACTGGGAATGATCTTTAGGGTATTCTTATAGGGCTTATCTGTGTTCACATGCCTAATTTTTTTCCAAGTGCAAAGAATGGCTACTTGCTTGAGACAGGCCCAGTGCCATCCTTTATTCAAGTTCCTTTATACTCCTCTTTTTAAAGAAGCTGTCAAGTTCTTTTTTTGCAGCTGACAGAAAAGGCCAAATCTGTGGTACAGGAAAGGAGGCGCAAAAAGAAACTTTTTTGTGTTGATGTTTTACTAAGTGAGCTAAGGAGAATTTTAGAATCATGTAATTTACTCTGGAGGCATTTACTGTACATAGCTATAGTGATGGTAATTTCTTTCATTGTTGAAGTGAAAAGATAACCATCAATCAGTTGTCAATTGGTCAATTGCAGAAGTGATGAAAAGAAACTGGTAGGAACAATCACTTCTGTGGCTACCTAGACCATTTGCAGGCTTAAGAAAAGTATGGGAACTGGATTGCATCTTAAAAAGGGATTGGACCAGATTTCTAAAAGGTTAATAGGCATAACTTCCTCGCATAGAATGGCTTTGCAGTTAAACATGATCAGGAAATGCATTTAAAAACAATGAAAAATTTAAATGACATGGGGTCAAAAAGTTTTAAAAATGTATTAAACTAGGTATCAGGAAAGTAAGCCCCCAAATTTTGGAGTTCAATGTGTTCTTAATGGAGGAAATAAATATAGTATATTAATAATCCAACACAAGTATTTTAGAACAAATTAATGAAAATTATTTTGTACTCAGCCCTTAGCATCAATATGGGTACTTTGAAATGAACTTTCCAGATATTTATCATAAGACACTGAAAGTTCAAATTAATTTTAAACACTGTTATTAAGCAAATTTCTACAAATATCTTAATGTTTTAAACCTATGGAAGCTCACATAAAGGTTAAGATAAATTTAAAAATCACTACCTTGTATAAAAGACAAGTGGCACTTTGGGATTTAGTGTTACAAGCAAGATTTCATTTTAATTTATCCTATTTACCTAAGAATAGCAATGTTACTGATTTATTCTGAAAGAGTTTCCCCCACACACAGTGATTTTTTTTTTTTTTTTTTTTACTGTGGTAGGTAATAAAAAGGATTACAGGCCCCCAGAAGGATGAGATATCATCAGTTTGTAATCCAGCCCATGGTTTCCTAGATACCGTATTGTCTATTCTGTTCCGCTATGTGAAAAATGTTGAATATCAACAATGGGTTTCAGTGCTGTATTGTTGAGTTTTGTATGAACTAATCTAGCTTCACTAAGGAAAAAAAAAAAAAAGAAAGAAAAGAAAAGAAAGAAAGAAGAAAAAAAGAGGAAAAAAAAAAAGAACCACAGCTTTGGACAAAAGTCTATAGCCAGTGCATTCGAAACTCCCCTTGCACAAGGGCTGACTGTAGCTGGGGAAAGACAGTTTACTCATTTGCTCTCTCCTTTCATACAGTCAGCTGGCCCTCTTCTCAGGTGTAGATCACCTATTATCATTTCACCTGTTTTGATTCTCTGATGAGGCAAGTCCCAGGACTTATCAGCAGGGATAGGCCTCATTGACAAGACAGCTCTGTTCAGTATCTGGAAGGTAAGCCATTTGCGCAACTTCTCTGCTGTAGTATGCTGGCCTAGCTCTAGAACTTTTGCAGCATATCACTTATTTTTAACTTTCACTTTTTTCTTCTCTTTTCTTCTTTTGGAGAAAGAAAGCCTGACAGGTTTCTCCGGGAAAGTGACCATCCATGGAATGAATGAAGTGTTCCCTTTCTATTTCTGTAAGTAATTGACTTGTAACTAAAAATTGAACTGGCTGCTATGTCAACTGCAATGTGAGCTGCTGCTGGCACAGGTGTTGCTTACTCTTTAGCCAGGAAAGAAAAGGGGCTTAACCTGTGATTAAATTTCAAGTCAATTGACCTCAACAAGATAGTACATAATTCTCACTTGCCTACTGAACGGCCTGAGTCTCATTTTGACCCTGATTCTAGCACCTGCTTTTTTAATGTTTGGTATAGCTAAAGCTAGAGGTTGCTCTTTTGGTTACAAATAAAGTGGGAGGAGAGTAGTTCTAAGCAAATAACAAATGATGGTCAGTCGACCAAGTCTTTAATCCAGTGCTCAATGTGTTCTATTTCTTTAATGAATTAACTGTAAGTCATGTAAATTATTATTCAAACTTTTGTTTTAAAAAGTATGGGTTCATGGGCAACCATTTTATTACTAAAGACATACAGTAAATCCAAATCAATGAATTACAAACAAGCAAACCAGTGAGAATTATGATGCTTTCAAATGCTTAAGTTTGATTACGTAACCTATCACAGGCTCTCTAAATAAGACTTGTACTTTAGTGATTTTTTTTAGCCCTAGGAATTATACAGCAGCATTGTTTTACCTAGAATTACCACAGTTATCCAAGTAGGAGAGGAGCAAGTTTCTGTAAATAAACAAAAAACTGTTGAACTTTAGCAAAATGACCCTATTTGAGTTCTTGGAGAAAAACCTCTATTTCCAAAAAGCAAAATAAAAATTAATGACATCTAAAATTACCATTTACACTTGAAGCTATTCTCCATTTTATGTAAAATGGTTGCACGCTAAGAACTGGTCTATAAGAGGAGAACAGCCTGGACTGTTGTTTTTTCTTCCTCATTTCCTTTTTAACCTGAGAATTAGAAGAAAGTGCTGATGATGCTTGCTTAACCCTGCTTTTAGTGCCAGGCTGTGACCAGCTCTCTGTGAAACCATTTCTGACCCTCTGCTTGCAGTGTTGAGCCTGAATTTTTCCCCTTCCTTGCCCATCACTGTCAGTCAATTATAGGATTGAACTGAACCAGAAAATCTGGTACAGTCTGGTAATTAGTACAAAGGGTTTCCAGTCTAGTGTAAAGACGGGGATGCAAGAGCCCCAGCAGTCACAGAAATCGTTTTGATTGGCCGTGGACATTGCCTTTTAGTGCTGCTCGGTGACTTCCTAAAGATACTGCCTCCTACCCTACAGGTCTTCTCCTTTAAGTACATTATGGACCTTTTTTAAAGTCGTGTGTCTGTGTATGTGTGTGTGTGTCTTTTTTTAGATCCAACTTCTCCCATTTTTAGTCTGTCATTTTTGCCTATCAAACAGACACATTTTGACTTGCCCAACAAAGAACCAAGTTATCAACACTCACAGAAACTGACATTTTTAATTCAGGCTTCATTATGTCTTTGAATTATGACAGTGAAGAACAAAGACATTTTAAGAGTTTTTTCATTATTTTTTTTAAATCCAGCATGGGGATGTTTATCTTTCTTTAGTATTCATATTTCCTTTTCTACTTTTATTCTCAGTAATATATAATTAGCATTATCAAAACCATCAGCTATTATCCTTTATGACTTTTGACCTTTATTTTTTTAATATGTGTCAAGCTAGAGCACTCTATAAAATAAGTAAAAAAGCTTTCAGAGATTTCAGTGAACTATTTTAGGGTTATAAAAACAATGAAATAATTTAAAACATGAATCTCTTTTAAATATCAATGTTACATGATAAACAAATAACATGATAAAACTATAGTGACACAATAAATTTCAGAAAAAAATTATTTTGTAAAACAAACTTGTATTTGAGGGTAAGTGAAATTTTATAATCTATATTTCATCACACATTTTTAAACTACTACCATGGAGTTCTTGGCTTAATATCAATGTTAGTTTTAGGTAAATCATATATTTTTTTGCAGAAGCAAACATTCTCTTTTATTATAAATGACAAAAACTCATTAGTCATACATTAAATGCAGCAAAAGGGTTTGGTAGCTTGTCAGTGTAAACAAATGCCTGCCTTCAAAAGATAGATATATGTATATTTAAGGGCAAATTTAATGTCTGACACCCTGCATAAAACTGCAAAAGCAACAGTCCCCAATATAACAGAAGCAAAAGAAAAAACAAGGTTTTTCATTTCCAAGAATGCTATCCTTAGCACAATCTGCATCATGATTTTATTTGTGATGCATGTGTATTGTGAATCTTCTAAAGGCCCATTTACTTACCCACATCTTAATGTAGCTTTAAATATCTGTTTTATCCTACATACAATCTTAACAAAAGTAGTTATGTTACCACGTCTGGTACTGATTTTTACATGTCTGGCTTTGCTATTAAATTTCAAGAAGGTTAATATTGCTTTTGTAACCCCTGTCACAAGTAATGTATTTTCCCAGTAAACATGTCATAATTTTAAAGGCTGTTCAAGAAGCAGTATTTCTGTTGAAATAGTTCTGCACTCATTTTTCTATTGTTTTTTTAACCATAATATAGTGTATGCTTTGAAAAGAATACGCATATTTATGTAATTAACACTTTTTGTTTTTAGTAAAACCTTGCTCATTAAAAATAAGAGTCTTAGAAACCATATAAATGGACAAATTCTCAGTGACAATATTTGCATTCAAATTTAATCCACCATCATGTTGGTATCTTGAAATGTATCCATAAAGTGACTGAGGGAAGGATATATTCTGGTAATATTTTTCTTATTTTTTAATCTAAAATATATGATGAAATTTAAAAGGTGCTTGCCACATGTTGCGCTGCAGTAGTCTACATTCTGTAATAGCTAAATGCTGTGTGAGTTTGTATAACATTACAGGGGTTCACAGGCTTTAATATGGACACAAATATTCTTTTCTGCTTCAATCTTACTTCAAGTGGTAGGAATAAGGATCGGGTAAAACTAAAGATTATCTAACCTCATGATTTTCAAACTATGTTCCTTTGAGTTCTTGGGCTCTCTGGGGATATTTAGGGCCATAGAGGAAGGGAGGCCAAGTAGCCTCTTACCTCTTGTCTTTATCTGCTGTGACTATTAGAATTCCATGTAAGATGGGATAACCATGCTGGAAGGAAGAAGTAAATATCTTATGGATAAAGAAAGGTTATCCATAAGATAACCAGGGTTTACTTAATATACCACTCTGAGTCAGTAACAATGTCAATTTTTTGACCCAGTTTCTTGTGCCTTAGTCTTAAACTCACTCTACTAAACCACAATAAACTTTCCCTACACATCTATAGGTCTTTTTGCATAGTCATCCTAAACAATATCACTAAAAACACATACTAAGAGATCCATAAGTCAATGTTCAAAACCAAGATACTTACTGAAAATACAGCATCTAGATAGATAATACAATTGAGTAACAGGTTGTAGCCCCAAACCATGCCCTTTATTTGGCAATAACATTAAATTTTTGGTTCATTATTGTAGCCCTTAGGTAAAATATTGATTCATCTATTTTTAGTAAAGTAGTATTTGGAGAGTATTTTTAAACTTTTAATTGTGATTTTAAAAAACAGAACATAAAATTAACCATCTTAACTATTTTTATGTGTAAAATTCAGTACTGTTAACTGTATTCACATTTTGTGCTTGAGGGTATCGTGTACAGTGAAAGAAATTAGAACTTAAATTCAAAAGAGAATTAAAGGAAGTAAAGTTGAATGAAGATGCTACTTTTCCCAAACTGTGTTTTATAGAATAGTTTTTCTATAAGATGTGCCAAGTAAAAGAGGAACATGATCAAATAATCTTTAAAATGTAGCATGTTATATCCTGCTCTAAGAAATTTACAGTGACAATTTGGACCTGAAAAACTCTGAGAAATCATATTGTAAAGATCTCTTTGAACTTTGTATAATATAGATTATTTTTGTATAATATAGATAATAAACAATTTTTTTCATAGACTTTCCTCACTTATTTTGCATTTTAAATATCTACCTATTCTTCAGAGCTAATGTTTCGTTAAATATGTTTTGGGAAATTCTCTAGTAGAACTTTTGCAGATTAAAGAAAAAGACCTACAAGATGATGTTTATGTTATTTATGTTGACTGGTCCTGTATTTACCCATCCTTTATCCTCATTTTTTGAACAGGATATTAATAGACATCCCATTAATTCAATCACTCAACAAATATTTAGGCACAATACTAAATGCCAGGAGTAGAGTAGTGAGGAAATCAATCAGGGCCCATGATCTTACAGAGCTTCAGGAAAAAAATCACCACAAGTGCTCCAGTGTCTAAAAAAGAAAAAAAGAAATAGAAGAAGCACAAGCAATTTTAGCTGTCACTGGCACTCACATGTGGTTATGTTTGTTTTCCCTAATTCTAAAATGAGAGAAGGGGGAAAGGAAGGAAGAAAAGCAGAGTATCAATCCAGAAGTTTACAATCTGTTCTTTGAATAGAGATATGCCACATTCTCCTGAGGTCTACTTGTGCATCAATTAGATCTATGGTAATTCCCTAATAATCCAAAGATGGGCTTCCATTGTTGACAACGAGGGAGATGGGTAGGAATGGAAAGAAAGAAAAGAAAGCAGAGGAGGAAGGAGGGAAGGACTGCCGAAAGGAAGGGAGGGAAGAGGATGAGGGGAGAAAGAAGATGCAACGCAGTATTTTCTGCTCTTTCTTCCTATTCTAACTGCTTATTATTGATGTTACATTCTATATAAGATAATTCTTTTTCAAGTGTAAGCTAAAGACCTTGCTTGTTCAACAACAGTCTGCATGTCATCACTGTCTTTCTAATAATTCAGGAGTATCCCTCCATCAGATTCAAGCCCTACTTCTGTTAGGAAGTATTTTCTTTAATTAACTAACCAACCTACTAGCTCAGGCTCTGATCTCTATACTGGGGAATCTGTGTCCTCATCTGAGAAGATGTCTCCTAAGCAAAGGAAAAGACAGGCCGGTGGGTTTAGCTAGTACATGATTCTCTAGAACTATCCCATCCCAAGAATGCCTGCACAAAAATGTTTGACATAGTCCTACCAAAAGATGTTCTTGAAAGGTTTATGAAGAGACTTGCCTTCTTATTGGATGGTTTCCTCATGTCCTGTTTTCTTGAGTGTAAGTCAATGACTTGAGAGGTAGCTCCTGTATATGCTACTTGAAAATAAATATTGTAAAAAGAAAAAAAAAGAAAAGAAATATTGTAGGTTACTGGTCTTTGATCATAGAAATTTAGGAAGAAGGAAAGGCTGCAAAATTTAAAAGAGAAAAATAAAAAGGCTTACAACTGAGAGAGAAAAAAGGAAGACCTATGGTTTCTTGGCTACATTTGCTATCACTGATGCGCCACAGGTGATTCTGTAAATTGGTTCTGAGTTGCATTATCTAGGAAATCACAACTTCATTTTGTTCTTTCCCTCCAACTCCTCCCAGCAATTCCTTCGATGGAAATAATGTGAGATAAGATCATTGTCAGAATACTATGAGGAAAGGACTTAGTAAAGAATTTGGGATTTTCAAGTTTAAAATTAAGAGCTGTATTAGTCTGGTTTCTTGGTCTAGTTAGCTGGGAATCAATGTTCTAATTCATTCTCCTCTCTGTCATTTGCCTGTTGATAATATGCTAGGCCACAGCACTACTTGTCCTGTTTTATTCCTTTTAATTAACTTTTAAAAATCAATTATGATTACTTGCACAGATTTCTATTCTCTCTTCTCATCAAATTTGTTTGGTTTATTTTTTATTTACACACCACTACCCACTGCTGTGAATTAACAATAACAAAAAATCTGCACTCCTCCCTTCTACCTCTTGAACTGGAGAAACAGTTAGCTAATAAGAGGCTAAATGAGCCTTAGAGTATAGAGAAGCAGGAATCCTTAAATTATTTAAATTGAAAAATGGCTGGTTTTACAATCAGAAAAACTCAAGTGGACTGTAAGCCCTACTTGATTGTCCCCCCCTTATCTGGATGATCTTGTAATGACAGCTGGAGTTATCTACCATCAGTGTCACTGTCCACAAAAGCGTCTCCTCTCTCTGCTCCACTCTGCAGCAGCCCTGGGGAGCTGGAGTTGTTTCAGGGGAGAGGGTCCTAGAGGACTGGAAACTGTATTAAAATGCAAAGCTGTCTCTAGTGACAATAAAAGCTCAGTAAACAGTGACAGATCTGCAGACTAGAAAACTGAGATTTCATACAGTGCCTAGGGTCAGTGTAAAATAAAAAGCAATGTGAAATAAAGAGCAGTGTAAAATAAAGACTAAGAGCTGGAAGGAAAGGAAAATATCATGTTTCAATGTTAGCAGTGTAACAAATGCCGTGTGTCACACCAGGCCTTGCAGATTTCTGTCTCAGGAAGCAACCCAGTCAAATGTATTGTGGGAAGTCAGGATAGTATCTGCTTTGAAAGATCAGGGAAGTACCCCCAAAGCATTCCTGATTTTCTCTCCAAAAGCAAGTTTTTCTTGAGCTGTATCCATGAATTTTCTGCAACTTTTTGTTGCTAATAGTATTAGTAGTAATACGATGGTAACAGCAATCTATCACACTTTCTGAAAGCCCTTCACTTCATTTGCCATATTGCCACAAGGAATCGAATCTTCAACATGTATTTTATGTTGCTTGCCCAATTTAATCGATTGCATTGTAAAATAAAATCAAATTTATTTGACATTGTGTTCATTTAACTCAAAAGACTCCATGTGTATTACTCACTAATAAGTTGAGAAGCTGAAAATTAAGACACCAAAGTATAATTAACTCATTTGTTACAAGCAAGGAAAATTAAAAACATGATTCAAGTGATTTCAATTTGAGAATGCTAAGCTTTTCATAAATCCCTCTTCCTTTATCTTGCATTCAAATTCCTTACTAGAAAAAAAATTAAGCACAAAAGTAATAAATAATACTTTAAATAGCTCAATACTCATAAAATTCAGAGTATGTTCCCTGTGATTTGAAAAACTTTCTCAGGAGAGATTTATTAACATTATCATCACCACCATGACAACCACCTACAGTCACTTATTGAGTGCTTACCATATTTCTCCCCAGCCCTTCTTTCTCCTCCAAGTCTCATCTTCAAGCTCATTTTCCCTTCTGCTCAGGAACCTTGAAAAGCAAAAAAAAAAAAAAAAAAGGACCAACAACAAAGTGTTGATCTAAATTACCTAACTGGCAATTTCTCTTTTTATTCAACTAGCAAGTTCAGCTAGCAAATGAAAAAGCTGAACGGAGTACCCCATTCCTTCATGTTCAGCATAAAACATTAAAATTACTGGTCAGATCACAAGTACTCAAATTATCAGAAGAACCTCCTAAGTATGTAATACTTTTGTCCTTATTTTTCCTAAAAATATTGTGTTTACATTTGACGTATTTATATACTGACTTTTGTGATGATAAAGACTGGTAGAGTTACTTGTTTTTTCCATTTTCTGTTCAGAGATGCCTTAAGGTGTGACCTTGTACACCAGCTTCCTTCTCCAATGTAGGAAAACAAGATCCTCTCTGTCCCCAAAAACAAGACTGTGCACTGGAACACAGAGAGGCCCCTTTGTCCAGCTCCCTCCACCACCCCCATTAATATGCACTGCTGCAAACGAGGCCCAGTGAGGAACTCTTTTGACTTAGGAGATTGGATTTTTTGCAAAACCCCAATCTTTGTTCCACAGGGACACATGTCAAATGACAAGCTCCCCATAGTAATTGTAACTCCACCATGTTCTCCTGTTCAGGACAGTGTTCTGGTGTACAAGTGAGTGAAAACAACGCTGTTACAAGGATAACCTTGAGTTTTCTGGAATTAATTCTTAAACCCAAAAACTTATCATTTCACATTTCTTGTAACCTATCTCAATCACAGCTGATCATGACACACAACACCAAAGTCTTGTGGACAGTGGGTTGAAAATATCCATTTGGCACAACTAACAGCCAAGCAGGAAGAACTAATAAATGATGAGATCCTTTGATCCCTAGTGCTAACCAGAGACCCAAGAGAGCACTCTGAACTACCATTGCCTCTTAAGAATCTTTCAGTAAATGATAGGCTCAAATCCCACCACTCTGCTCCTTCCAGCCCCGTACCTTTCATACCAAGTTGACTCAACAGCCTCAAATTTATAAGGCAGGGAAGAACAGAGGGTGTTTACATTAAACTAGGTTTTAAATAACCTTGTGTGTGTGTGTGTGTATTAGTTGCTCAGTTGTGTCTGAATCTCTGCGATCCATTGGACAATAGCTCCTCTGTCCACAGAATTCTCCAGGCAAGAACACTGGAGTGGTTTGCCATTTACTTTTATAGCAAATAACCATAAGATAACCAAAATACTCTTAACAGTATGAAATTAATTGTATACCCTGTGACTCAATTTCTTTTTATTAACTGCATTTTTGGCATGGGTTAACTTGGACTTTACATTGAAAAACAAAATTAATTTTGAAATTTTCAGTGCTCAAAGGTGCAATGACTTTCTGGAGAGTTTTAAAAAAGACAAATAAAATCAGACTCTCTGAGAATGGGACCAGGTCATCGGTAGTTTTTAAAGTGCCGCAGATGATTCCAAGGTGTAACCAAGATTAAGACCCACTGCTCTAAGGAGGGGAAAAGGGCAGGAGGGGGAGGTTAGTACAGGGTGATATTGAGAAACTGTGGTCATGCAATTATAGCTGGTGTTATTTAGATTTGTCAACCTGCTATTCTTAGGGCTGCCAATGACACTGGAAACGGGCCTGAGATGTTCCCCAATGGCAATCATTTGCTGTCTCCCTGTGCCTCTATCCTTGGAGCCCTGTATCCCTGGGAGCCAGGGCAAAAAGGAAGTGCTGACTTCTGCACAGCTGCAGAATTCTCTGAAAACAGACTCATTAAAATCTTTCTCTACTTCTTTCTCTGTAGAGGCAGATAGAAGTAGATAGTCCTATACCTAATACAGACTTCCTCAGAATAGACAGATTCAAACTAGAGTGAAAAAAAAAAAATATATATATATATATGGTATACCTATTGCAAGCAAGGTGCTAACTTAATCCTTACTACCACCTCATGAGTCAGGTATTAGATTTGCCTCCATTTTACAAGTGAAGATACTGAGGAAAAGCAACATAAGAAGGCTGCTCAAGGTCATATAGCTAAAACATGTCTAAATCTGGACTTTTTACTCTAAGACAGATGGAAAACTGACCAAGGGTCACCCCAGCCATTCATGGACAGCTGTCTGTGTCAAAGCAATTCTTCATTCTTTAGGTAGAGAATCAAATTAGTATGCTAATTGTGTTCTTTGCTAGTATGTGTAAGCAAGCATTATACTCACAGACATAGAAAAGAATCTTAGTATTCAGACACCAGTCAGTGTGGTCTATTTGTCCTCTTTTGAAACATCATCACTAGTTCTCATAACCAATTTAAGTCTTGGAGTTTCTTTGATTAAAAAAATGTTTGAAATAGCTAAGAGAACCCAGCATATGCATCTAAGCTCAAGCTTACATGGAACCTTTGAAAACAGTGTATGAATCCTTTATATTACATTTTTTGGTGTGTGTGTATCTAGTTGCTCAGTCATGTTTGACTCTGCAACACCATGGACTGTAGCCTGCTAGGTTCCTCTGTCCATAGGACTTTCCAAGTAAGAATACTGGAGTCAGTTGCCATTTCCTCTTCCAGGGGATCTTCCCGACCCAGGGATTGAACCCGAGTCTCTTGTCTCTCCTGCATTGGCAGGTGGATTCTTTACCACCAAGCTAACTTTTTTTTATACTGAACTTTAAAATTTTTATTGGGGTACAGCTGACTTACAATGTTGTGTTAGTTTCAGGGGTACAGCAGAGTGAATCAGTTATACATATACATATATCCACTGTTTTTTAAGATTCTTTTCCCATATAGGCCATTACAGAGTTCCCTGTGCTATACCAAAGGTCCTTATTAGTTATCTATTTTATATATAGTAGTACGTACATGTTAATTCCAATCTCCCAATTTATCACCCCACCACCCCAGAGTAAATGGAAATCTTGAATTCACAGTGCTAGAAAAGAAAAAAAAAAAAAAATACATCTTGTATGGTCTCCCTGTGAAGTCCTATTTTGTGAGCATAACTGGGATGTGGCGTCAACCCCAAACAGCTGGAGCTGTTTCCTATTTTGTAAACTTTTACTCAACCAGAAATCACTAGCTACCTAAAGAAACAGCCTAAGGTAAAACTTGCCCTTTACTCAAGCACTGCCTTCAGTAAATTGTGTCTATTATGTGCTAGGCACTGTTGCTCTAGCTATTTCATTTTTACCCCTTTCCCAACTTACTGGCTCTCCTGTCCCTCTTCTTCTCACACTCCCAAAGGACTTTTCTCTGTTCTTCTACACTTTGGAGCCAAAACCTCCTCCTCGATTTTTCATTCATATGAAAGCAAAAGTGCTTGATAACAGCTAACAATATTATGATTTCCAAGGTGATGTGCATTTTCACAGTGATCAAATTCTTTACGCTAAAAGGGCAGTGGTCTTACAACTCCAAGCAGTGGTTCCCTGGAGATTGATGAAGCTTGCTCTGATCTTGTCACTTCATGGCGGCCTGAGGTCTGATCTCATGGCTCTCCTGAGGTCAAGTCCATGTCTTTCCAAGTTTTATCCCAAGTGCTTGGCACAGTGACAAACATATCTGGCATTCAATAATGAAAGAAGCTCTAGCCTGAGGCAAACAAGTTACAATAACAAGTTGCTGACACAGATGAATGAGAAGATACTGGGTTAGTTTTGAGCCAGAATACCATCAGGAGAGGCCAGGTGGAACAATAAGAGGAGATAACCCAGAGCCATCATTTGAACTCTCCTAGAAGCCTGTGTCAGTTTTGAGAGATTTCTGGGAGTTCCCGTTAGCGCTAGGATCTACAGATCTGGTTTTACTTAGAAACTCTGATATATTTCAATTTGTTGAATGGAATTGGGATAACAAGTAACTGAATCATTTTCAAAAAATCCATACTGAGCATCTACTATGAGCCAGGAATGCTGCTAGGCACTGCAGATACAGCAACATAAAATCTAGTTCCTGCCCTCAAAAAGCTAATATTCTACTTAGAGAGTCTGGTGTGAAAGCATTAATTACATAATTTATTATCTAACTGGAGTCATATGCAGTGCTACAAAGGAAAATTACAGTGTACTAAGAAACCATATAACAGAGGGACATGATCTAATACAGAAGATGAGTCAAAGCTGCTCAGGGGAAAAAAAAAAAAGTCATTTAAGCTGATTCCTGAAAGATAAGGAATTAGGAAAGGAATTAGGTGGGTAAAGTACACATTTCTAATAAGTACCTTTACTGTGTGATACACTAGATACACTAGAGCTAATCCTGAGAATTGTCTCAACTCCCGTTCTTGTTGTTCATGAAGTAAAACTTTTGAGATCTTTGCAACAAGTTAGCCTATTCAAGGCTCTGAATTTAGACAAAAGGAAACACTGGCAGAGAAAAAGAAATCATTTCCATATATGTCAACAACTTGCTGAGGCACACACAAGTATACTGGGATCCCATCCATGACTGCTCTTCTGTGCTCTCACCTAGGTTATTAGCATGAATGCCCATTTGACTTATTCCATCAGCAGGCCAGCAGCTTTCAAATTCTAAAATGACCACAGATTAGACTTTCGATATGGCTCTACCCAAAAATCTTGGGCAAAAGAAACAGAATTAGGAGAAAGGAAATGAGACAAGGCCCTTAAGATCTCAGAGAGGGTCTGATCCGTGTAAGGGGTACTTTAACCATTCCACTCACCTTTCTTTTAATACAGAGCCAATTCTTTGTAAGTTTGCAAAAAGACATTTCCAAGTTCATCACACTATTTTATACATCACCTTTCCTTGGCCCTTGGTACCCTTCTTCAGCTAATTAAATTCTTGTTCCTAAACTTTAACCTCTGGCATTTTATCCTCTTACCTTACTGTCCCAATCTAGATGTCCCTTTTTTATGCTCTCACAGAATGCTGTACTTTTATACCTCATCAGTTATAATAACCGATTTACTTATCTGACTCATCTGTTTCTTGTGGGAGTAAGTTCCTTAAGGGAAAAGCTCATTTTTAATCATTTTTATATCCCTAGTTTCTAGCAGAGTACTACTTTAAAAATCCACTGAATGAATTAATGCTCATGTATGATGCTTTTCTTAGCCTCGAGACACACACAGAAATTTAGATTTTACATATCTAGTAAATGGACATGGAAGCCTGGCATGCTGCAGTCCATGGGGTCTCAAAGATTCGGACACGACTGAGTGACTGTGAAATGAACTGAACTATCTAGTAAATAAGTCTCGTTTTGTACATAGGAAATTTTTGACTCATGCCAGCCTAAAATTCTCCATTTACAGAGAGGTTTGCTGTGATTATTTTAACTAGGTTGTTGCTCTATCGTCTTCCTTTGAAAACATCTTAAGAACTAAGTAGACCAGTATACATGGCCCCACTAACTAATAGGTCAGTCAAGAACATGATTAGTTTTGATGTTCAACACTAAATAAGATTCAACCATATGCGTAAGTCTGATGTTTTAGATAGTGCATTTTAAATAACTTCCATGTTTTGTATTCCAAGCTAAAAGCAAGGAAAGAATAAACTATGCCTAGCAAGATACTTATCAAGTAGTAAGTACTTAAATATTTATTTAATGAGAAAAAGAAAGGTTATATTAATAAAGGAATAACTAGGTATATGTATAAATATACCACAATCCACAGGAATCAAGTTATAAATTAGAATAAGAAACTTATCATTGCCAAAAATGACTAAGCCATCAAACATAAAAAATAAAAGCTATTGGATAGTCACATGGAATCAAAGTAGAATCAAAACATAATTCAAATACTGAAAAAGAGTGTGTCTGAAAAAAAAAATACTAACTTGGAGGAGGCAAAATATGATAAATGAGAAGAATGTATTATGAACTCTAAAGAAATCCCCAAGTCACCCAATCTTTCTTCTCACACCCATCCTCCTCCCCATCCACCCCAACATGCACAATCACCATCCTCATGTACACACATCATGGTTGTCTTGTCTACCTTCTCATCCTAAAATAACTTTGATCTGCAAAAGAGGATGTTAGAGATGATAGCAGGATAAGAGTTTCCTCCAGCTAAAATTCTCCTCTTCCAGTTCTGCCTATTATTCTTCAAGAAAAAGGGAAAGTAAGTTACTCAGTCATGTCCAACTCTTTGTGACCCCATGGACTACAGTCCATGGAATTCTCCAGGCCAGAATACTGGAGTGGGTAGCTATTCCCTTCTCTAGGGATCTTCCCAACCCAGGAATCGATCTGGGGTCTCCTGCATTGCAGGCAGATTCTTTACCTAATGAGCTACTAGGGAAGCACCATTATTCTTCAAAGACTGGCATAATTGCCACCTCCTCTATGAAAACCTTTTTTGATCTACTATATAGCCCCCTAGCTAACTGCCCCTTCCTCTGCACTATCACCACAACTTACCTCTTCCCCTCTTTTGCAGTTATTTTAGTACAATCTTTTATTACAGTTGCTTACGTCTGTCCTTCCTCTAGTACAGCAACTTTGAAAGAGGCGCTGGGTCTCATTTTTCTTTATATTTCTGTTCTCCCTCCCTCTGTTCGTCATTCCTAACCCAGAATCTTGCAAAAAGTAGGAACTCAGAAAATGTTGTATGGAAAGGAAGAAAAAAGAAAAAAAGGAAGTTTATTTCTGATGAAAAAAGCCATTTGTCTTTCTTCAAAATATTGTCTTTTCACATTCAGGGGCAGCCTTTTATTCCCCGGGTGTTAGGGTGTGTGCCCTTAAACACCTTACTTTGGCAAAGAGCCCAAATTCCTTTTCCAACCAGCTGAGTCATTTTCAGTTTCTTTGTAGTGCATTCATGCTTTCCGCCTTTATTGACACATTAACATTTCATGGTGAGTGGGTCCTGTTCAGCTGGCAGCCCCTCAGCCCCACACCTCTAAGCTGTACTCACTTCACTAGTTCCCAATTGCCCGCCTCTTGGGAAGCTCTCTGTCATCAGCAGCATCTAGCTGGCAGAGGTGTCTGTTTGCTGTTGTCATACCTAAGTTTTGATATTGAACAACGTGAAGCAAACTCGGAGACTGAGAGACGCCTGCTAGAGGCTATTTTCTCTCATATGTTTTTTTCAAAAGCACCTAGTTTAAGAAAATAAGAGAAATACAAACAAGGAAAGAACTGGATAGGTCTAATATCAGCTTAATTTGGTATCTTGTTAAAATCTCTCATGTTTATTCTTCTCAAATACTTATACTCTGTACCTCCATGTCGTCCGCAACAGTGACACGCAGTGAGTTTTTCTAGCTTGATCTTGGTTTGTAGGTAATGAATTTAATATCTTAACCTCAAAAATAGTAATACTCCATGAACAAATTTAGTAACTAAAAATCTAGCATCTCCAAAGCATGGCATACAAAGGTTTCTGCCCATTGACTTCCAAAAGGAAATCATACATGCATATACAGTATAAATATCTATTACAAGGTTACCATTTCAGGATTGACTTTCCTGCCTTAGGCCCTTAGTAGGTGTTCAATAACTCCACACAGAGACACTGATTCGTTTTAGTAGCTTCCTGTTATTTCCAAAGAGACAGTATTTTCCGGACTTTTCTGATCAACAAATGAAATGTACATTTTTTTAAAAGCTGTAGAAATAGAATAATTCATATTGCAAGGTTATTTATTACCAGCCAGACCCTCATCTTGCTCTACGGGGCTCTGATAATCACCTATTTCAGAAGCCATTAGCCTTCTGTGTGTTGTAAAGCACTCTTCACTGTAACATGTCTATGCCTTTGTATTCTAGGGGGAGGAATGGTGTGTACTGAAGTGACAGACCTCTGTTGACCAAGTAAGAAAGACTTTGATGCACAAATAGTACATTAAATTGCTTTTATTTGATACTGTTGAAATTAAACAGTTTGTGGAATCCCTGCCCAGGTATGGGAACTTACAAAACCTTTGAGAATATGTACATTAATTCAAATGTTTAATGTTACTGAAACACAGACTTATAAGGAAAATGCACATTGAAAGGATGTACCAGTCAAAGCTTAGGCACTTATAGGAGGACAGCAGGAGCTGGATTTAACAATGATTTTAGAACCACTGTTTTTTAAAAAGGAGGCAAAATATTGCTTTTACTGTTTTCAGATAATAATGACTGTTGTTGCAAATTATAAAATTTAATTAGCTATATAAATGCCAGAGGAACAAATAGTGTGCTATTGTCTTGATATCTTTCCAGAAATTAGTCTTTTAAAATAAATTTGCCATATTAATCATCTAAAAATATTTTTGATCACTGAATTAATAGTTTGCAGCCTGTTTTCAGGTACTCATTGCCATAGGTGATTGCTTCTTAATTACTACATGGGTTCTTTCTATTCACTCATATTAATTCATGTTTTCTGGCACAGTCCCAAAAGGCAGCCTTGCCCTATATCTTCTAATTACTTCTATAATTGAATTTGCCCACTTTTTCTAACCTATTTTTTAAACTGACTGTGTTTGTTCATGGTTTATTGTGTCTTTTTTGTGTCAGTTCTCTGCAAGCAGAATGTACATTGATTCTTTCCTCGTTTCTCATTAATTTTCAAGAGCCTTGCTGCATGTCTGTTTTTTCAGTCTGTCAGACCTATTGCTGAACCAAAAAAATAAAAAGACTCTTATTATTAAAGGTTAGGTAAAATAGACTGAAGTTAATTAATTCATTAGTAACTCTGAGCCAATTACTGAAGCCTTCTCTTATTTATATACTTGTTAACAAGACAGAAATGAGAAAGGCCAATTACAGGCACATGTCCTTCAGAAGTTCAGCAAACCCAGAGCTTATGCATTTATCAACAGTCCTCCAAAAAATATTCAGTTCATCTATTAGATATGTGAAACTACATTAAAAAAAATTTGACTAACATTCTATTCCACTCTGTTGATAAATTCTAACATGTTTTTGCCCCCATCATCTTTAATCTGTCTAAATTCTTCTAAAATTATCTCAGTGTATTACTTAGCCTTACAACAATTACAAAAATAGAAAAAAAAATATTTTCTGGTTTGCAGCATTTTCTTCCTTATAAGCTTTTAACTGATAAAAGCTCAGATAACTGATTAGCAGATTTTATATACTATAACTCTTTAAATATACTCCACTTGATTTTTACGTCAAAACTTTACAACATGCAGAAAGGCAGTTTTTCCCAGATTTTTCCTGGTGACCAATATAAAAAATTTTAACTTCTTCATCCATACAAACTACCTTCACAGTACATACTATAACCGTTACTTCCCCTTCCCTACTTCAGAAATATTTAAATTTAAATGGGGTTAGAAGGGAAGGGGGTAATCAGTGATTGATTAGTTTTTTTATACTTTTATATTCTCTTTATAGGTTTGTGTCACCATGAGACCAACAAATAAACAGAATGAATTGACACTAATGTCTCAATAAACTGACTGGTTGTTTGATGGAATTAAAACTTATTTGAGGGGTTTTTTTCCTTCTCATTTTTTTTCTTACTTTTAAAATATTGTATAGACATGGTTTTCCACAGTCAAGTGATGCCAGGGTTACTGCTCCCTTACTTTTTCCGCAGTTCCAAATGTATTCAAATTTAATCAATTATTTGATAACATGATAATAACAGTCACAGTTTTCCAAAACAAGAATCTCAGAAGATGGTTAGTTCAGGTCTTTGATTCTTGGAAGACCAAAGAATAAAATTTTATAAAAGGTAGTATGCCTTTCTTGATACTTTCTACATCTGAAGTTAATACTTTCTTGCCTCTAAATTTTCATATCCTCTTAATTATAACCATTTTATGAAGTTTTTCACTTTTTATCTTGCATTATAATAACTTGTATCTTTTTTTCTGCTGAATTGTTACTTAATTGAGGAAGAAACTGTGTTTTATGCACTTTGTAGCCCTAACACTTAGCACAATGCCTGGCAAATAGTAGGCCTTCAATAAATACATGCCAAAAGAATTAGGAATGAGGAATCCATAATCTTTTAACATGTTGGTTGTCTAACCTCCCTCACTGTCTGGGCTAATTAAAGAGTCTCCTGCTTGAAATCAGTTAATGTATCTTAGTTTTATGTGGTAACTACAGTAAATGGATAACAAATGTTCCATTATTAATTCAGTATGTAGGCTTCTCTGCTCAAGATTAAAAATCTATAGTAAGTTTTCCTCAGATGAACTGTTTCTCATTCCTTTAATTACTATATGACTAATTTTTTATGACTTTACCGGCCTCGAGTTTGTTACTTTGGACTAAGAACACACAGGCCCTTGTTACCACTCTTCCCAATTCCATGTGCAATGTAGCCTCGGTATTTTCATCAACACCTATGTGGGACAGAAATTAGATTTCCCAGATTCCTTTACCTTCTTCTACCCATAAGTTCTTCAAACCCCTGCAGCAGTAACTGGTTTTCCTTCTGTTTATTTTTTTAAATATTGTCCTTGCCTCTCTTTTCTTTTTACCCTTTCTTCCTTCCTTCCTTCCTTCCTTCCTTCCTCTCTTTCCCTGACCTCCCTTTCTTTCCTTTTTTAATAAGGTATCTCATTGCTCTATCTCCTAGTAACAGCACTTCGTATGTTTATAATGATTTTCCAGGGTATGAGCTCTTTTCACAGGGATCACCGTATTTAATTCTTACAGGCTAAGTATTATGCAGATGAGGAAACTAAAATTCAAAAAGGTGAAGTGACTTGCTCAAGGCCACACAGCTAATTAGAACTTCAGGTTTTAAATTCCTGACTTGTCTGATAGTGAGTACAAAATTCTGAAGGCCCCTTTCCTTAGATAGTTCTTTACGTGAGGAAACTACCAAGCAATTGGATTTGCAGCCAACTAAATGATTCTTCTAGTAATTATACAGATCACTCTAAGGGGAAAAAATGTCACTTAGTAGTTTAGGGTGCGTATATCATGTGAAAATGCATATTCTGACTCAGTAGGTCTGCATTTCTAATGAGTTGTCAGGTGGCCTGGAGGCTGAGACTTCAGTCCATGGACCTCACTTGAAGTAGATAGGCTAGTGACAGAGTGAGGCTCTGGAGTTGGAGGGACTTGATTCAAGTCCTGGCTCTTCTATTTACCGTAATCTGGGGCAAGCTACTTAGTCCCTCTGACCCTGTTTCTTCATCCTTAAATGAGGACAGTAATATGTATCTTACTGAAAGCCAAGGGAACTGACTTTCAGTGAACTGGCCTGCTTCCTCTCCATACTACCAACTGGTCAATCTTCCTGAGGTCTCCCTCCACTCAGACACCTCCCAGTGAGCCTCACCGCCTGGTGAATTACACACAAACTTCTCCCCTTGAGGCTCAAACCTTCAAAAATATCATAGCCAAAGTTGCCTTTCTAACTTTATCCCTCCTTATTTCTTACCCACCCCTTGTATGTCACCAACACATCAGATTTCTATTTTTTCTTCTTGATTCAACTTTGTTCCACTCAGCCTTCATCACATCTCTTTCATTCTTCCTTTTAGTCCCTCTTCCCATCCAGGCTCTTAATGGGAGTGCTTTCCTGCTCTCCATCTCCTCTCATTCCTAACTCCCACACAGAGCTGGATAGGCATGTCTGGATCTGAATTCTCCTAACACTGTTTATATCATGGTTGGTTTCTTTTGTATCCTTTCTTATGTCTTAAGTTATTTCTACAATTATATCATATCCTATTAGACTCTAAGTTCCTTGAGGATGGGATCCAGTATTGTCCAGACATCAAGGAACATAACTTTGGGGAGCACAGAGCTGGGTTGCATATCTCATGAGGCTCCACCATTTACCAGAATAAGTCTCCTAACCTGTCTTAGCTCCATTTTTCTCATCTTTAAAGTAGGTGCCAATAACACCTAGCTTGCAGAGTTACTGGGGAGAAATGCTGTATGTATAAAATACCTCACACAGTATCCAGTGCATAATAAGAGCTCATGTCAGTGAAACTGAATAGATTAGAACTGACCATATAATCCCAACAGAACTCAGACCTTTATCCTAGCATATGAACAACTGGACCCAAGCCCAGGCTTCCAATCTGTGTGAACATTTTAACATTTTCTTTTCTGGCTATGTTTATGTAAGTTTTAAGTCTTATCAGAATGTTCCATATTCAGCCTTCTTCGAATTAAAGTACATTTGTTGATCTAGCACCCAGTGAGTATAGTGTAAAGTGATAATCGAAGGTAACATAGTATAGTTAAAAAAAAAAAAAAAAAGCATATGGTTTCTAGTTAAACCTGAGTCTGAATTCAAACTGCTATTCTTCCAACTTTCTAATCTCTCAGAACCATAACAATCTCAGAAGTTGCATCTAGGATGTTTTCACTTTCTTCTTTGTATTTGTCTATATTTTTAGATTTTTAAAATAAAAAGCATATTACTTCTATCGCCTAGATATAATAACAATATTATCATGAGTGACAGCAATAACTTGGAATGTTCCAAACCTCACTTTTGTAAATTACATTTATACTTATATTTTTACATGTGTGTGTGTTTTTTTTTTTTTTTGCTTCACTGTTCAGGGCCTTTGTGGATTTAAATGTTTTACTTATTTCAGTAATTACTAAGGAGTAGTACATTCTTTTAATAATCTTATAAACTAATTTTTAAAACAATTAAATATATCAATAAACTATATAGCCATTCAGTTTAGGATTTGGAGAAAGACAAATAATATTACATTTTGTCAATGCAACCAGATTTCATTCAATGCCTGGATATGAGAGACAGAAATCAAGTTCAATCTAAACTTGAAGGCAGTCAAACAAATGAACTTTTCTTAAAAAACAGAAACAGACTCACAGACATATAGAGGACAGAGCTGTAGTTCTTAAAAGGCAGGGGCCGGGATGCAGGGGGTGATCAGGGAGGGATGAATTTGGAGTTTGGGACTAGTAGATGCAAACTATTATATAGAGAATGGAGAAACAGCAAGGTCTCACTGTATAGTACAGACAACTATTCAATATCTTGTGATAAACCATAATGGAAAAAAAGAATACATATACATATAACAGAGTCACTTGCTGTACAACAGAAATTAAGCAACACTAAATATCAACTATACTTTGATAAAATAAATTTAAAAAATAAATAAATTTAAGACAGTCAAAGCCAAAGTCACGGCTACAGTCAGTATGCTGTTTTGTTAATGTGAGTAAAGATGGCTTAAAAAAAAAATAGAATATGGGGCAAACCTTGTTTTAATCATGGAGTATATGGAAAGAAAATTAAATGTCTATATTAAAACCTATTCTTTCAGACTACCAATAGCATTTTCCCTCGGCCTCAAGAGACAATCACAAAACAATGGCTCATAGTGCTTTTAGAACAAGAACTGCAGTTGTGTACTGTGCATGTATAGTCCTACATAGGAGGAAGGCAATGTTTAAAGCTGCTGTCGCCTCCTGGAAAAAAAAAAAAAAGAAAAACTGGGACTCTGAGTCGAGTACGTATGCATTTTCTGTTTTTCTGTCCTGTGGGTCTTTATTGCTAAAAATATTTTTATGAAATTGTTCTGTGCTTCTTTAAGCTTCGTGTGGTCTTGTTTGCTTGTTCTCAAATCTCAAACCATGACATAGTTATGAAACATCTTGAGTTATTAAAAGTAGAGAAACTGTACTTTGTTCGTGAGCTGAACAGCAGGCCAAGCAATGGCTTCATAATGTAAAATCTTATATGAAAAAATGTTCTTTCTTCATTTTAAGATAAAATGATGACAAACTGAGACATGCTCCATCAAACAGTTAAGAGCCTGGGCTTCAATTTAGACCCAGCTGAACGTGAGCCCTGGGTCTGCCGCTGGCTAACCATGTGATCTCTGACAACTTAACCTCATTAAGTCTACCTCCTCTTCTGTAGTGTGGGGAGTATATCATATTCCTCAGAGTTAAGGTGCATGTTCTTTCACATTTTAACATCTCTGATATAAGAATGCATTCTTAGAACTGATGATATGTCTTGGTTTAAATAGTAAAGCTTTTTTCTTACTAGTAAATAAATTGTGGAATTTACAATCTATGACATGTGAGATTTGGTTAAATAATATACTTCATGGAGTTGTTCTGAGATAGAAGTAAAATAATGATATAAAACCTAGACCCTGACCCATAGAAAACTCTCAGTAAGTAATATCTATTAATGTGGTACAGTATGGTTTTTCATAAACTCTGGCATTACCCTGTCCTTTTAATCATAACTTTTGTCTGCCAAAACTGGAAGTTCTTTTCAAAATCCTTGTGCTGGAATAGTCTGCCTACTGAATTGTTCATTAAATTTCCTCTAATTTCTCTGGCAGCAAGATATTGACCCTAAGGGCATAAGTCTAAAACATGATCAAAATAAAGGTTTGGGCAAGTTCACACTGATTTGTCAGATTAAGCTCTCTGCAGACAAAAACAGGAGTAAACAGTGAGCATGCTTCACCAGTGCCTGGCCCATAGTTAGCACTACACCACAGTGTTGTTGAGAGGCAGCAGCACACATAGCGTGGTGAAAGACCACAGATTCTGAACTGGACTGGCCGAGTTCAAATCCTGGCTCTTCCCTTTACAAGCTGTGCAACATTGGAGAAGTTACTCAACCTCTCTGTGGCCTCCATTTCTTCCTAGAGTTATTGTGAAAATTAAATGAGAGCTGTCTATGTCTAGAGAGGATGCTTTGTAAGTTTGCTATTATTGAAAATACACCCTTCTGTGTTTAAGTTCCTTAAAAATAAAAAAAAAGGTCTGGGTTTTCTTTTTTTTAAAAAAAGAAAAATCTATTTTTTTTTTTTTTTGGAGCCGGGGGGCTGTGCTGGATCTTCATTGCTGTGTGCAGGCTTTCTCTAGTTACAGTGAGCATGGGCTACTCCCTGTTGCAGTACACAGGGTTCTCTTGTTGAGGAGCACAGGCTTTAGCACCAGGGCTTCAGTAGTTGCGGCGTGTGGGCTCAGTACTTGTGGTGTGTGGGCTCAGTAGTTGTGGCGTAGGGGCTTAGCTGACCCGTGGCATACGGGATCTTCTGGGACCAGAGATCAGACCCCGTCTCCTGCACTGGCAGGCAGATTCTTACCCACTGGACCACCAGGGAACTCTCAGGTCTGAGTTTTCTGATACTAAAAGGGAATATTCTAATCAATTTACTGTTCAAGAAAGTAACTGTTATAATTCTACTAGAGGTTTGTATATACGTTTATATATTATATAAAAAGTATAATATACAAAGAGTGCCTTTGAGGTATTTTTAATTACGTGGCCCAACTGATAAAACTATTCTTCCAATAGTCTCTGGAGTATCTGTATAATATCCTGTTGTGACTTAAAATTCACTATGATACAGGTCAGCCTGTAACCACTATGTTTAAGAATTTTAAAATGGATGGCCTTCTTCCAACATTTGTTCACTTGTAACCCATATTATTCTAACTTTTTACAGCTGTGAACATGCCTAGAACAACTATGGTCATCAAACATGTATCTCTAAGCACTGAGACTGAGCATGGCTTTTAACTTACTGTTTGCACCGTTAAATATAGAGAATCAACTCTGAAATGAAATAATGCTTACCAGTAGTTAGTCATTGTTTTTTGCGTGGTAATTATGTGTTAATTCATTCAAATAATTGTAATCAATATTATTTTTTCATAAGCATATTTTTAGCTTTTCTCTCTTTATTCAAATTTTGTTCACTCTCTAATGTCTGTCATTAGTGTCAATATCAAGACACTACAGCAGAGTGTGTTAGAACGCTGGGGTCCCAACAACTTGCTCCAAAACCCAGTCTGTCACTCAACTAAGCCCCAAAATCTTCAATAAGATTTATTGTTGTTCACGTCATAAGTCTGATAAAGGATAAAAATTCCTTTATCCTGTACCTCTGCTATCCTGGTAGGGAAAGAAGAACCTAGAGATAATCAGTCCTGGAAATGACTTATGTCACTTCCATCCAGATGCATCAGCTAAAAAACAATCGCAGAACCTGAACCGAATTACAAGACAGGCTGGTAAATACCAACATTCTGCTTGCCCAGTTAGAAAAAATAGTGTGGTTCCCTGGTAGCTCAGCGGTAAAGAACCTGCCTGCCAATGCAGGAGACGTGGTCTCGATCCCTGGATTGGGAAGATCCCCTGGAGGACGAAATGGCAACCTACTTCAGTATTCTTGCGGGGAAAATCCCACGGACAGAGGACCCTGGCGGGCTACACTTTGTGGGGGTCACAAAGAGTCAGACATGACTGAGCATGCACAAATAGCCTTTTCTCTACCACAGCCACTTACTAACTGTATTACTTTAAGCAAGTTACTTAACTTCTCAGAGACTATTTTCTCATTTGCAAAGTGGCAGTAATATCATCTATCTTGCAAAGCTGCTATAAGGATAAGTGAGGAAAGGAACATAAAGCATGTGGCATATGATAAGTAATCTATAAAACCGTTGTGTTTTATTACTAATAATAGTTTCTCCCTAAAACACATACATGCATAGAACCAAAGCCACTAGAAATCCAAGTGCTTTGGTCCTCACCAGTTTAGCTCTCTACGGAGCCTCTAGCTCCCACCCAGCCTGCAGGACTCAAGGTAGCTGAGACTCTTGGCCGTGGGGCTGATATCAGTTACAGGGTCATACTACAGGAGCCAGACTAAAGAGAAACCACAGTCAGGGCAGGATACTGAAAATGGCTGCATGTTCTCGAGGAGTCTTGGAGCAGAAGACTTTACGGGGATGAATTAAAGGGGTAGAGGACAGACGGCAGAACTCACCAGTTAGTTGCGTGAACTTGTGCTCAAAGTTGACCCCAATGCTGATTCACTCTGCTATACAGCAGACACTGACACAACATTGTAAAACAAGTGTGTGTGTGTGTGTGTGTGTGTGTGTGTGTGTGTGTCTCTCTCTCCTCGGTCATACCGGGCTCTTTGCAACTCTATGGACTGCAGCCCACCAGGCTCCTCTGGCCATGGAATTTTCCAGGCAAGAATACTGGAGGGGGGTGCCCTTTCCTCCTCCAGGGGATCTTCTCATCCCAGGGATCAAACCAGAGTCTCATGTGTCTTCTGCATTGGCAGGAGGATTCTTTACCACTGTGCCACCTTACTCCAATTTAAAATGAAAGTTTCAGTTACATAAGAAAAAATTAGTTTCTATCAAGACAGATGGGGGTGGGGGAGGGAAGGACTAGGAGTTTGGGATTAATAGATGCAAACTATTATATATAGGATGGATAAACAACAAAATCTTACTGTATACACAGTGAACTATATTCAATATCCTTTGATAAACCATAAAAGAATATGAGAAAGAATA
Organism: Muntiacus reevesi; assembly: GCF_963930625.1. NCBI lineage: Eukaryota > Metazoa > Chordata > Mammalia > Artiodactyla > Cervidae > Muntiacus > Muntiacus reevesi. The sequence continues at coordinate 63,258,265 of NC_089256.1, read as the reverse complement.
TATACATATAATCATTTATATATATAACTGGGTCCCTTTCCTATATAGCAGAAATTAAATACAACATTGTAAATCAACTATACTTCAATAAAATTATAACAACAAAAAAAACACAAAATGGACTCCGAGTCCCAAGAAGGCAGCAAGAAAGAGGGGGAAAAAAATGGACACGTACTTAATACTTACAATGTGGTAGGCATCATGCTGGGACCTTCACACAAGTGACCTCATTTAATTCTCATGAAGATACTTAGGTAAGAATCACGAACCCCTGTTTCCAGTATGGTCAAAGTAACTCACCCACGTTTACATAGCTAGTAAGTTGGGATTGGGTCTTCAAAATCCTAATGTAGTGCTCCTTGTCCTACACCACCACTTTACATCTCCCAGTGACGCTACATTGGGCTGAGGACCAGTAGATCTCAGAAAGTAGACAGGAAGTTTGTCCTCCTCAGTGGAGCAGGAAGTAGATCCATTAACCTCCTCAAGTAATCCCCTCTACCCCTACTTCTCACATGACCAAAATAGCTTAGAGTACAACAGTAGACCCTGCCAAAGACATATAGATATATCCCTATCGCTTGCTAGTATTTGAAATTTATTTCACTGAGAGAGGTAGGTAGTGTGTGGATGGGTTTCTATTAACATGTATGTGATATCATTTCTTTTGTGGGGGCAGATGGAAGGTGGAATCATTTTATGAATAGAGCAAGGATTCGGATGGAGAAAATGGATGAAACCAAGGCCACAGCTCCTTGATTTCACCAGAAAATGGCTCAGAAGAACTTCTGAATCCACTGTAGCCATGTAAACCTAGAATATGGTGGGAATTAATCCTATAGAACAGTCTCACAGAATAAACCCTGAGTACCATGCCATAAAGTGCCCTCAGGGTATCCAAATATATTCAGAAAAACCAAAGGACCTGGGGCTTGGAATTTTACAGGAACAATATGAAGGAAGAACTACATTCGCAGCAGCAGAACTGAAATGAATATAAGAACAAATTTTTCCAATCTACCAAAATAAATTTACTTGGAATTGTGAGCAGCATAAACTCTAAAAGTTCTAGCCTCTGCCTCTATTTTTAACACATTCTAGGATTCTACCTACTCATTTGGGCAAGTATAAGAAAGAGTTCATAAGATGCTCAATATCGCTAAGATTAGAGAAATGCAAATCAAAACTACAGTAACTTACTAACTCATGCCGGTCAGAATGACCATCATTAAAAAGTCTACAAATAAATGCTGGAGAGTGTGTGGAGAAAAAGGACTCCCTCCTACTCTGTTGGTGGAAATGTAAGTTGGTGTAGCCACTGTGGAAAACAGTATGGAGGTTCCGCAGAAAACTAAAATTAGAATTACCATGTGATCCAGCAATGCTACTCCCTGGAATATATCCAGACAAAACTAGAATTCAAAAAGATACATGCACCCCTGTGTTCATAGCAGCACTATTCACCATAGTCAAGGCATGGAAACAACCTGATGGACCTCAACAGATGAATGGATAAAGAAGCTGTGGTACATACATACAGTGGAATGCTACTCAGCCACAAAAAAGAAAAAAGTAATGTCCTTTGCAGCAACATGGATGCAGCTAGAGATTATTATACTAAGTGAAGTAAGTCAGAAAAAGAAAGACAAATACCATGTGATATTACTTAAATGTGAAATCTAAAATATGGCACAAAGGAACATATCTATTAAATAGAAACATGGTCACAGACATAGGGAACAGACTGGTGGTTGCCAAGCGGGAGGGGGTTGAGGGAAGGGTGGAGTGGGAGATTGAGGTTAGCAGATATAAGTCATTATATACAGAATGGATAAACAAGGTCCTATCACATAGCACAGGATATATTCAATATCCTATGATAAACCATAATGGAAAAGAATATTAAAAGAAGAATGTATACATACATATATATATATATATATAAAACTGACTCACTGCTATAAAGCAAAAATTGGCACATTGTAAACCAGCTTTAATTAAAAAAAAATAATAAAGGGAAAAAATAGATAGCAGGACAAAAATATTAAAAATAACTATACTTTAAGTTCAAAAAAAGAAATAGTTCATGACCCAAAATGCATCTCTTATGTGCAGTATATTTTGAGACTCCTCTGTCATTTCTGTGAAATGGTATCTTCCTTACTATTACTTTTCATGGATACTATAATACTTAGAACAGGGTTTCCATAATATACATTGTACTGAGATGAAATTCAGTGTAGCGGTTAGTGGTTTTGTTTGTACAGGTCTGTACAGGCTTCATTGGGTACAAGCTGTCCAACTTTGGGCAAGTTTTTTCCTATGTGCCTCAGTTTCTTCGTCTGTCAAACCTAGAGATTTACAGTGCTACTTCATAAGTTTGTTTCAAGGATTAAATAGTATATGTAAAACAATTAGAAAAGTTACTGACACAAAGTAACAGCCAAATTCTCTAACAAGGCCCTCAAGGATGACGGAAAGAAGCTGGCAAAGAGAAGATTCAAGCTCTAAATACTTTTATGTCATGCAAAAGAATGGAGACAAGCCAGCATAAAGTGGCTAAAATCTGTCTCACTGGTCCATGTCTCAACAGTCCAGAAACAAGGACCAGGGCTTCTGAAATTTTAATGTGCTTAGAATCACCTGGAGATCTTGTTAAAATGAGGACCTATTAGGTCCAAGGTGCAGGTTAAGGTTCTGCATTTCTAACTGGCTTCCAGGTGGCACTGATGCGGCTGGTCTGCAGAGCTCACCTGGAGGAAAGCAGTGTCAAGAGAACACCTATTCTAACTTCCACAAAGGCTCCTTCTCTAGAACAAGAAAATTCTCCAGGGATCTTCCTTTAACTCCGTCTCTTTTGTCATTTTGGTCAAGGATCAGCAAAATGTTGGAAAATAAGTATTGATTCAGAGGAAAATGGCATGGATACTATATCTTGAATTATGTAAGGTATTTTTAATCCTTAAGCATGTGATGATTTTTGACCCTTGGGATCCAAAACTGGTTTCTCTCCTCTGCTCATCAATTACAAACTAAAAGACTGAGACATTTTTTGAGGTAGGCAAAAATGTCTCCATCTGTTTCCCAAATAGAGATGGGATTAGCAAAATTAAGCATCCTCTTGCCAAATGGTGACCTTCACTAAGCAACCAGTTCTTTAATTCTAACCTCATGCACATTTCAAGGGAAATGTAAGCCACATGTCTGTGTTCCACTAATACATAAAGCATTGACATTTCTCATAAAAAGAGTTCTGATTGTTTAGGAGCTTCAAACTACCAGACACTGTTTTGCTAAGACCAAAGCTGGGCCTTGGCAAAGAGCTAAATTGAAAAACATTCAGATCTGAAAAACCTAAATCCAGTCATATGACTGTTTTGACCTTGCCATTTTTGACCTCACAGATCCAATTAATTTTTAATAATTTAGCCAATTTTTTTCACTATTGTTTATTCACACTTCTTCATAGAAAGCTACGGTATGCAGAGACTTGAACTTGTGAGTGTATATGTATTTAAAACATTGCCTACAAGCAAAATCAATAAGTATCATGTCTAAACTTTTCTGAAGCCAGAAAAAAGACCTCAGGAAGAATGATCCATAACCCACCATCAAGTCATGCTCAGCTCAGTAGCTCAGCTGTGACTTACTCTTTGTGACCCCATGGATTGTAGCTTGCCAGGATACTCTGTCCATGAGATTTCCCAGGAAAGGATACTGGAGTGGGTTGCCATTTCCTTCTCAAGTGTATCTTCCCAATTCAGGGATCAGACCTATGTCTCCTGCATTGGCAGGCATTTTCTTTACTGCTGAACCACCAGGGCAACCCAAACATTAAGTCACCTATGATTAGTTCTTACTTCTAATTCCACCAAGATTAAGCCAGAGCCCTACAGTAGGAGTTGGCAAACCTTTTCTCTAAAAAGCCATTACAAAATACTATAGGCTTTGTGAGTTATACAGTATATTAGTTTGAGAGGGCAACTGTAACAAAGTACCACACACTGGGTGGCTTAAACAACAGGAAAGTATTGTCTCCCAATTGCGGAGGTTGGAAGTTAAGATGAAGGTGTCAGCAGGGCTGGTTCCTGCTGATGGCTTCAAGCCATCTGTCTCATGTCTTACCCCTGGTGGTTTGCTGGCAATCTTTGGCATTCCTTGGCTGCGTCACCCTGATCTCTGCCATCACCTTCACATGGTGTTTTTCCTGTGTACATGCTTGTGTCCAAATTTCTCCTTTTTATAAGGATACCAGTCATATTGGATCAGGGTCGCGTTCTCCTCCAATATGACTTCATCCTAACCTAACTGATTAAATATGCAATGACCCTATTTCCCCAAATAAGATCATATTCGGAAATACTGGGGGTTGGGACGTCAACAAACGAATCTGGTGGGGAGGGAAGCACACACAACATACAGTATCTGTCCCAACTACTCAACTCAGCTCTTGTAATACAAAATCAGTCACAGAAAATTCAGTTTAAAAATGTGTATGGCTGTGTTATAAGGAAGTTTCACTTAGGAAAACAGGCAGCAGGCAGGCAGGCAGGCAATTGTTAGATGAGCCTAGTCTTAGACCATTTCTGATCCTTTCTGAATATAAGAGAAACCAGGAAGAGATTTGGCACTAGGCAAAAAAAGAGAAGAAAATATTTTTCAAGCTTGGAGAAAATCTACTTTATATTTTATATTCTAGACACAGTGTTTCACATTAGACTTAATATTTTATGTTTGTATTCAGATAGAACCTGAGTTAGTATACATAGTTTCAATTAAGCAAACTGATACAAATTTTATGAAGACGATGCTAGTCATCATCATATACTTTGGGCTGTTATTAAGTTCTAAAATGACAAAAAACAGACCTTTCCATTTAACATTATGCTGCATGCTTTATTTTTAGTATAATTTGTCCCAAAACATTATAATTATGATTTCTAATCCCATAGGAAATGTGTAATATATTTATCCTTATGAATACATTTGTATAACCCTCTCAATATGATTAACATTTCTAGAATGCCCATATGCACTGTATTTCATTGTGTACAGAGTCCTGGAGAAGACACAAACATTGCTTCCAGGGATTTACTCTGTCCTGGAATTTGGCCTTGGGAGTACAAAATGAAGCAGGGCAAAGTCTAACAGTTTTTTCCCAAGAGAACCCACTGGTCATGTAAACACCCTCTTCCAACAACACAAGAGAAGACTCTACACATGGACATCACCAGATGGTCAACACCAAAATCAGATTGATTATATTATTTGCAGTCAAAGATGGAGAAGCTCTATATAGTTAGCAAAAACAAGATAGGGAGCTGACTGTGGCTCAGATCACGAACTCCTTATTGCCAAATTCAGACTTAAATTGAAGAAAGTAGGGAAAACCACTAGATCATTTAGGTATGACCTAAACCAAATCCCTTACAATTATACGGGGGGAGTGACAAACATATCCAAGGAATTAGATCTGAGAGAGTGCCTGAAGAGCTATGGATGGAGGTTCATGACACTGTACAGGAGGCAGTGATCAAGACCATCCCCAAGAAATGCAAAAAGGTAAAACGGTTGTCTGAGGAGGCCTTACAAATAGCTGTGAAAAGAAGAGAAGTGAAAGGCAAAGGAGAAAAGGAAAGCTATAGCCATTTGAATGCAGAGCTCCAAAGAGCAAGGAGACATAAGAAAGCCTTCCTCGTGATCAATGCAAAGAAATAGAGGAAAACAATAGAATGGGAAATACTAGAGATCTCTTCAAGAAAATTAGAAATACCAAGGGAACATTTCATGCAAAGATGGGCTCAATAAAGAACAGAAATGGTATGCACCTAACAGAAGCAGAAGATATTAAAAAGAGGTGGCAAGAATACACAGAACTATACATAATAGATCTTCATGACTCAGATAACCACGATGATGTGATCACTCACCTAGAGCCAGACATCCTGGAATGTGAAGTCAACTGGGCCTTAGGAAGCATCACTATGAACAAAGCTAGGGAGGTGATGGAATTCCAGTTGAGCTATTTCAAATCCTAAAAGATGATGCTGTGAAAGTGCTGCACTCAATTTACCAGCAAATTTGGAAACCTCAGCAGTGGTCACATTACTGCAAATGGTCAGTTTTCATTCCAATCCCAAAGAAAGGCAATGCCCAAGAATGTTCAAACCACCTCACAATTGCACTCATCTCACACGCTAGCAAAGTAATGCTCAAAATTCTGCAAGCAAGGCTTCAACAGTATGTGAATCCTGAACTTCCAGATGTTCAAGCTGGATTTAGAAATAGGATTTAGAAAAAGGAACCAGAAATCAAATTGCCAACATCCGTTGGGTCACTGAAAAAGCAAGAGAGTTCCAGAAAAACATCTACTTCTGCTTTATTGACTATGCCAAAGCCTTTGACTGTGTAGATCACAACAAACTGTGGAAAATTCTGAAAGAGATGGGAATACCAGACCACCTGACCTGCCTCCTGAGAAATCTGCATGCAGGTCAAGAAGCAACAGTTAGAACTGGACATGGAACAATAAACTGGTTTCAAATCGGGAAAGGAGTATGTCAACGTTGTATATTGTCACTCTACTTATTTAACTTATATACGGAGTACATCATGCGAAATGCCACGCTGGATGAAGCACAAGCTGGAATCAAGATAGCAGGGAGAAAGATCAATAACCTCAGATATGCAGATGACACCACACTTATGTCAGAAAGTGAAGAACGAAAGAGCCTCTTGATGAAAGTGAAAGAGGAGAGTGAAAAAGTTGGCTTAAAACTCAACATCCAGGAAATTAGGATCATGGCATCTGATCCCATCACTTCATGGCAAACAGATGGTGAAATGATTGAAATAGTGACAGACTGTGTTTCTTTGGGCTCCAAATCACTGCAGATGGTGATTGCAGCCATGACATAAAAAGATGCTTACTCCTTGGAAGGAAAGTTATGACCAACCTAGACAGCATATTAAAAAGCAGAGACATTACTTTACCAACAAAGGTCTGTCTAATCAAAGCTATGGTTTTTCCAGTAAACATGTATGGATGTGAGAGTTGGACTATACAGAAAGTTGAGTGCCAAAGAATTGATGCTTCTGAACTGTGGTGTTGGAGAAGACTCCAGAGAGTCCCTTTAACTGCAAGGAGATCCAACCAGTCCATTCTAAAGGAAATCAGTCCTGAATACTCATTGGAAGGACTGATGCTGAAGCTGAAACTTCAATACTTTAGCCACCTGATGCAAAGAACTGACTCATTTGAAAACACCCTAATCCAGGAAAGATTGAAGGCGGGAGGAGAAGGGGACGACAGAGGATGAGATGGTTGGATGGCATCACCAACCCGATGGACATGAGTTTGAGTAGGCTCCAGCAGTTGGTGATGAACAGGGAAGCCTGGCGTGCTGCAGTCCATGGGGTCACAAAGAGCCTGAGGGACTGAACTGGAAGATATACACAAAGGAAATAGATAAAACAGTATAGTAACATATATTAAAACACCATCCAAAGGTTTATATGTATTACTGGCATGGAGGAGTACCACTTTGTCCTGAATTCACACACCTGCATATATATGTGAACCTTGTTTCTTCACTTACACATCCTTAAATGGAACCAAATTAGAGAGTTCTGTATAAGGTCATAGATGGAAGAGTGTTTTAAAAAGCTTTTTACAGAAAGCTTGAAAGTTGACTATGTAGGAAAGAAAAGCTATCAATCAGCCACATACTATATATTTTGTAATAGTAGCATAGGTCATGCTCCCATTTACATTAAAACACAGACTGGGCTTATTAATGATCTTTTATATTAAAATGCTGGGCCTCTGGAAAACCCTGGAACTCTTCCTCCATATGGTTATAAAGGTGGCTACAGTCAGAGGCCAGCATCGGCTTTAAATGTTAAGGGAACATATGTGGAAGCAGTGAGTGGTCTCATTGAAGATGAAACAAACCTAGTCACAGGTATCAGAATTGGATGTTGGGGGCTCATTCATCTTCAGCAGAAGTGCCCCACAAAATCACTTACTTGGAGTGCCCCCAAGATTGGCCTTGTATTAGGATCTTAAAGAAAATACCCACTGGATTGTACCAATTATAAAATAGGTCAAATTTGGGGTCCAAAAAAAGTGGACCATATGCCTTTAATCAGGCTTGTTACCTAAAAGGTTTTCAGTTCAGACAGAAATTTTCAGAGAAAGTGTCAGCTATGATGATAAATATATTTATTTAATTGCTATATGACCTGAAATGTCGGATATATGTGACTTTAACAATTTTACCTATTTCAGGTCCAAAGAAAACTTCTAAAGTCATAATTAAAATGCAGTTAGTCTCTTTATAATTATAAACACCACTACATTTTCTGACTACTATACCCATGACCTTCAATAACATAAGCCAAAATCTGCCTTTACACATACAGAGGATCTCATAACCACATATAGTTGACTTTTATTGCCTGAAATAAGATTTGAGCTCAAGGAATGCAACTAGAATTTATTCTGTGAATAAGATAGTAGAAAACTCTTTAACAACTTTTTATTCTAGAAATTCTTTTAATTTCTTGGATTCCCCAGCCTATAGTTTAGAAGCGACTGTCAACTATCCTAAGGATTTTGTACAAGTTGTTTGGATATAGAGCAGTTTCTCCCTTCTTCTACTTTCCCTAAAATAAAGAGAATAGACATCCATATTCCCACAGAACTAGAAAAAGAGAATGGAACTAAATGGCTTTTTTCTTCTCAACACTTTGCAAACTTTAAGAAAATGAAGCCCTACAGCATGTCAATGCAGAATAATGATAATATTAATAATGACGGTGATGTTGATGATAATGATGAATTAGATAATATCATTCTCTTCTTATTCTAAGTGTGAAAACTGAAGTAAAATGATGAAGTGCCTTTCCCAAGATCAGTGGCTCCACAATTAGAACTTGGGCTTTTCCTCCCTTCACACCTCTTCTTCTGAACAAATATCACTAATGTTCACCCTCACCAGGAGAAAACCATACTGGCCCACTCAATGGCCAATTAGAATAAATTGTAAATTAGGATAAATATGATAGGTAATACAAAAATCAAAAGCTCTCTAAAGAAAAGGAACAAAAACCTGAATAAATAAGCTTAACGGTCCATTGTTTGTGGGGAAAATGATGAAATTATCATCAAAATATTCTATGAATTGAGAATGAAGATACATTTTTATGTGGAAAGATTTACAAAAAAAAAAAATCTACCTAGAAAAGTAAGACTTTTCTAGGATAGGTATTAGTTTTCATAAAGGGGGCATCAGTCTGTCTGTGTCTGGTAAGGGAAAATATATGCTTTATGTAAATCTTAGTAAATTGATTAATCAAGATACTTCATACTAATCTATATTTAAGGGAATATTTGTGACGAGGTTAAGCATCTGGACATTAAAACTATATCCACACAGGAGAGTTCCAATTATCCCTCAAGCGGCCACACAGTCTGAATCATTCAGGTGAAAACACCCCTTTTCTTTAAGAGCAGTTTTAGGGACACAGGTTAACAGTAAATTCTATAATGCTTCTTTTGCCCTGAAAAAAAAACAACAAAACAAAACCTAGTCTAAATATCAATCCTCAGATATCAAACCTGTGTTTAAACAAAGTACCAACCTGCTCCCCCACCAAAATTCTGGGCGAGGTATTGTCTCTACATTCAGTGACATTAGGCCAGCAGTGTAGGAAAAAAAATCTTCATTTGGACAGTGCATCTTGCAGACATTCCCTTCTTTTATTGATTTGTTTTCTCCTGTCCCTTTTCTCCTTCTTTTGTTTCCTTATCATAGCTTCAGGTTATTACGTGCAAAGTATTGATGGGAATGGATGGTTTTGGTCGATGGAGAGCTAATGCATCCCTAATCCCACTATTGTTACAGAGTTATGCTTTACTCTGGTCTCTGATGGGGGAAAAGGTGCAAAGCTGTTGATCCTAGTTTTATTTGTCACAAACCCATCCATCAATCAAGCGCAAGCATGTCTGAATGCTGAATGACATGTGGGTCTCAGCTGAAAAAATTCGATAACACTGTATTGTCAGGTCCCTCACTCTTTTTTTGATAAGAAATACATTTGACTGAAATAGATAAGCATGCAACTACTAAAGACTTGAAGAGAGAAAGTGACACATTGGCACCAAAGGTTATATATCTTTGGTATTAATGATACTTATGAGTAAATAAAATGGGAGTGGGCAGCTACAGCTAGAGACATACAACATCCCTAAGGCTTGGTTATGTTTAAGTATTGTCACTCTACTATTATTCAGGTTTTCAAATATTAATCTGACCACATTTCACAGTTGGTTACACTGGTTAAAATGTAAGCAAATGTGCATTTAGTGAAGGTGGTGAGGTGGAGGGAATCAAATATCACTTGTTTACACTGCTGTGAACAATACAGACAGATACTTTTTTTGTTATGTATGGTACATAAACCCATGCAATATTTTTGTGTATATATGAACTCATAAGTTCACAACTGTCTCCTCTTGTGAGTGAAAGCATTTGGGGGGAAAAAGCTTTAATTATTTTAAACTGGAAATATATATACATGTCATTTTAATAGTGACTTAACTTATAATTACAGTCTCAAAAATGGTTTCTGTGTGTCCTTTTTATTCTTAGTTACTAAATTAGGTATTTTAATACATTATGAAAGGCCGTCTTTTCAGTTATACACAATTTTCTATTCATAGTTATTTCAAGATAATTGCATTTGGAAATAGTTAAAGCATTAAAAACAACACTAGTATAATATAATTTTAGAGGCAAAATTAATCAACAAATCAGAACATTTTAAAAACCATTTGATTTTCTTGTCATAACATTTTAGAGAAGACAAGAATTTTTTAAATGACCTAAAAAAGCCCATCAAGAAAGGTAACAAAAAGACAGTCCTGGATTAGAGGGCACTAAAGATGAATGTTTTGTAGCCGTAAGTATCACCATGCTATGAAAGTAAGCCATCTTTTCTCTGTTCAGTGACTGGGGGCTAGAAAACTGCAAAAAAAAAAAAAAAATCAATGTGGAAGTGCTTTAGATTTGTGGGGTAAATTACATGTGCTTGGCCGCTCCATTGTATCTGCCCTATATTCTATACGAGATACTTTAAATGGAACTGTCACATAATACATATACTTAATATTGATTTTTAGAGATTTAACAACTTAAATTGAATTCAATAGTAAAGCAAAAGAAACTGTATCTTCTTCAAATCCCTAATACTTGATATTCTTGAAATTAACTAAATAGTAACTCCCAATTTTAAATTCATGATAATAGACAAAAAAAAAATCAAATGTGATTCCTAATTCTCCTCACTTTGTTTTGCTTCTCTTACTAACATTTTATCTTACTTTTCCACTTCTTTAAAACCATGTTAATTCCTAAAGACTTCCCAGGAGGGTCTATGAATCAGCAAATGGGAGCCAACTGGAACCTTTGAGAGTTGCTAGAAGTTCCAAACAATGACCTTTCTGTTGACTATTCTTTTGGGTTTTCAACTGGCTTTCTTTAGTTTGGCCTCAGTTTCCAGTGATTTCAGTTCCCAGGGCTTCCCTGATGTCTGCAATGGAGACCTGGGATTGATTCCTGGGTTGGAAAGATCCCCTGGAGCAGGGAATGAGTACCCACTCCAGTATTCTTGCCGTGAGAATTCCATGGACAGAGGAGACTGGTGGAGTATAGTTCATGGGGTCACAAAGAGTTGGACACAACTGAGCAACTAACAGTGAATTATACACTGTTGTGAATTCTAATCCCATTTAAATAAAGTTTCTGAAGCCACCAGCGTCAGGGAGTCCATGGTTTTCCAAGGGCAGCCTCTCCTAGCTAGATACTACCTATGAGGCTCCAAACACCTCTAGTTGAGAGAGAAGTCAATTCAGTCCCTGATAAGAAAAATACTATGAGGTTATTCCAGTCAACTCTGAATATCCAGGTCCTGGACTTTGGACAGAAATATAACCTAGTCTTTATATACTCTTGAATAAGAATTTATTACATCTAGGGTGACCTCAGTTCCACAGTGGGCCTTCAGAAAGAATATGGACTTTGTAATTTTACTCATCATGATGAGAAGCAACAGCAACGTCAACAAAACAGGGAACCATCTTGAGATCTGTTGGTATTAGGGATTCATTCCATCCAGAAATGCCTTGGGAAGAAGGATAAAATGTGGAATAAAGGGGATTTACGTTCAGGTGGTATTTTGAAATCTTTTTGAAATCTTTTAGGAAATATTTAATTTTATAAAGAAGAAAATGAAATCACATACAAAATGCCATAACCCACAAGTAGCAACTGTAGCTTTTCTATAATATATATGTGATACAATGAAATATTAAGATTAATCAATTGTTCTAATGGGAATATTTTAATGTGGCTAATTACACACTAATAACGCTATTCCAAAACTCCTCTGATAAAAGAAACATGAAGAGAAGATCTGTTACTTCCAAGTGACCAATATTTTCACATAAATGAATGTTAAAGATAGCCAAGATATTAAACAATATCTATTTTCCCATGGGACATAGAATTTTGAACTCTACTCCAAAGATGAAAGATTTAGAAACAGCTTTTCTCTAATGACTATGAGATAAAGTTCTAATGACTTCTGCTAGCCCTACTTAGTGTAACAACCATATGTGTGTGTGTGTAAAACCATTTGACTCTGGGAATGTCTATTATAGTTAACATTGCAATCAAACTTTTTAAATGGGGACAAAGTAAAACTAGGAAAAAATATATCTATAAAAACAACTCAAACTCTACTAAAGTATACAAAAGAAGATTTTGAAAAGTGGAAAGATACCGTATTACTGACTGAGAAGACTCAATGATAAACAGAGTAATTCTTTCCAACTAAGTGTACAGATATAATATAAACAAAATAAAAGCCCTAATGGCATTGTAACCTTAGAGACTAATTCTAAACTCTATTTGGAAGAATAAATGTGTGATGACAGTCTAAAAAGTGCTAAGAAAGAAACAGGAGAAAGGACTTGTTCTACCAGATGGTAAAGCATCCTGTAAAGCTTCGGCAATTAAACAGTGTGTGTTCTAATAATTTGTATCTCCTGGGTTCCCAGTTACGATGATGTTCACTATTAAATTATAGTGTCATATAGTCTAAATCACTCTCCAAACCCAAAGGGGAGAAAACAGGCAAAACAGTAGCAGCAATGGTGAGAGACCTTTTCTTCCTATCAATATTCCTAGGGTTAGACCCCTAGCAGAAGACAAAGGGGGAAGTGACAGCTATCATAGGAGCACATAAGAACTAGAAAACCTTGTTACTCTGTTTATTTTCCCATCTCACAGAGAAGTAGAATTCATTTTAAAAGGGCACACAGAGAAATATTTTACACTCTCCCCAATTCCTGTCTCCTTGCATTAGTCAAAGTTATACAGTATTAATAGCTATGCCTTTAAATAGTTTTAAAGTGAAACTGAAAGTGCTACTCGTTCAGTCGTGTCTGACTCTTTTGTGACCCCGTGGACTATATATAGCCTCTGTCCATGGAATTCTCCAGGCAAGAATACTGGAGTGGGTTGCCATTTCCTTCTCCAGGGGAATATTCCCCCAAATAATTACTTTAAAACCTAACACCTTTATAGGAAAGAAGGGAAGACAATCTTACACCTAAGCCCACTCAAGCATTCTTGGTGCTGATTATAGGAAAAAGTTGTCATATATGATTTGAAAAAGTAGAAACTATCTATGCCTTTTAGGCTTGGCTCTGGTTCATGGATCTCCCAAATTCTGCCAAAAAAGCAAGATGTTAGTGAAACAGACAAGGCAGTACAATAAACAGAATCTGGGAGTTTGGTAGTGGTAAAAACAACATTTTAAATAGAGAGGGTTGCTCTCAGATACTACTGGTATGAATGTAAAATTGGTAAGACATTTTAGAAGCCAATTTTTGCAGAATCTGTTAAGATGAAAGACATGCATAGCCCAAGACCCAGCAATTCCACTTTTCCATGACAAACAATGGCACATGTGCACAAATACAAGGTCACAGCACTAGCTGAGCAGTGAAAAGTCGGAAACTACAAATGATCATAGGGGACTGGTCAAATGCTATGAATATAATACATAAGTAGGAAAGGGTGAGATCAATCCCTCTATACTGGCACAAAAAAGATTCCTAAAACATATTACTGAGTGAGAAAAAACAAGCTTCAGAATATTACAACACAAAGTATTGTGTCCTTGAGGTGTATATACACATGTATAGTGCACCAATCACCATGAAAAAAAATCAGAGATTTTCATTAATCCTTATCTACCTCAAATCATATACAAAAATATATTTCTTATGTATTACCTTAGCTGTGACTTTAAGCTATAAAGTTAGTTACTAAAAGGAATTATATGAAACTATTTAACCTTATTAAGGTTAAATAAAAGCCAGAAGCTATAAAAAAAACAATAGCAACAAACTTTTGTATAACAAACAGCACAAAGAAAAACTGTCAGAGGAGTTCAGACTCTTATCTCTTAGGGAGAAATCAATTAATACGCACATTTAAAATGCAGATACCCTGTATCCCAGAAATCCCATTTACAAGGGTTTATGCCAAGGAAATAATTGCATATATTGTCAATTATGTGTAAAAGGATGTTCGGCATGGCATTCTGTGTTTATAACTGCACATAAAAGGGGGGGACACTAAATGGCCATCAGTAAGTAAATGGTTCCATAGATCATGGTGCTTCCATATAATGGAATACTATAAGGTCATTAAGATGAATAGTATTAATATTAACTTTGTCAAGTTCCACTGACCAAACTCTGAGTTAAATGCAGTATCTCATTCAATCCTTTCAACAATGCTTTGAGGTGGCTATAATTAGGGCCAGGCTCTGAGTTAAATGCAATATCTCATTCAATCCTTTCAACAATGTTTTGAGACGCTATAGCAAGACAATGTGGTTCTACTTTCTCAACTGGAAGATGCACCAAGTGAGACCCACAGTATAAAAGTAGCCCCTTCTTCCTAAAGCTAGAATCACAAGCCAGGTCTTCTTTGTGGCACAGAATTCTTTGACTGGACAACTCTATATCTGAGTGGGCTGGTGTATAATGAAACACAGTTTTTGCCTTAGGGACGGAGTCAGGGAGAGGTAAAGATGGGGTAAGAGTCTGGGATGTGGGCTGATTGCAGCCATGTATGTTTTTTTTTTTTTTTTTTTTTCCCATCCCGATCCCCCCTCCCACCTCCCTCCCCACCCGACTCCTCAGGGTCCTCCCAGTGCACCAGGCCCGAGCACCTGACTCATGTATCCCACCTGGGCTGGTGGTCCGTTTCACCATAGATAATATACATGCTGTTCTTTCAAAACATCCCACCCTCACGTTCTCCCCCAGAGTTCAAAAGTCTGTTCTGTACTTCTGTGTCTCTTTTTCTGTTTTGCATATAGGGTTATCGCCACCATCTATCTAAATTCCGTATATATGTGTTAGTATACTGTAATGATCTTTATCTTTCTGGCTTACTTCACTCTGTATAATGGGCTCCAGTTTCATCCATCTCATTAGAACTGATTCAAATGAATTCTTTTTAACGGCTGAGTAATATTCCATGGTGTATATGTACCACAGCTTCCTTATCCATTCATCTGCTGATGGGCATCTGGGTTGCTTCCATGTCCTGGCTATTGTAAACAGTGCTGCAATGAACATTGGGGTGCACGTGTCTCTTTCAGATCTGGATTCCTCAGTGTGTATGCCTAGAAGTGGTATTGCAGCCATGTATGCTTTAACACCAGCAATCAGAGCCACTTTTCCTTTTACCATAATTTCCTGAGAATGATGAGCCAACAGTTCCAAAGCTCTAGATTTCAAAATACCACACCCTAAGGAATGCTCACATCCATTCGTGAGAAGGCAAGGACCGGTAGAGAAAAGAGCAACAGCTGTTTTCTCTCTTCCTCTAGTCTGCAATTTGGTTGAAAGGTATCTAAGATTGGAGCAAGGCATAGATAACCACCTTCTGGTATGATCTGAGAAGAACAGTCCTCCCACCTCTCAAACAGGTCCTCTAGGGACTTGCTCAAGTGCTTGACACATCCACATTAAAGAGTCATTCCTTTGAGACAAAAAATTATTTACATATTCAACACTGAAGAAATATTTATAAGAATCTATGTGCCCAACACATGTTCTTTATGCTTCCCTCCTTAAAAAGTGACAAATGAATAATAACTAGGCTCTATCCTAAAAGCATTTAAAATCTAGATGGGGATGAGAGCAGAAATAAGGTAATTTAAGTAGAAAACGATGTTAGCACAGGTTTAGGATGTGTGTCAAGTACTCAGGAGACCTAAAGGCAAGCTGCAAGAAAGGGAGGTGAGACTTCTCTGATGGCAGGCGTAGGTATGGGGGCCCCAGAGCTGGAAGGAAGTGTAAGAGACAAAGACAGAAAGTGAACACAAGCCGAGCATGAAGGGCCGACTTCATCCTGAGAAGGAGGAGAGCCACTGAAGAAAACTAGCAAGGAAGGGTGGGAAGAAGGTGATATATAACATATTATATTGATGCTTATGTATCATAGTGGAGAAAAGAATGCATCAGGTGATTAACAGACGTTAACATTTATGAAGAATTTGTTCCAGGAAACAAAAAGGGGAGAAGAATTAATCTCAGAATTACATTCTTGCTCTAAAACTGTGGGAAAACAGGATCTTGCCAGAATTTTGTAATCCTGTGGAACAAAAAAAAATCTGGCAAACAAAATCTTGCCAGAACTTGTAATCCTGTGAAAGGTAGAAATCTTTGCTTACAAAAATATTAGAGTACATATGTTAACCTACAGGGTGGAAATTTCAATGCATTAGTGGTTCAGGGAAAGGCCTGCTCCAGAGAAGACTGAAGCAGCCTCAGAAGACCTTATAAAGGAGAGGAGGAAATACTTGCTGGGAAGAGTGACAGCAAGTGTCTGTTTGGGGGTGACAGAACCTAGTGACATTCATTCAAAAACATTAACCAAGCCATAAGCGGGTGCTTTCAGTGGATGAACAATAGGTAGAAATGACCTGTCCTTAAAGGCCTTCAGTTTAGTGTTCGCTGAGGGTGACAGAAATAAACAAGGTCTTACCATACAGCACAGGGAACATATTCAATATTCTGTAAAAAAAACCATAATGGAAAAAATATGAAAAAGACTATATATCTATAACTGAGTCACTTTGCTATACAGCAGAAACTAACACAACATTGTAAATCAACTATACTTCAATAAAAGAAAGAAAAGATACTAGTCTAATTGGAATAGAAGCTTTGCTGAAAGAATGATTCAGAGCAGGTGTGTGTGTGTATACTGGGCTAGGGACTGGGAGTCAAAGGACTTGCATGGCCAGGGTACAACTCTGAGTTCTTGAGGAGACAGGCAGAAACCAGTGAGAACTCTGAAGGCAAACTTGATCACTTCACAGTACATCCTTCTGACTTAAACATACACACATGCACGAACACACACATGCACACATATCTATTCACATGCATATTTAATACATACTGACTGAAGTGTACTTTGGAAGTATACCTAAGTTGCCCCTAGATGAAAGATTTGCTGTAGAATATTTAATTAAAATGTGTCTCTATTTTAGTTAGAGCTGCCTTCCAAAGACATTATTGCTAAAAAAAAAAAAAAACAATCAAAATGAAAGCCCTTCTTTGGTGTGAATAGATATGCTTGACAAAAGGTAACTTTGGTTCATGTGTCACTTTTTTTAAACTACTTTACCTATTTATTCCATTTATATAATAATTTTACCGCTGTTGTGGGGTTTTTAACTTTTCATTTTATATCAAAGTATAGTTGATAATAATGTGATTCATGTATCATTTAGTTGAAAGATGTTTTTACAGAAAAAGTATACGCGAAGGTCATAGCAAGGACCCTGGACCTTGGCTTAAAAACAAAAGTTTGTTTTCTACTTAGAAAACTTATCTATCCATTATTAAAAATGTATAATGTACATAAAAATATGAAGAAACAATCATCCATTAGTGACCACAGCTGCCATTTATTGTAGCTCCTTCCAATTGTGTATCTTTTAACCAACTGTCTCATTAAAGCTATGCTTGCTGTTTATATTAGTAGACACCCTCAGGTGCCCCCACTGCCTACAAAGCACAGGTGACTGTGTTAACTGACCCAGGTCTCTGGCCAGCTAACCTAAAGTTTTGTATTTATTAATATGTTCAGGATAAACATCAATTTCAGGTTTTGCACTAAAAGGAACCTCAAGGAGTAGGTTCACTGCCCTGGAGCAGTGATTCTCAGAGTGTAGACCTCACAACAGCAGTTTTGGCTTCACCTGTGAGATGGTTAGAAATGCAAAATAGGGCCCCACTCCCACCTGCTCCATATAAACCTCTGAGAAACGAGCCCAGGAAAGAGCATTTTAATGAGCTCTCCAGGTGACTCTAGTGCACATAAGTATTTGTGAACCCACGCTTATGGGGAACACATAGCTAGTTAGCAATAGTCCCCAATCCACTGCAACCTGGAACAACATGTTTGATGGTGCCTTGTGTGACTTACACAGAGTAGGAACTTACTAAGTGCTTGTTGACTGAAAGAACTGACTCCTAAATTCTCCCAAATTTCTAACCTGTACTTTCCTGTACTTTTTTCTTAGAACAATGTCTGGCATTTTATTATCTTGTTACTGTTTACAGACTTATCACCTTCCACTGTTCACACATGCATGCACCATTTTTGAACACATACCACTGCAATCTGCCTCTGAAGTAAACATTCCTTTTATTTGCTGAGAGTTCCCTTTGGTGTCAACAGAAAAAAAAAAAAAAAAAATACTAAGGACCACAGTGTTTTCTTCACTTTCCTCATTCTAGGGCCTTCCTACCCAAAGTGTGAACAGCAGGTTAGCAGCATCGGCATCACCTGTCAGCTTGTTAAAACTGTAGAATCTTGGGCCCCACTCCAGACCTAATGGACCAGAACCTGTATTTTAGCACAATTCCCAAGTGATGCATATACAGTTAGCATCTTAGGAGTAAAATTCCAGGGAGCCAGCTGCTACTCTTAATCATGCTCAGATGGGTTTTGAGGTAAGTGTACCTCAGTACTAACACTATGTGACACTCATTCCCTCATTCACTCAGCAAGTGTTTCTTGAGCAGCTACTGTGTGCAAGGAGACATGCTTGACCATGCTTGCTGAGTTGCTTCAGTAACGTCTGACTCTCTGCAGGCTCCTCTGTCCATGGGATTCTTCAGGCAAGAATACTGTAGTGGGGAGCCATTCCCTTCTTCAGCAGATCTTCCCCACCCAGAGACTGAACCCAGGTCTCCTATCTCCTGCATTGGCAGGTGGGTTCTTTACCACTAGCGCCACCTGGGAAACCCATGTGTAAGGATGGGTGGTATGGAAATACAAGATGAGAATGACTCTTTTAGGAACATAGTATAGCTAATAAGGGAGATAGACAGTGTGTGCCAATAGCTACAGTGCCAAGCAGGATATGGTTAAGAGTCTTCTGAGTGGTCTAAGAATACTGGCATTCACAGAGGGCAGAGAGTACTGTCTCCTAGGGTAGAAGAGGATAAATAAGTTATTCAATTTGAAAACTTGATTAAAGCATGAAAATAAGAAGTTTATTGTCTTAGCAATGCATGGCCAGCTACAGTAGAAAGAGCATCTTTGGAAACAGAGGCCTGAGTTCAACCCCAGTCAGGTGATCTTGGGAATATTACCTAACTCTCTGAAGCTAACTTCCTCATCCATGAAAGAACATAATATTATATTTCAGGATTGTTAAGAGGCTTAGTGAGAGTGAGTGCAGAGCTCCTAGAACAGCACCTGGCACACAGTAGGTACTCAACAGTGATGTTATTGCTGCTACTCCTGTTGCTGAGATTCTTTGTGAGATGTTCTCTGTCTCCTTTGATCCCAGAGACATGGCAGGAGCTGCTTGAATGTGACACCACTGGAGTAGCCCAACAGATTCTAAGAAACAAAAGGGCAAGAAGAGAGTCTTGACAATTACTCTTGAATATCAAGATGTTAAAACTCAGTGTCTGGCTTTCCAAAGTACAGACCCACACAGAAGGAGTGCCACATAATCAGCACTGGCATGAAGATAGGGTGATCACACACCTTATCACTTCTCTTTTAATAATTAAAGAGCTAGTAATAATATTTATATAATTATAAAAATCATTAATCCAGGATAGTCCTGGGAAACAGATGTATAGCCACCCTACCTAAAGGCACGAAAGGAAAGGACAAGATTTGGAGCAGACGTAGTGGTAGGTAGGGCTTCCCTGATGGCTCAAATAGTAAAGAATCTGCCTACAATGCAGGAGCCGTGGGTTCGATCCCTGGGCTGGGAAGATCCCCTGGAGAAGGGAATGGCAGTTCACTCCAATATTCTTGCCTGGAAAATCCCATGAACAGAGAAGCCTGGTAGGCTACAGTCCATGATGTTGCAAAGACTCAGACACGACTGAGCGACTAAGCAGCCATAGGTAAGGAGATATGGACAAATATTATTTTTCTGCATTTGATAAGTGTATTTATAAAATCTGTCCATGGGGCTACAGATTTATAGGACTTTGGTAAAGTACTTAAAAACATACCTCATCTGATTTATTCAGCAAGCTCAGCCATACGGACTAGCCCAGAACTGAGTTTGAGTGGCAAAATACACCCATTAACGCTCATGTGCCTACAAAGACACAAAAGAGAAGCCCCTCAAACCTTACCTCAAAGCTTACTGAATCTTCCATGAAATGCAATCCATTAAGATATTCATTTAACTAATGCCAGCCATGGTCTATAAAAAGCTGTGTATCAGAAAATATAATGGGCCTGGCACACTCATAAGCAGCACGGGACCCGATAGCCTCATTGTTAAAGGACAAAAAACTCCCAAAGCAAAGTTTCTATGACCTCGAAACCTATAGCCTCTACAGCTGCCATTGCTGCAACAGCACAGTACAATTACTGATGTCCATCATTATGATCCTGAGTCAAGAAAAGAGCTGTCATTTAAGAACAGAAGCAGTATAGTGACACTGAAAGAACACTAACAATGGAAAGACCTAGGATACAGTCCAAACGCTCGCGTTCCCTAGCTTCATGATCTTGGGTTAATTATTTAATCTCTCTAAACATTATCAGCATTAGCATCATCTCCAAAGTAGGAAAATTACATAGGCTTTGGAAGTTCTCAGAGTAAAAAAGATCTTTATAAATGAATTGTACTGCCTTGAGAAGTAGTGAATTTTCCATCAACAAATGAGGATTCAAATTTAACTTAAAAAGTATCTTGGTATGGGTTTTGTTGAATGGATTTAAGCATTGGCTGGAAGACAATTAAATCACCTCAAGATGGTCCTTTACAAAACTAAAACAATATTTCATTTATGTGGAATACTCTCAGTTCAGTTCAGTTCAGTCAGTCATGTCCGACTCTTTGCAACTCCATGGACTGCAGCACGCCAGGCTTCCCTGTCCATCACTAACTCCTGAACCTTGCTCAAACTCATGTCCATCGAGTCAGTGATGCCATCCAACCATCTCATCTTCTGTCGTCCCCTTCTCCTGAATTCAATCTTTCCCAGCATCAGGGTCTTTTCAAATGAGTCAGTTCTTCACATCAGGTGGCCAAAGTACTGAAGTTTCAGTTTCAGCATCAGTCTTTCCAATGGATATTCAGGACTGATCTCCTTTAGGATTGACTAGTTTGATCTCCTTGCAGTCCAAGGGATTCTCAAGAGTCTTCTCCGACACCACAGTTCAAAATCATCAATTCTTCAGCACTCAGCTTTCTTTATTAGAGATTCATAAAAATGCTAACTGAGATGCTATTGTAAATAGTTTATTTTTTCTGAATATAAAGAGAATGTATATCAACTGAAAAGAATAACATAGTACCAAAACACATATGTTGGGCTGGAGAAAAAATTCATTTGAGTTTTTCTGTAACATCTTATGTAAAACTTTTTGGCCAACCCCAACACAACAGAAAATAATCTTAATTCTACCCTTCCACAGACAACCATCATAACATTTTCTTTCAGTCTTTTTTCCACAGAATTTTTCCAAAGTTGAGAGTTTATTGCTCATACAATTTTTTATGGTTCTGAAAACTGCTTTTGTTTTTAATTTACAATGCATCATAAACATTTTTCCATGCAATGAATGAAAACCTGCTACCAAAACACAGAGGGCTGCAGTTGGCTAACAAGAGTGACACCTAAAGCACAGGATTAGCATAAGGTTAAACAAAGCACAAGGCTTGGTAAATGCCTGCCAGAGGTACTACACAGAAGGAATGTCTTCCAAGCCCCTTTGAGGGGCCCTGGAGCCACCCCTGAGTTCCCCTGGGCCCCTCAGGTAGAAGGGGTCCTGTAAACTTGCTTGCATCCACGTAAACTCCTTCAATTTCTGTCTGGTTTTCTTCACCTCATCCTCCACCCTGGCCATCTTGTCAAATTCTCTTATCATCTCTTCATTGTTCAATTGCATATCGTGTGTATGACCTCCTTATATTCCTTAAGACACTTAGAGCCAGCCCTTTTGTTGGTTTCTCTTTTGGCCTTCCTGGGTACATCCTCCCCAGGTGAATGCTTTCTGATGGCACCTGGTTCACTGGCTGGCTTGTCTTCTTTTAGTTCTCCCTCGCTTTCTGCTTTTCTTTCTTTTGCTTTTCCTCACTCACTGGCATTCCCTGGCTCTCTGGGTTTCCTTCCTTTAGTTTTGTCTCTCTCTCTGACCTTTCCTTATCCTTTAGAATTTCCTCATCTTCCATCTTTCCCTTGTGATCTGTCCTTCCCTTGTCTTCTAACTTTTCCTTGTCTTCCACAGTACAAGCTACTCCTGCCTTTGCCACATCCAGTGACTCTTCTCTGTTTTCCATCTTGCCTTGGTTCTCAGGCTTTCCTTCATTTTCACTGCAGAGTTTTTCCTTGTTGAGTGTCCCCTCCTTTTCCTGTTCTGTGAAGATTCTGGATAGGTTCCTCCTCTTTCTCTAGCCCTACAGAGCTCTGGGAACAATAGACACGTAGACCCGAAAGAACCTGGAGCGACAATTAGGGATTTGCAGATGGTTCTGGGTCCAAGAGCACAGAGGGAGGATGGGGACCTGGACTGGTGCCCATTCTGGAGCCCAGTGGTCACCACACATACAATTTTTATCCTACTTATTTTTTTGCTTTGTTATATCATAATCATTTTTGTGTCATCAAAAAAAGTTTTAGGCAGTATTTTAACATTGCAAAATATTATATTATCTGGATACCTCAAATTTGGGCACAAATTCACATGCCTAGGTAGGAATCCTGCTCTGCCATTTACCAGCAGTATGAATTTGGGCCATTTACTAACACCTCTGGGCCTCCTCTGTAACGTGAATAACAGTACTACCTACTTCATAGTTTTATTATTAGGATTAAATGAGTTAATACATATAAAATACTTAGAGTGTCTGGTACATGAAAAAGGAAAGTGTTAGTCACTCAGTCATGTCCGACTCTTTGTGACCCCATAGACTGGAGTCCACCAGGCTCCTCTGTCCATGGAATTCTCTAGGCAAGAATACCAGAATGGGTTACCATTTCCTTCTCCAGATCTTCCCAACCCAGGGATGGAACCTGGGTATCCTGCATTGCAGGCAAATTACTGAGTGAGCACCAGGGAAGCGTTAATACTGAAGTGTCTGGTACATACTTAGAAGTGTCTGGTACACAGTGTTTAATAAATTGCAACTATTATTGTTACTCATTTTCCAAATATAAGTCATTTAGATTGCTTTCAATCTTTTCATTATTATAAACAATTATGTGATAAACATCTTTGTAATGATTGAATTTTTAAAGATATTCTTCACAATCTAAAATCTTCAGCCATTTTTTTAAAATTTGTTTCAGCTGTATGCTTCAGCTATAAAACAGTGGATGAACAGATGCTATTTATCTGGAACCATTGGCTTTGCCCATATTTTTTAAGTTAGAACTATTTCTATTGTTCTTTTTTTTTTTTTACTGTGATATAACACACATAAAATTTACCATTACTGACATCTAGTACACTGTTGTGCAATTTGCCAATATGCTGCTAGACTACTTATCCTAAAAATTGTCAAATATAACGCACAGAATGGAAGGGGAAAAAAAGGTAAAGGTTATTAACCTTAAAATGTCTCTCAAGAAAAAGGAAAAATAACTTCACTGTCAAATTTTATTAGGAAATCATTAGGTCCAATCACCAAATTATAACCACCTTAAATACTTTCTAAAGACATATCATACATACACATTTATGAAAACTTCAACTGTCTGTATCTCTGGAGTCAGGAAGAAGATAGCTAAGGGAAGACTATCACTTAGAGAGTCCCATTACTTAAGGAGTCCTAGTATAGTTCAGGCATTGTAGAAGCTGGTTAACGTAAAGTATCCTATTTAGTCCTTATAAAGACTTCAAGTTACAACTATTGTCCTCCATATCACCAGTGAGCAAACAGGTTTGGCAATGTAAAGTAATTTGTCTAAATTTACAGAGCTAAAAAGTGGCAGAGATGGAACTCAATCTCAGATCTACCTGGTTCCCAAGTTCCATTCTTTCCTTTATGCTGTCTTGTTGATATAAGTATTCATTGTTATCCCAAGAGAAAGTTATTCTCTGAAAGTTGTAACAGAAATTCCAATAATCATCTAGATAGAAAACTGCAAGTCTACAAACCAGCAAATTCAGTTTTTGCAACTTTTCCTAAAATGGATGATATAGTTCTCTTAACATTTCATCCTCCTCTATTGCCATCAATTTGTTGCCTGGATATCTCAACATCCCCGAAAGGGTTATTCTAAAAGGATTAGGCATTAGCATTGTCAGTTCTATGCCAAAACACACAAGGCTTGTTGACTCAACAAGAAACTGCTTGTAGAGCAGCTTTATATAAACCAAAATCACAGATCTCCAAAGTTTCTCTCTTTTCTATCACAGTTTCTTTTTTCACATTTGACAACATACACAGACCATCAAGAAGAAAATGTTTTTCACTGATTTACTAGAATTTAGTGATAGAAATTAGCAGTGAAAAGTAGTCTTCTGTTAATAATCTCATTGAATCCAAAGTCTTTTTTATTTGCTCATGTCCTCCAGTTTTCCATGATGCTTAATTTCTCATTTATAACACAAGAATGACTTAAAAACTGTACCTAACATTGTTACATGGAGATCCCTTTCTGCTTCACCTGCTCTTGGCTTGCTTTTCTTGTACCCCTCATTCCCATCCCACTAATAACCTCCTGAGGTGGTTTTCCTGGGGTATTACTAACCTCCAAAGAGCAAGAAAAAGAACGAGCAAATACTGTAAATCTTAAGGGAAAAAAATTCCTTCCTAGATGACTACAATTTACAACCATAGTATTTAGTCTAAACAGAAATTATCGATTTTAAGTTAAACTTCAACTTTTTTAAAAGATTTTGTTTTGATGTAGATCATTTTTAAAGTATTGAATTTGTTACAATATTGTTTATTTTTTATGTTTTGGTTTTTTGGCCATGAGGCATGTGGGATCTTGGCTCCCTGACCAGGGATCAAAACCCACTGCCCCTGCACTGGAAGGCAAAGTCCTAACCCCTGGATCGCAGGGAAGCTCCTGAAGCTACCAACCTTCAACTCTTTACCAGGGCCAGAGTTCCTCTCTCCTGTTAATGTCCAGTGTTTAAGTGTTTAATGTCCAGTGTTTTGGGGGTGGGGGATCAGTAAGTGACCACAGATTACAGCACTCTTTTTCCAGAGTGACATTCATCTGCCCAGACAAAATTAACTCCATCAGCAGAAACGAGTTCACAAACAATGACTGTGCAGATGTACAAGGCAATTTCCATCAAAATCTAGAACTTTCCAAGGCATTTTAACCAATGGGGAAAAAAAAACTGAAGAATAAAATTTATCTTTCCTCTTGTGCTCCCCTCCACCCCTCACAGTACTATCAATATTCTGTGTAACTTGGATATTTCAGAGGTTACTGTACTAAAAAGGCCATGGTCTGTCATTTCACTTTCAGTAAATAAGCTGTAAACATACACCAAAAAAACAAAAGTTTTGGAGAGACATTTTATAGTTTATCAAGATATGAATATAAATAACTAATTATAACCAAAAAAATTAACTATTGGGTATGATTATCATATAGAATCTACGGATTGCCTCAAATGACATTATGACACACTGCTGACTTACAGATACAGTGACTGGAGGACACTCAATGCTCCTTAAATCACACCATCAACACAGTTGCTTATTTCACCTAAGGACTATGGAATTCAATTTTATGTGGTGTGATTACAGAATACTAAAAAATCAGCTGGTGGAATAGTTTGAGTCAAGCAAATTGTTAAGAAAAAAAATCACTGAAACCTATCCTCTAAGCAATTGGGGAAATATTTATCAAAATTATAAATATATATACTTTAATACAATTTTACATCTAGGAATTTATTCTAATGAAAAACCTGTGTAAAGAATGACTTTTACAAAGTTATTCATGTCATCATTGTATCAGTAAAATATTGGCAATAACTTAAATGTTCATTAACAAGGAGTTGTTTACATAAACTGTAGTAGATTCATGCAGCAGAGAATGAAGCCACAAAAAAAGAATGAATATACTCTATATGAAATGATACAGAAAGTGATATAATAGATTTAAATTAGCTGAATTTTAAAAACTAATTATTTCTGGAAAATTATGCAAGAAACTAACTACATCAGCTGTGAGGAGGGGGATTATTAGGTGGCTAGGGGTCAAGGATGAAGGAGAAAACTTTCTGTTTTGAATCTTGGACTAGAGTTGACCCTTGAACAACACTGGTTGTCCTACTACATGGATCTGTAGACTGCATGGGTCTACTCAAAAGGCTGATTTTTTTCAATAGTAATGCTCAAATTTGGAACCAGAAATACCAAGAAACCACAGAGATGAAGGAACCATGTACAAAACAGCCCACTATACGTTACACCTGGATTTCTGACTGCATGAGAAGGTTAGCATCCCTAATCCCACAGAGTTCAAGAGTCAACTACAGAGGAAATAGTCCAGTTAGTTAGGTCAAAATAACTGATACGGACAAGGCCTCAAAAAATAAAACATGATAATTCATGTATCTTTCAAACTGCCCTGCAAAAGAAAAAACTGCTGTGAATATTCCTCTTATAAATTTTCTCAGATTCCAAGATTTTAAAATTTAGTTAAAAAAAAAAACAAATACTAATGCTTGTTGTTATTGTTTATTTGCAAAATCATGTCCAACTTAGCACCCTCATGGACCGTAGCCTGCTGGCTCCTCTGTCCATGGGATTTCCCAGGCAAGAATACCAAAGTGTGTTGCCATTTCCTCCTCCAGGGGATCTTCCTGATCAAACCCACATCCCTAGAATTAGCAGGTTCTCGACTGCTGAGCCACCAGGGAAGGCATATAATAATAAGCAAATCAACAATTAAATGGGGACTTGCCTGGTGGTACAGGGGTTAAGAATCCACTTGCCAGTGCAGGGAACATGGGTTCAACCCCTGGTTCAGGAAGATTCCACATGCTGAGGGGCAACTAAGCCCATGCGCCACAACCTGTGTGCTACAGCCAGCAAGCTATAACCAGAGAAGGCCCACATGAAGCACCAAAGACTCAGCACAGCCAAAAATAAAATTAATTTTTAAAAAACTACTAAAAGGCTTTAATTATACAGTTTATAATACATGTACCTATGCAAAAATAATGAAAGGCAATTTAATCTTTTGTCTTTCGCAAAGTTATAAACTTTTAATATAGGCATCATTATATATTTTATCAAAACTAGGACAACAATAATCATTCCTCATTCTCTTAAATATATATTAAGCACCTACAAGATATCAAGTACCAGGTTGGCCTCTGGAAACTCAGTGTTGGAACAAGATAGCCTTGGTCTCTGACCTCTTGTACGGTTCTGATACTCTAACTATTAAGGACAGAAAAAGTTCCTTTTTTTACAATGATACATGCAACACTCAATAGCTGCTTTCCACTTTCAGTAAAACTATAAGCATTCAAATGTGAAACAAAAACAGCTGGAGCAGATGGATACAATTTAACATTACATTAAAAAATCCTCAGACATACATTACTTATTCTCTTCACACTCATGAGTTCAGAAGGCTCAGTGTGCAAGAAGAGTTGGAAAAGACTCCCCTATTCCTCATGTCTCCATCTTCTTCCTGTAAGTGCACACTTTCCTTGGCCCACAAAGAGGAAAATATAGGAGTGCTTTTAATAAGGTTCCATAAGTTGGACTAAATGATAGCTTCCTAGGTATAAACTGTTCTGTTATATTTACTCTATTTTTAGAAAGTCTGGAAAACACATTGCTTAAAACCTGTGGAAAAATTACTGGACAGTCCCTATTAGAATTCACTTGCATACTCTCTTCTTTTGAGTTGAGATAAACAATCAAAAAACTCCCCAAACAAGCAAAGCATACTTTGGTGAAAGGTGATGAAGGGGATGGTTTTCAAAAAGCAACAGCAGTGAGAGGAGAATAAGGGCAATGAGGTGAGAGTAACTTCATCCTCAAGTGCCTCCTTCACACGTGACAGATATTAATCATACTTCAGAAATAAGATGCTCTCCCTCCTGAGACAACCAGAGTCTGGGGCAGAGAGCAGTCCTCAAATGAGAAAGCAGACAGAAAACATGAATGGCTGTTAAGGCAAATTCCATTCAAGCCTGAGTAAATCACAGGAAGGAGACACTGTTGAGGCCTACTTCCTGGGGAATACCTGGACTGCAAAGATGGACAAACACTACAGTCGCAATAGAAGATCAGGAAGATGTTCAATAAACTGATCTCATCACTGCTAATCTGATGAAGTGAAT
The DNA here is from genome assembly GCF_963930625.1 of Muntiacus reevesi. NCBI lineage: Eukaryota > Metazoa > Chordata > Mammalia > Artiodactyla > Cervidae > Muntiacus > Muntiacus reevesi. Next base: position 63,229,334 of record NC_089256.1, on the reverse strand, counting down.
TTCTGTCTTTGCTTCCATGATTATTTTTAACAATTAACACACACATGCTCTTATGCAGGTATATGACACATTTCACAAGCAATAGCCTTCAGGAAAACAATATGCACTTTGCAAACCCAAGTTCTGCTAAATGAGAGAAATTATTTTCTAATAATAATTAGAAATACTTTGGGAGAACCTTTAATTATTCATAAACAAGGAAACCTTTATTACATCATTGCATTTCTTTTGGCTACCAGAAGAGTGGATATGATTTAAAGCAACTACATGTCACTAACTTTAGGCTATAAAGAACTTCAGTATGCCTCACAGTTTTGCAAGACCACACACTTTCAAATGTCTAACACACACAATAATCAGTTAGTGCTATACTTTATGTGTTGAGTCAGGGTTGGGGGAGGGGTTAGGAAAAGGAACATAAGTATTCTAACATGAGATGAACTGGTGAGAGAAAATCTATTGTTGAAAATTGTAATATCTCACAGAAACAGTCCTCTGTTGTCTACTTATTACATATATAGGACACCAAAATTTTTTATTTATTAGAACTATATGAACTTTTATATATTTGAAAATTAACTTACCAAGATGCAATTCTCTCATAACAATAGCATATAGTGGTATCCCTTTTGGTTTATGGAGAAATTAAATACTGTAAAATAAACAGAAATGAAAAATGAAGAGAAATGAAACATAGATCTTATATTTAATCATACTTCAAAAAGTTATTTGGACAAAAAGATGAATTCTAATGAATCTCATTCATACTTATTCCTTACCAAATTTTGACTGTTTGGCCAAATAACTTATAAGAAACAACCATAAGCAGTTTGTTGGGAAACAGGACAGTCACATGCAGAAGAATGAAACTAGACCACTATCTTATACCAGACACAAAAATTAACTCAAAACGAATTAAAGACTTGAATATAAGACCAAACCATAAAATTCCTAGGAAAAACATTGGCAGTAACTTTAATGACATGGGCTTAGTGATGTTTCTGTGGACCTGAGTCCAAAAACAAGAGCAACAAAAGCAAAAATTACCAAATGGGGCTGCATCAAACTAAAAAGTTTCTGCACAGCAAAGGAAACCGTCATCCAAATGAAAAGTCAAACTACTAACAGAAGAAGAATTTGCAATGATATATCATATAAAAAGTTAATACCCAAAATATATAAAGAACTCATACAATTCAGCAACAAATTGTTAAGGGCAGAGGATCTCAAAAGACATTTTTTACAAAGAAGACATACAGATGGCCAATAGGCACAAGAAAAGATGCTCAACATCACTAATTATTAGAGAAGCAAAAGTCAAAACCATAATGAGATATCACCCCACACCTCTTAGAATGGCTATTTTCAAATAATAATGATAATAAATACTGAAAAGAATGTGAAGAAATGGGAACCTTCATACAATGTTGGTGAGACTGAAAGCTGGTGCAGTCATTATGGAGAGTAGTATTGAGATTCCTCAAAAAATTAAGAATAGAACTACCTTTCCGCCAACCCCCCACCCCCCCAGCCCCCGGCTCAGTCATGCCCAATTCTTTGCGACTCCATGAACTATACAGTCCATGGAATTCTCTAGTCCAGAATACTGGAGTGGGTAGCCTTTCCCTTCTCCAGGGGATCTTCCCAACCCAGGGATCGAACCCAGGTCTCCCACACTGCAGGCGTATTCTTTACCAACTGAACCAGAAAGGAATGACTCAGCTATTTCACTTCTGAGTACTTATCCAAAGAACACAAAAACATCAGTTCAAAAGATACAGGCATCCCTGTTTACTGCAGCATTACTTACAATAACCAAGATATAGAAACTACCTAGGTCTCCATGGATCACTGAATGGATAAAAATATGGTACACAAATACATAACGAACTAGTACTCAGTCATAAAAAAAGGACGAAATCCTATCATCATCCTATGACAACATGATGGATTTTAAAGGTATTATGCTAGCAATAAGTAAAATAAGTTACATAAGGAAAAACACTGTATGATTTCATTCATAAGCTTAAAGTTTAGTCGCTCAGTCATGTCCAACTCTTTGTGACCCCATGGGCTACAGTCCATCAGGCTCCTCTGTCCATGGGATTTTCCAGGCAAGAGTGCTGGAGTGGGTTGCCATTTCCTTCTCCAGGGGATCTTCCTGGCCCAGGGATCAAACCCGGGTCTCCCACATTGTAGGCAGACGCTTTACCGTCTGAGCCACCAGGGAAGTCTGTAGAATCTAAAAAAAAAAAAAACAAAAAAACAAATGAATAGAGAATTCCCTCATGGCCCAATGGTTAGAGCTCTGCACTTCCACTGCAGGGAGCATGGGTTCAATTCCCGGTCAGGAAACCCAAGATCCCACATACCATGTGGTGCAACAAAAAACAAATGAATGAACAAAACAAAAACACTGAGCAAAAGACCCGAGTAGTGGCTAACAGGGGAAAAGGGAATGGAGGTGGGTGAAGAGAGTTAACTGTATGGAAACTAGACTTGTGGTGATCACTTTGTCAGGCATACAGATGTTGAATTATTCTTTTTTTTTCAAAAATAAATTTAAAGTAGGCCTGATTCAGTATGGTACAGAATATCAATAAGATCTCTGAAAATTAGCTTTTCAGGAAAGATTACACAAATAATCTCCACAATCATTTTCCAATGCTATTACTTGGTAATTTTAAGAGTTGATAATGATTTTAGGCCCATAAATATGTAACTAGAAGTGAAGTTCTTTGCTTAAAGTTCACTAAAATTTTAGAATTGCTAATGGATTTAGGACGATCTTAAACCATTGATTCTGTTATCTTCTAGCTATCATGTAAATTCCAGTAGTAGTAAAGAGAAGTCACTCACTCATGTCCGACTTCTTTGTGACCCCATGGACTGTAACCTCCTCCATCCATGGATTTTGAAGGTATTATGCTAGCAATAAGTGAAATAAGTCACATAAGGACAAATACTGTATGATTTCATTCATAAGTTTAAAGTTTAGTCGCTCAGTCGTGTCTGACTCTTTGTGACCCCATGGACTGTAGCCTATCAGGCTCCTCTGCCCATGGGATTTTCCAGGTAAGAGTACTGGAGTGGGTTGCCATTTCTTTCTCCAGGGGATCTTCCCGACCCAGGGAGTGAATCCGGGTCTCCCATATTGCAGGCAGACACTTTCCCGTCTGAGCCACCAGGGAAGCCCTCCAGTAGTAGTAGCTGATCTTAAACAGATGGGAATATCAGATCACCTTACCTGCCTCCTGTGAAACCTGTATGCAGGTCAAGAAGAAAGTTAGAACTGGACATGGAACAACAGACTGGTTCAAAATTGGGAAAGGGGCACATCAAGGCTCCTTATTTAACTTATATGCAGAGTACATCATGTGAAATGCCAGGCTGGATGAAGCACAAGCTGGAATAAAGATTGCCGGGAGACATATCAATAACCTCAGATATGCAGATGACACCACCCTAATGGCGAAAGTGAAGAACTAAAGAGCCTCTTGATGAAAGTGAAAGAGGAGAGTGAAAAAGCTGGCTTAAAATGCAACACTCAAAAAACAAAGATCATGACACCCAGTCCCATCACTTCATGGCAAATAAATGAGGAAACAATGGAAACAGTGACAGACTCTGTCTTCTTGGGCTCCAAAAATCACTGCAGATGGTGACTGCAGCCATGAAATTAAGACGCTTGCTCCTTGGAAGAAAAGCTATGGCAAACCTAGACAGTGTATTAAAAAGCAAAGACATACACTAAGGTATGTAAATAAACAGCCAATGGGAATTTGCCATATGACTCAGGGAACTCAAAGAGGAGTCTATAATAACCTAGAGGGGTGGGAACAGGCAAGAGGTGGGAGGGGGATTCAACCACAGATACACCTATGGGTAATTCATATTGGTGTATGACAGAAATCAAACCAGTAGTGTAAGCCAATAATCAATTAGTTAAAAATAAATACTTTTTTAAAGTAAAAAAAAAAAAAAAAGCAAAAGTATCACTTTGTCAACAAAGGTCCTCATAGTCAAAACAATGGTTTTTCCAGTACTCATGTAAGGATGTGAGAGTTGGACCATAAAGAAAGCTGAGCACCGAAGAGCTCATGTTTTCAAACTGTGGTGCTGGAGAAGATGCTTCAGAGTCCCCTGGAGAACAAAGAGGTGAAACCAGTCAATCCTAAAGAAAATTAGTCCTGAATACTCATTGGAAGGACTGATGCTAAAGCTCCAATACTTTGACCAGACGATGCAGAGAGTCAACTCACTGGAAAAGACTGATGCTGGGAAAGACTGAGAGCTGGAAAAGAAGGGGACGACAGAGGATGAGATGGTTGGATGGCATCACCAACAAAATGAACATGAGGTTGAACAAACTCCTGGAGATAGTGAAGGATGAGGAAACCTGGCATGCTGCAGTCCATGGGGTCACAAAGAGTCGGACACGACTGAGCGACTAAACAACAACAGTAGCTGATAATCAATACAAAATATTTTCGCCATCCACACTTTCAGTTAGTAGAGCAGAGCAGTTGACAATAAATAAGATTATGTTTCCTAGGTTAAAAGAGGCCTTCAAAAAACTCTGAAATGTCTTAGCTACTCTTAAATTCATCTTCCTGGTGTTCTTCACAGTTCTCTACTGCTACTTCCCCAGCAGCTACCTTCTTTTTCTTCTTTCATGTTCTTCATTCACCATATATTTATGGAAAATCTACTAAGTACCAGTGTGCGCCTGCTCAGTTGCTCTGCTCAGCCATGTCAAACTCTTTGCAACCCCATAGATTCAGCCCACCAGGCTCCTCTGTCCATGGAATTTTCCAGGCAAGAATACTGGAGTGAGCTGCCATTTCCTCCTCTGGGGGATCTTTCTGACCCATGGACTGAAGCTGCATCTCTTGCACTGGCAGGTGGGTTCTTTCCCACTGTGCCACCTGGCAAGCCCACTAGGAACCAGTACCAGAGCAGCAAATAAGACAGGCAAAGATTTTGTACTCCAGGTTTAATTACCTTTGAGCCTTCATTAATTACCAACTGCTTATATCATTCTTAATCCAAAGTTGCAAAAGCGATGATTCTCCTCTTTAATCTAGATTTACCTAACTACATTTAAAATCCCATTTCTTTAAGCCAAATCTCCATCCCCTGGAGAAAGGAATGGCAACCCACTCCAGTATTCTTGCCTGGAGAATTCCATAGACAGAGGAGTCTTGTGGACTACAGTCCCTGGAGTCACAAAGAGTCGGACATGACTGAGCAAGTTAACACTTTCACTTTCACACTTTCCTAGTGGTTCAAAGGTAAAGAATCCGGCAGCCAATGCAGGAGACACAGGCTTGAGTTCCCACATGCCACAGAGCAACTAAGACTCTGCGCCTCAACTACTGAGCCTGTGTTCTAGATCCCCTGGAGTCAAAACTACTGAGCCCACGTACCACAACTACTGAAGCCCCCTGCACACCCTAGAGCCCCTGCTCATCAACAAGAGAAGCCACCACAATGAGAAGCCTGCTCTGCAACTAGGGAAAAGCCTGGGCAGCAATGAGAGTCCAGAAGAGCCAAAAATAAATTTAAAAAATTTTTAAAGTAGGAAATAACATAATCTCAGTATAAAGGACAGTACTAATTTAAACTGGATAAATTTAATAATGAAAAACATACTATGTTCTTCTAATATTTTTATTTCACCACAGACAGGTGTAAATTTAATCATGAATCACTACTTAGGAACCAATAATATAGATTATGCCAAGTCTAGACCTATCAATTATTTTAAGAATTGCATTTGGAAAGTATTTGTAAAAGCTGGCTGCCTTAATTTTAAATTTTAGATAAATTATCATTAGGCTTCACTGATCAAAACAACTAAGTTTTTAAGACAAAAAAAAAATCCTATCTCTACTTCTAGGTGAGATTTTAATAAAGCCATTTTAGAAATGAGAGAATCTACCTTATTTTAAAAAAGCAATTTCTAAGAGTTTCCAAGAGTCCTCGGGATAAACCATCTTGGAGTTTTCAAACCATGCTGGAGAACTTTGAAGATGTGTTGTAGTTGTACATAAGCCCACAAGTTGTGTCTGTAGGGGAGCAAAATATCTGTTACCTATTCAATAGTTTGATTTGCATGTACTCTCAGAAATGAATTCCAGATGCAGAAACCACAAGTTTCCATAAACATTCTCAGGCAGGCAGACAATATAACTTTTCTGCTAATAATGAGAAAAATCTTTGACAGACTATTCCATAGCTGTATTCTTGCTCTTCCCATGTGGGAAGGGGAGGCAGTTTCTGCAAGGAAATTCTCATTCCAACCACATGTGAAAATAGAACAGTGATGCCTCCAAGCTGGAAATGATGCCATTCCCAGAAATTTCTGTGCAACACAGAAAAAGATTAAAAAATTGATTCAGCCCCCATTTGAGTAATTTCTGATTTTTCTTCTAAACATAAAGATTTATCTATTTTTTCCAAAAATAAAACTTAATATGAAATAAAAAAATGTAGTTTGATCTCCTCATGTAGAACAAATTTAAGAAAATTTTGACCTTAATTTTGTTAGTTATTAAAGTTGAGTCTGTTAGAAAATAATTATTACTTGGAAAAATAATGAATAATTTAATGATGAAGGTGCTATATAAAAAATGAATGCTACAATTACGTAGGTTATAAATATGCATTTTTCATTAATGAAAGCTTTTTAAACAGTGGCAAATGGATTATTTTGTATCAACATATGTGTATGTCCATAAAGACATGTAAAACTGTAAAATGCTTCAAACAAACTGAATTGTATCTTTCCTCTGTTTTCCAATTATACGTCAGAAATTTGACACCATGTAAGTGTATTCTGAACTTCTGTTGCCCAGAGTAAAAGAAAGAAAAAAAAATAGTAAGAGAAAATTTATGGCAATTACAGTATACACACAAGGAGCTTACAATAATAATTTGTATTACCTATGGTGATTCATGAGTTTGAGGAAACAGTAAGAGGTTATTATGTTATTATTCACTTACATTAAATATATATTATATTACATTTATAAATTTATAAATGTAAATTTATAGCTTTGATTTATTGAATTTTCAGTTCTTATGGGATATGTTCTATCTGATCAAGTGATTGATGTAAGAAAAGAATGAAAATTCAGGAATCAATGGATCAATTATAAAATTTCAAGCTCTGTGATTAGTCCCAAAACTCAACAATCTGGTTTCTGTCTACCTGTACACAAAAAGGTAAATAATTTTTTAAATTTTTAATCAGTTTATTTGGTATAATATGAACTCTGCTTTACTGTTTGTTTAAAAAAAAAGGGGGGGGGGCATAATTCAGAACCACCAGCCCTCATATAGACATTTGTCCATTCACATGGAGTAGTCTTCATTCAAACATATTTTTACTCAGGTCTGGGAATTGGAGCATGACTGGAAGCTCATGTTTATAAAAACACGAAAGAGAGAGACATAGAGAAATGAGGTGTAGGAGATAAGATACTATCCCAAGGAAGAAAGACCATGGAACTAAAAGTGAGTTTTATCTCATGTGTAACACTATCATAACTATATATAACTATCATAGCATAACAGCACTGCAATGTCACTGTCCGTTTTTTTCACTCATTAACTCAATATGTATTAAGTGACTACTGAAAATACTAGGTACATAATTTCAATTTCACCCATCAAAAATAGATGGATTCTTTTTCTTCCCATTTTCTATCTTTGCAACAATAGAGAGAAATTTAGTACCTGCCAGGTAGTATAAATCATTTTTAAAAATCTGTTAAAAGTAATGGGTAACATGTTCAGTTTTTTCCAAAATAAAATATATGGTGATAGATATATAGACAACGCATGACTAAGAGAAAATATTTGCAAATGATGTGACCAAGAAGGGATTAATTTCCAAAATAAACAGACAGCTCATGCAACTCAATAACAGGAAAACAAACAACCCAATCAAAATATGGGCAGAAGACCTAAAGAGACATTTCCCTAAAGAAGACAAACAGATGATCAACAGGCATGTGAAAAGATGCTCCACATCACCAATTATTAAAGAAATGCAAATCAAAACCACAATGATGTAGCTATCACCTCAAGCCTGTCAGAATGGCCATCATCAAATATTCTGCAAGTGATAAATGCTGGAGAGGGTGTGGAGAAAAGGTAACCTTCCTATACTGTTAGTGAGAAATGTAAATTGGTTGCAGCCACTACAGAAAATCATCTGGAGGTTCCTTTAAAAACTTAAAATACTATGGAAAACAGTGTGGAGATTTCTTAAAAAACTGGAAATAGAACTGCCATATGACCCAGCAATACCACTTCTGGGCATACACACTGAGGAATCTAGATCTGAAAGAGACACGTGCACCCCAATGTTCATCGCAGCACTGTTTATAATAGCCAAGACATGGAAACAACCTAGATGCCCATAAGCAGATGAATGGATAAGGAAGCTATGGTACATATACACCATGGAATATTACTCAGCCGTTAAAAAGAATTCATTTGAATCAGTTCTAATGAGATGGATGAAACTGGAGCCCATTATACAGAGTGAGGTGAGCCAGAAAGATAAAGAACATTACAGTATACTAACACATATATACGGAATTTAGAAAGATGGTAACAATGGCCCTATATGCAGGGCAGAAGAAGAGACGCAGAAGTACAGAACAGACTTTTGAACTCTGTGGGAGAAGGGGAGGGTGGGAAGTTTCGAAAGAACAGCATGTATCAAGTGCTCGGGCCTGTTGGGCTGGGAAGATCCAGAGGAATCGGGTGGAGAGGGAGGTGGGATGGGAGACCGGGATGGGGAATTCGTGTAACTCTATGGCTGATTCACATCAATGTATAACAAAACCCACTGAAAAATAAAAAAATTAAAAAATTAAAAAAAAAAAAAAAAAGAAGAAAAAAAAACTTAAAATAGAGTTACCATATGATCCAGTAATCCCATTCCTGAGCAAACATCAGAACAGAATAAAACTCTAATTTGAAAAGATAACTGCACACCAGAGCTCACAGCAGCACTGTTCACAATAGCTGAGACACGGAAGCACCTGAAATGTCCACCAGCAGACGAGCAGATAAAGCAGACGTGCTGCATATACACAGCAGACTATTACTCGGTCATCAAAAAGAATGAAATGCTGCCATCTGCAGAAATATCAATTCTGATAGAGATTATCAGACTAAATGAAGTAAGTCAGAGAGAGAGAGACAAACACCATATTATACCACTCATACATGGAATCTAAAAAAATAACACAAATCGACTTAGTAATAAAACAAAAACAGATCCACAGACATAGAAAATAAACTTACTATCAAAGGGGAAAGAGGAGGGGGGAGATGTAAATTAAGAGTAGGAGATTAATAAATACACAGCACTATATATAAAATAAATAAGGATTTACTGTATAGCACACAGAACTATATTCAATTATCTCGTAATAATCTATAATGGAAAGAATCTGAAGCTCCCGCCTGAAACTAACACAAACTGGAAATCAAGTATAGTTTAATAAATAAAATAACGTAATCCACATCACAATGATATATTAAAAAAAGAAAAAGATAGTGGCACAAAACCATTCTATCATTGTCATTCAGCACCATGCTAGGAGGAAAGACAAATTCATTTAAGAATGTCCTCAATGAGTCAGTAGAAATTATAGTTTTATTCAATCTTAACCCTTCAGTACAAGCCTTTTTAATATTCTGTTATAAAATGGGAAGTACACACAAAACACTTCTGCTGCACTCCAAAGAAAGGCCTACGTATATCTCATGGTACTGTGTGCTGTACCTGAGTTGCAAGCTAAACTACTAGTATCTGTTCATGGAACACCATTTTTATCTGAAAGAAAAGACTGCAAACAAACTACAGTTTATTCAGACTTGGGTATTTGGTATTTTCTTAGAAGTAGAGTGAGTCTATAACCTGAAGAGGAAAAACTGACAGTTGCCAATGATAACTTGCAATGAAAACTAAAATTTTGGAAAACCTGTATTCAACTGCTGGGAACTTCAAGGTTTCCCAATACTTAAGCACTTTTCTGATGAGATCAGTGTTATAATTAACAAATGTGATTTTTAAAAAAAAGACAGCCCTCAGATTGGGAGAAAATAATAACAAATGAGGAAACAGACAAAGGATTAATCTCAAAAATATACAAGCAACTCCTGAAGCTCAATTCCAGAAAAATAAAAGACCCAATCAAAAAATGGGCCAAAGAACTAAACAGACATTTCTCCAAAGAAGACATACAGATGGCTAACAAACACATGAAAAGATGCTCAACATCACTCATCATCAGAGAAATGCAAATCAAAACCACAATGAGGTACCATTACACGCCAGTCAGGATGGCTGCTATCCAAAAGTCTACAAGCAATAAATGCTGGAGAGGGTGTGGAGAAAAGGGAACCCTCTTACACTGTTGGTGGGAATGCAAACTAGTACAGCCACTATGGAAAACAGTGTGGAGATTTCTTAAAAAACTGGAAATAGAACTACCATATGACCCAGCAATACCACTTCTAGGCATACACACTGAGGAATCCAGATCTGAAAGAGACACGTGCACCCCAATGTTCATTGCAGCACTGTTTATAATAGCCAGGACATGGAAGCAACCCAGATGCCCATCAGCAGATGAATGGATAAGGAAGCTGTGGTACATATACACCATGGAATATTACTCAGCCGTTAAAAAGAATTCATTTGAATCAGTTCTAATGAGATGGATGAAACTGGAGCCCATTATACAGAGTGAAGTAAGCCAGAAAGATAAAGATCATTACAGTATACTAACACATATATACGGAATTTAGATAGATGGTAGCGATAACCCTATATGCAAAACAGAAAAAGAGACACAGAAGTACAGAACAGACTTTTGAACTCTGGGGGAGAACGTGAGGGTGGGATGTTTTGAAAGAACAGCATGTATATTATCTATGGTGAAACGGACCACCAGCCCAGGTGGGATACATGAGTCAGGTGCTCAGGCCTGGTGCACTGGGAGGACCCTGAGGAGTCGGGTGGGGAGGGAGGTGGGAGGGGGGATCGGGATGGGGAATACGTGTAACTATATGGCTGATTCATGTCAATGTATGACAAAACCCACTGAAATGTTGTAAAGTGATTGGCCTCCAACTAATAAAATAATATTTAAAAAAAAAAAAAAAAAAAAAAAAATTGTATGTGTTCCCTCGTGTCTCATTGGTAAAGAATCCACCTGCCAATACAGAGACTTGGGTTCGATCCCTGGGTCAGAAAGATGCCCTGAAGAAGGAAATGGCAACCCACTCCATGTATTGTTGCCTGGGAAATCCCACAGACAGAGAAGTCTGGCGGGCTAAAGTCCATTGAGTCGCAAGGGTTGGACATGACTGAGTAACTAAACAACAAAATAGTAATACGCATAACTCAGTACACCAGAATTTTCCAACTGACCAATGCATGAAATTACAAAATCATGCATGGTTAAAGATTCATCAAAGTGTAAGATACACCAGTAAATTTAGTATAACGAACTACAGAAAGTTCATTGATAATAGTTTCAGGTTTCACAGTGAAAATCAACTTCAAGAAACTACCACTTGTCGAGCTTTGGTGCAATATCAAAGACAAATATCCACAATTAACTGAAAGGGCTGTTAAGATACCCCTCATTTTTCTAACTACATGTCTGTGATGCTGGATTTTCTAGATATATTTCAACCAAAACAACATTTTACAAGAGATGAATACAGAACAAATATGAGAATCCAGCTGTCTTCTATTAAGTCAAACATTAGAGATTTGTACACATGTAAAATGATGCCACTCTTCTCACTAAATGTTTGCACTGCAAAATATTATTTTTCATTTAAAAATGTTATTATGTTAACATTTTATGTTTTATGATTATTATTTTAAAATTATTAAATATTTAACATTTTTATTTCTAATGTGGTAAATAACAAGGGCTCCTTAGGATCCTCAATAATAAGAATATAAAGACCAAATTTCAAGACCAAAATCTTTGAAAGTTGCTTAAATAGTGTTTTTCTCTCAGGATCAGTCAAGCAGTTCATGTGAATACCCTCGATGCTTGCCAGGCACATAACTATGATTTTACTTCTGCCTAAAGTACTTCAGAAAAGAACAGGACTAGAGAAAACATCTAAGAAATGCATAGTACAAGAAAAATATTTCATTTTTTAATTACAAAGTAATGTATGATAAAGATAGCCACTGTTGCAAAAGACTAAAAACCACCTAAGTTGTTAGATTTTGAACTTCAGACACAGAGACAGCATCTAATTGTGGCCTTAATTTCTCAACATGTTGTCATCATGAGTCCATGCAAGATCCCTTTCCTTTGCTTTACTCTTTCTTCACTTTGATCTCTACTTTTCACTCCTTATTCAATTTGCACCTCAATTCCCTCCTTTGAGTATTAACCCATTTTAAAGAGATTAGTATGTATCTTTAAATATGTGTAGTATTATAAAATAGCTATATCTTTATAAATACATGCATTATAAAACAGATATACCTTTAATATGTGTAGCATTATAAAATAGATACATCTTTAACATGCGTAGCATTATAAAATAGATATATCTTTAATATGTGTAGCATTATAAAAATAGATATATCTTTAATATGTGTAGCATTATAAAAATAGATATATCTTTAAATATATGTAGCATTATGAAACAGATATAGTTGTTTTGTAAAGAATTATGTGTGTTCTGTTTAAATAAATAGCATTTGTGCTATAACCCATTATGCTTTCTATGTTTTCTTTTTTTTATTTTTTTTTTTAATGTTTTCTTTCATTATGTTTTTAAAATTCTTCCATGATCAATGAGTTCACTGCTTCATACTGCTGCATAGCACTTCAGAGTATGCATCCACTCTATTTCACTTAGTAAAATTATTTATTGGATGCATCTTTCTACCAACACTAGTGATATTATAACATCCATGCATATAATCTCAGATGTATCTAACTCTACCTCCATTTGTGGTAATATAACAAGCATGAACATGTCCTCACTAAAACTTTTGCTAGTTCTCTGGAAAAATAGGCCCATGAGCAGTACTGCTGTTCATATGGTTGTGCAGTTTATATCCCCACCACTCACTGCTCTGTTCAGTTGTGTCTGACTCTGTGCAGCCCCATAGGCTGTAGTCTTCCAGGCTTCTCAGTCTATGAAATTCTCCAGGCAAGAATACTGGAGTGGGTAGCCAATCCCTTCCCCAGGGGATCTTCCAACCCAGGGATCAAACCCAGGTCTCCTCCATTGCAGGCAGATTCTTTACCATCTGAGCCACCAGGGAAACCTCATCAGCAGTGCAAAAAATCTCCCCTATCCATATCCTCTCCAATACTTGGTATTATCTACCTTTCTAAGGCTTCCCTGGTGGCTCAGATGGTAAAGCGTCTGTCTGCAGTGCCGGAGACCTGGGTTTGATCCCTGGGTTGGGAAGATCCCCTGGAGAAGGAAATGGCAGCCCACTCCAGTACTCTCACCTAGAAAATCCCATGGATGAAGCAGCATGGTAGGCTAACAGTTCATGGGGTTGCAGGGAGTCGGACATGACTGAGTGACTTCAATTTCACTTTTCTTTCACCTTTCTAACTGCTGCCATTCAAATGCCAATACTTGTAAAGTGATATTTTATCATTGCTTTAATTTGCACTTCACCTTCTTAGAAACGAACTGTAGCAGCTCTTCATTCATTTGCTATTTACTCAGACATCTCTGAATTACCTGTTCATTCTCTTATAGAGTTTTTTGCTTGGGTTCTCCGTATCTTTCATGTTGATTTAAGGGGTTCCTCCACTTTGGGGATATTATCCCTTGCTGGTTTTAAATACAGCAAATATCCTTTCCCAATCTAGCATCTATTCATTAACTTCATCTATGGAACACTGCATTGAACAAAATCCTCAACTGTGGTGTAACCTAAGCCAGCCACTCTTTTTTGACTTACAGTTGGAGCTTCTAAGAAAAAGCCTTTTCTAGTGTCAGGAAGGGATAAATTAGGAGGTTGGGATTAATATATTCATGCTGCTGCTAAGTCCCTTCAGTAGTGTCCGACTCTGAGTGACCCCATAGACAGTAGCCCACCAGGCTCCGCCGTCCCTGGGATTCTCCAGGCAAGAACACTGGAATGGGTTGCCATTTCCTTCTCCAATGCATGAAAGTGAGAAGTGAAAGTGAAATCGCTCAGTCGTGTCTGACTCTTCGTGACCCCATGGACTGCAGCCTACCAGGCTCCTCCGCCCATGGGATTTTCCAGGCAAGAGCACTGCAGTGGGGTGTCATTGCCTTCTCTGATATTCATGCTACCATATATAAAATAGATAACCAAGAAGGACCTACTGCATAGCACAGGGATATTAATAATAACTTATAAGGAAAAAGAACCTGAAAAAGAATATATATATTCAGATGTATATATTCATATATATATTCAGATGTATATATGTAATAACATAAGGAAAAAGAATTTGAAAAAGTATATATACACATGACTGAATCACTGTGCTATACACTAATACTAACAAACATTGTAAATCAACTATACTTCAATAAAAATAAATAAAATTAAAAACTTTTTCCTATCCTTTGGCCACAAAGATTTTATTTCACATTTTCTTCTATTATCTTCTACTAGCGTTATATCTTTCTCTCTTACTTTATTAGGGGCCAATCTTTATGTAAGTTAGAGGTTTATATTTTTCTCTATATAATGAGATAGTTATCTTCACATCATCTACTAAATGATTTGTCTTTTTTCAATCGCTTTGTGATACAAACATTTATCATATAAGTCTTTATATATACCTAGATCTATTTTTGAGCTCTCACTTCTGTTTTATTTATATATTGCTGGAACAACAGCAGCAACATCACCATCACCATTTATAACATATCTTATCCGATGACTAAGGGTAACTATCAATTTGGCTCATCTTTTTCTATGCACAGTTTTGGAAATTTTGGAGCCATCAGCCATCCATATAAATTTTAGAATTTGTTGGATTCCTCAAAAATCCTCAAGAATTTTGACTAGAATTTCACTTCCTTTGCATGTGTACCTGGAAAGAATTAATAACTTTATTAGGTTAAATAATACCAACAGTGCACACAGTATCTGTCCCCATTTATTAAAATCATGTGTACTTTTCTATTTTTCTACTAAAGGAAACAAAAATTATGTTTCTTAAAATAATACCTTATTTTTATTATAATAATAATTTGTCTAAAAGGACTCCTTTTTTGAGCTGATATACAAATACAGAAGTATACAAATTCTATTCATCTTATTAAACTTTTGTTACTACTCACAGTATGTTCATTCAACTGAACTTTCTACATAGATAATCATATCTGCAAATAATGATTTTCATCTCTTCCAATCCTAAAACACCTTTATCCTGCCTTAAAAGACAGGTGGGACCTCTAATATTATGTTTAAGTGGTAGTGAAAATTGTACACATCTTTTTCTTGCTCTTTGTTTCATTGGAAATGCCTCTAATTTATTCCATTAAGTTTTCTGTAAATTGTCTGAGAAATCCTTTGATATTCCTAATATCCTGTTAATATTTCATAAATAAGTATTAATACTTTATTCTGCAACTTTTATCATAGATAAGATGCTTTTTATGTGTCTCATGAAATCATCATGTATTTCTTCTTTGATCTAATACTAAAGTGAAATACACAGATACAATTTTTCTGACACTGAACTATCCTTTCATTCTTGGGATAAATACTACTTAATCAATATGTACTTTTTAGGTAATTCCCTGGTAGTCCAGTGGCCAGGAGTCGGTGGTTTCACTGGCAGGGCCCAGGTTCAATCCCTGATCAGGGAACCAGCCAAAAAAAAAAGTACTTTTTAAAACATACTAAATTGGATTTGGTTAGCTAATACTGTATTTAGAATTAGTGCGCCAACATCCATAATGAAACAGATATATGCTTTTCTTATCTTGTATAGTTCCTTGTCTGTCTTATATCTTCATTTTCCTTATCTTGACTTAATAATAAAGAATATAAAACTTTGTATAAAATGAAGCTGGGCAACTGGGTAGCTCTTCTCTTGCTGTTTTTTTTAATTTCCTGGAGCAACATATATAAAATAAATACTATTTGTCCCTTGAAAGTTTTGTAAGATTCCACTAGAAAACCATCTAAGTGAGGGAGCCTATTTTGGTAGAGAGGTTATAAATTTTTCTTTTAATCATTATATATACACTCACATACTTTATAAACCTTGTATTATATGAATGTGTAAGTTATACAGAAAATTATACACACACTTTTAAAAAAGCACAGAAGACAGACACCATTATGTTTTTAAATTCATACAATGCAATCTGTGCCGAATATCTTCCATTTGCCCATCCAGACCCTTTCCCACCCTCTTCCGCTTCAGGAGCCTGCCCCATATAGACATGTTGCCTAGTCTCTAGCTCCCAGACTATTAGGCACTCTGCAATGAGAAATCCGAGAGAGGGAGGACAGCATTCATGCCCCTGTTGGGCTTGTTGCCTCCTTGACCAAAGTCACAACCTTTCCCAAGGTAGCTGTCCCTCCTCCACTCTGTCTCTGCATTCCAGAAATTACTCCTTCTCTTCATTCTTTTGGGCCTCAAGGTGTGAACAGTCCCTGCTGCTGCTAGCCCTGGGATACTATACTAATTTTTGTGGTTTTCCAACACCTCATTCACATGTTTGTAAACAGTCTCTTTATTAACTGTTTTGATTATCCTAATTTGGAAGTACCATCTGTTTTCTCTCAAGACCCTGATACGGACATGAAAAGAAAAATCCAACTCCAACTGATTAACAATTATTAACAGTTTGGTGTATATCTTTCCAAACACAGAACATATTTGTGACATATATAACACCAAAAGCATGCAGATAGACAGTTTTCATTCCAATCCCAAAGAAAGACAATGCCAAAGACTGTTCAAACTACTAAACAACTCCACTCATCTCATATGCTAGCAAAGTAATGCTCAAAATTCTCCAAGCAAGGCTTCAACAGTCGTGAATCCTGAACTTCCAGATGTTCAAGCTGGATTTAGAAAAAGCAGAGGAACCAGAGATCAAATTGCCAACATCCACTGGATCACAAAAAAAAAAAATAAGAGAATTCCAGAAAAACATCTACCTCTGCTTCACTGACTATGCCAAAGCTGACTGTGTGGATAACAACAAACTGTGGAAAATTCTTCAAGAGATGGGAATACCAGACCACCTGACCTGCCTCCTGTGAAACCCGTATGCAGGTCAAGAAGCAACAGATAGAACCAGACATGGAACAACAGACCGGTTTCAAATTGGGAAAGGAGTACGTCAAGGCTGTACATTGTCACCCTGCTTATTTAACTTACATGCAGAGTACATCAAGTGAAATGCCTGGCTAGATGAAGCACAAGCTGGAATCAAGATTACCAGGAGAAATATCAATAACCTCAGATATGCAGATGACACCACCCTCATGGCAGAAAGCAAACAGGAACTAAAGAGCCTACTGATGAAAGTGAAAGAGGAGAGTGAAAAAGTTGGCTTAAAACACAACATTCAAAAAACAAAGATCATGATATCCAGTCCCATCACTTCATGGCAAATAGATGAGGAAACAATGGAAACAGTGACAGACTGTGTTTTCTTGGGCTCCAAAATCACTGCAGGTGGTGACTGCAGCCATGAAATTAAAAGACGCTTACTCCATGGAAGAAAAGCTACAACAAACCTGGACAGTGTATTAAAAAGCTGAGACATTACTTTGCCAACAAAGGTCTGTATAGTCAAAACTATGGTTTTTCTGGTAGTCATGTATGGATGTGAGTTGGACTATAAAGAAGGCTGAGCACAAAGGAACTGATGCTTTTGAACTGTGGTGTTGGAGAAGACTCTTGTGAGTTCTGTGGACTGCAAGGAGATAAAACCAGTTAATCCTAAAGGAAATCAACCTTAAATATTCATTGGAAGGACTATGCTGAAGCTGCAATACTTGGGCCACCTGATGTGAAGAGCCGACTCCATTAGAAAAGACCCTGATTGGGAAAGATTGCAGGCGGGAGGAGAAGGGGGTGACAGAGGATGAGATGGTTGAACAGCATCACTGGCTGAATGGACATGAGTTTGTGCAAGCCCCGGGAGATGGCGAAGGTCAGGGAAGCCTGGCATGCTGCAGTCCGTTGGATCGCAGAATCGAATGCAACTGAGCGACTGAACAACTCTTCTCTCACCATCTTATCTCTCTGAGACTGTATTCCCCACAAAGCTTCAACTATAATTACAAGGCAAATGATTCCTAGATCTGTCTCGAGTTCTGATTTCTCTCCCAAGTCCCTCTATTTTCATCACTCTCTGATAGCTATCTTCATTCAACCTGAGGAAACTAACAATTCTGATACAACAGGATCAAAACTAAATTCACACCTTTTCCACTAACTCAGCTCCTCCACCTGACCTTCCTCTTTCTACTCCTAATACCATCATTCTCCTTGTCATCCCAGCCCAAAATCTGGTGACATACTTGGTTCTTTTTTACTGCTTTCCATCACTTCTACTTTGACAAATTTTAGCAGCTTCTACAGTCATACTATTCACCCAATATTCATCTCCTTGTTTACAGTCAGAACAGCCAAAGTCCAGTATGAGCCTCTTATCCTGGAATCTCATCACAGACTTCCAACTTAGCTACCCACTGATAGTTTTTCCTTCCCTCATACCTAGCCTTCCAAAAGACTGACAACCTAATCCTCCTTAAAAAAACACATTTCTATTTTCTAAATTAAAAAATAACTGCCCAGTATTCCCTGAATTTAAGTCTGTATTTCATAGTTTATATTCAAGTGTCCCTACTATATGACCTTAAACTGATACAAGCCTTCATTTCAAAACTTCCCCTATACTTCTATTATGGAGCTTTAATATGCTCTTTTCTCTGCCTCACATCCTCTGCTGTTTTAAGTCCTTCAAGGTCCAGCTCAAACGCTACTTCCCTAATGTGCCTCCCTTGAAACATTAATCATATTAATCATATTCTGCTTTACATTGCATGTGTACTGTCTTCTTGTTCACCAGATTAAAAGTTCTCTGAGAACAGGGACTATTTCTTAACCATTTTTGTTTCCCTCATAGCACCTGTATAACCCCTTTACTGTGTTGGCAGTCAATAAATAGTCATTCTTATGTTAAGTCAATGAAACCAAATCATAAGAAACAAAAAGTAAGTTTTCTTTCCTTTAATGAAGATTTAGAAACCACTTGCTTCTTGGTTTTTTGGTTGCTGTTTTTAATAGTTTTTCTTTTTAAATTTTATTTATTTTTGGCTGTGCTGGGTCTTCATTGCTGCATGGGCTTTCATCTAGTCGTGGTGCACAGGGCCTACTCTCTAATTGTGGTACTCCGGCTTCTCTCTGCAGTGGCTTCTCTTCTTGTGAAGCATGGGCTCTAGAACACAAGAGCTCAGTAACTGAGTTTCCGGGGCTCTAGAGCACAGGTTCAGTAGTTGTGCCACACCGGCTCAGCTGCTCCACAACATGTGAGATGGTCTCAAACCAGGCACTGAACCCATGTCTCTTCCATTGGCAGGCGGTGTATTTACCAGTGAACCACCAGCCAAGTCCAATAGTTTTTCTTTTCAAATGCGTACATACCTATACTCTGTAAGTTGTCTATTCTAAATTTTTAAAAGATTATAAATTCTATAAACTACATACAAGAGATGAAATCCAACAAAAGGTATGATCGATCACAACGTGATCCATTTGTCGCATGTGTGTGTGTGCTTAGTCACTCAGTCTTTGCGACTCCATGGATTCCTCTGTCCATGGGGATTCCCCAGGCTAGAATACTGGAGTGGTTTGCCAGGCCCTCCTCCAGACGATCTTCCCAACCCAGACACTGAACTCAGGTCTCCTGCATTGCAGGCGGATTCTTTACCATCTGAGCCACCAGGGAAGCCCAAAATTGTTGCATGATCTCTAACCAAAACTAAGTGTGACTTTGGCACAAGTCAATCTTTCTTTAAAGAAAGAGTAGAATAAGAACTCTGGACCTTCAACTGAAAGACTATGTGGTTACTTCCTCTTTAGTGATACTACCGTCCAAACCTACTTGAATGGAATTATTCTAATTGTATTTTTGTAGGTAACCAGTGCAAACAAAAAATAAATATGGTACTTGTGGCTGTCAGAAACTGAAAGTGTTGAGTGACCAGCTCAGCTTAAAAGCTACATTATGAAGTGTTATATAGTATATACATAAAAGAATAACTTGTAGCCTCAAAGATGGAGTGGCACAGGTGGCTGAAAAATCTGTTTATTACTTCAGGGTGAAGAAAAGATTGAACATTTTCCTGACTTCCTTCCTTCATTCCTTCCTAAATCCATCCTACATGCTGATCATTATGGTAGGCACTAAGGGTATCAAGTAGGATAAAGACATGAACCCTTCTTTAAAAGAGAGACACAATTAGAAACAAACGATGAGAAAATAAACTAAACGTAAAGTTTGTGCCAGGTATAGCGGCAACACAGAAAAAGAAAATAAAATTGTTAACAGTTTTATCCTTTAGAGCCTTTGCTAATCTAGTTTTTCTATAAATTACTATAAAAGATCACTCACCAGACAAAACCAAGGGAAAAAAGAATATTTTATAAGACTTAAGTATTTGAATAATGGCTATATTACTCAGAAAACTTCAGCTCATTTAGGCAAATGATGAGATCACTGATCTCAAAATTGAAGAAAAGCATATAGCACTGTCGGAGAAGGCAATGGCAACCGACTCCAGTACTCTTGCCCGGAAAATCCCATGGATGGAGGAGCCTGGTAGGCTGCAATCCATGGAGTCGCTAAGAGTCGGACACGACTGAGCAACTTCACTTTCACTTTCATGCATAGGAGAAGGAAACGGCAACCCACTCCAGTGTTCTTGCCTGGAGAATCCCGGGGATGGGGGAGCCTAGTGGGCTGCCGTCTATAGGGTCGCACAGAGTTGGACACAGCTGAAGCGACATAGTAGCAGCATATGGCATTGTAGGGCCTAAAAACAACATACAATTCCAAGTATTTAAAAGTGATGGCTAAACTAATAAGGACCTAGTTCCGGCACAGGTAATTCTACTCTGTAATGGTCTCTATGAGAAAAGAACCTTAAAAAGAGGGGATATATGTATAACTGATTCACTTTGCTGTATACCTAAAACTAACAAAACACCATAAATCAACCTTGCACGCATGCTCAGTCACGTCCAACTCTTTTGTGACCCCATGGACAGTAGCCTGCCAGGCTCCTCTGTTTATGGGATTTTCCCAGCAAGAATACAAACACTCCTCCTCCAGGGAATCTTCCAAACCCAGGAATCAAACACCTCTCCCCCATGTCTCCTGCACTGGCAGGTGGATTCTTCACCACTGAGCCATCTGGGAATCCCTGTAAATCAACTAGATGCCAAGAAAAATTTAATAATTGTATTTTTACTATTAAAAAAAAGGGGGGCTAATCGTAATTATTTTCTGTAGTCAGGAGGAAAAAGGCCTGTTTACTTCATATTTTAACAGAATACTTACCTGCCTGAGATTTCTTATCTCTGAGCTAAACAAATCATTTTAATTCCAAGCAAAGCCACAAAGCATTATTTCTCAAAATATGTATTTAATTAACTGCTTATTTACTGGGCTTTTTCCTCTCTAAACTGTGAACTTATTCTAGGACAAAGACTATTTCCTATTCATCTTTATATCTAGGGCCCAAGCACAATTCCTGGCACATAACAGGCAATAAATACCTATTAAATGAAAAGTGTAAATACAGACCTTTAGATCCTTTCCAACTCGCAATATTCAAGTTTTTAATGCTCGTTTGCACACTTTTTCTTATTCTCCTTCTACTGATAAAGACAAGGGGGATATTTCCAAACAGTCTAATTTGTGGTTTACTGGTGATTCAACAAACTAAAGCCCCAAGAATTACTGTGTCTGTGCTCAGTAGCTAAGCTGTATCCAACTCTCTGCAACCCGATGGACTGCAGCCCTCCTGGCTCCCCTGTCCATGGGATTTTCCAGGCAAGAATACTGGAGTAGGTTGCCATTTCCTCCTCTAGGGGATTATCCTGACCCAGGGACTTTAATTCTCAAAAAAAAAAATAAAATAAAAATAAAAAGGAGAAAGTAGGGATTGGAGGGAGGGAGAAAAGAAATCTATTTATATTTCAACTCAAAACTGTACGCTTCCTGAAGATATTCATCTTGCTAGTTATCTGAGAAACCTTGAGCAAATAGAAAACGGCATACATGGCCCTAAACTTCACCTAAAATAATTGTATTTATTATTTATATTTTTATCCTCACTTTTGCTGTAGCTGCTATGAATGGCTTGGAACATGCAAAATATGCTAAACAAGAAACACACCCCATACCTGAAGAGTTAGCAGTTGAAAGGCACAAAGAGGTACAATGGATTTAAAAGCCTCTTGAAGAACAGCCTTTTGCTGCATAGATGCCAGGCAAGACAGTATGTGGCAGGAAAAGAGTTGGGGAAACTGCTTTAAAAACCTATTAACTAGGAATGTGAAAAAGCAGGGAACAATTGGGAAAGGAGGGAGGTGTTCACTGCTTAAAAGGCTTTTAAATGTGACTATATTTTTGTTGGCTTTTTGCCTGCAACATAAAATGAGGATGGTGTAGGGAATAGCTAGATGGCTGCTGAAGGCAGAATGAATGGAAGCTAGGCTAGGGAGTCAAGGCCGAATTTTGAGATGCCACTATGGACCGTGTGCAGCTGTCAAGACCCCTGTCAGCAACGGCTTAGTGAAGTAAACACAAAATTCGGTCAGCCGGTTCAATCACCCTTTCATTCTTTTGGTTTTCTTGATCCTATAAATATTTCCCTATGCAGTCTTTGCAGCAGATAACAAGGAGTTAACAAATTAGGCAGCCAAACAGGCAGGAATGGAGAAAAGCCACAGAACTTAGAATTGAACAGCTGACAGCAGATTCTGCAGGTGTGAGATGAGAATCAGCTCTGCATTTTCCATGTAGCACAATTTTCTCTGTCTGGGCTGTGGCCTGATTTTCTGGCCCCTTCAGGACAAGCTGAGTTATAAGGGGGAGAATTCCAGAGGGCTTTGTTCTATGATCTTATGAACTCTAACTTACTTTAAAAAGGAAGCAATCTCCTATGTTTAGACTGATAATATTACATGTTGTAAGATGTTAGTTTTATATTAGGAAGAAAAATACTCTAGCTGGCATCCTACTTAAATAAGAAATGGTGGATTAAACTGCATAGCACAATGAATCATTCCCTGCAATTGGGAGTCAAGGGGCAGCCCACACATACACACACACACACGTGTAAGAAAGGGGATCACTACTTGCATTTGCTGGTAATGGACATTCAAGGCTAAACTCCACACTGTGGCAGTTCTTCTAAATCTTTTTGACTAATAGTGATAAAATACATATACACACACACACACACACATACATATATACACACTAATTACATAACACATGAAAGTGTTCAATATGATGCCCTGCTTAACAAAACATTCCACTGTTTCTTTCTGGGGTATCTACAAAAGTGATTGTGACTGATCAGATTGATAATTAGAAAATTAATTTCTCTTTACACTGGTGAATATGGCCTACCAATCCAAACCCTTTTGACCAAACTCTGCTTTTGGAATAAGGATAGAAAAACTCAGCAAGCTCAGGCTTTTTTCTAGACAGACTCTGGGAAGGACAGGTAAATACCTTCAGTTATCAACATTCAGAAGTTGATACCTACTATTAAATCTCATTTTGGATCTTCTCTTTCTCTAAAACCTACTTTATGTCCCTAAAATCTTATGTTTCTAATTTCTTCTTCTAAAACAGAAGATCCTATGATTTACACCATAAAAGATTAGCTGCTTTCAGATACACTGCCCTTTCTGAGCTCTGAAAGTCTCCCCAATCCAAAAATACATTCCTTTTTTTGTGAAGGTATAAAGTTTTATCATTAGAGATTTTAATATTTAGGGCAGTCATTGTCCCTTCCCTAAATGACAGATTCAATTTCAAAAACAAAAAAGTAAGCAAACATAAAAATCAAAAACTATGTGTACTACAAATGTAATTTTTAATTATCTATGGGCAAAGATCAGAAAGGAATACAGAAAATTTAAGTTATTTACATTGTTAGGTTGGTTGTATTATACAGGACAGTTTCGTTTTAAACTTTCCCTTTAATGTGTTTTTAATAAATATCAGTAAGGAAAAATTAATATCACTTCTAAAGACTAATTCTGCTTGATTGCTACATCTAACTGTTGGAGCCTAAAAAATAAATACATAAAATTTAAAAATAAAAAACACAAGATTAGTCTCAATTATATACAACTAGATGTGGGGAGAAAAACATAAAGCAACAAATATTCATTTAGGAGTTAATGTATATTTATTATGGGGAAGACGTTAATGAGTGATACTCAGATACAAAAATGACTCTAAGATCTCTGCCCACCTTCTCCTTCAGTAAGGAGGAACTTTGAAGAAAGAACACAGTGTTATTACCAGTCATTAGTATATTAGGTTGAATCTATTGGCCATTTGTTTCAGATTTTGAAGAGCAGAACGCTGGGGTAAAGCTGGGACATTACCTAGTAAAGATCAGCCAGGATTAAGATACTTAATGAAGGAAGATGAGGGCAGTGGGCACAAACAGGGGAAGCGATAGCAACAAAAGAGGGAAGAAGATGAGAGCATGCTGACAGCCTACTCTCTATTTCAGAGGGTTGATCAGAGTTAGCTGTGACTTCGAGCAAATAATTTTCCACATATAAAATGGACCCTGAAAATGTATTATTCCTATCATTCAAGGAGCACCAAGTAATTAAGGAGGGATATTTAAACACAAATATACCTTTATATTCACAATATAAACTCTGAAATCATGTGTATTTCATTTAAACCACCACTGTAGTGAAGACTCTTTTAATCCAATCATTTTGAAGCTCATTCTGATCTGATGTTGCAGATATCCTTGTTCTACTATTCTGTCCCAAATGTACAAAGCATGATGGGGAAAAAAGTAATATCCTTAAGGAGAAGAATTCATCATTAAAAATAAAGTATTTTCCAAGTTGTTTGGGAAACGGATTACTTTCTCTCCCCCTCTCATTCCAGGCATCAAAATACATTGACTTTTCCTCAATGATAAAGAAATGTGGCATTAAGAAGTGTCAAGTGAATTCACCCTAAGAGAGTTCAAAACAATACTACTAAGCAATTGTTTTTAAATGTTTCTCTTTCCAAGACTAAGTTCTTACAGCTGATAACTCTCTTTAGGAAGTGCTGACACTCACAAGGCCCTAAATTTTCATTTGGTCCCTAATACTCTATTTGTTAATCAATATCCTCTTTTACTCTTCCCAGAAACCCCTTAAGTCTTATTCTTCATCAGTATCATGTTTTTCTTTTCATTGTCTTTTATTTTTAATCTTTACTTTTGGGCCAAGTTGTCTGCCTTTTATATCTATATTTATTTTCCCTTCTCTTTCTCATTTGACCCTTTTCAGACCTTTAGATTATAAATGCTGACATTTGTGACTCATTTTTTGCCAAGGCGGCCTTTCATGAATAAAATTTCCCTCCTCCACAAGACTGTTCTAAGTAAGCATAATTTTAAGCATCCACAACTACTGTCCAAATAGAGATTCACTTCATTTGATTCTTCATGTGCTAAATCAAACGTGTTTAAGAATATGATTTCCTATTCCTGTTCCTTTTCAATATTTTCTCTGTGTCTCCTTTATTATACCTTTCTATTGCCATGTGGAAACTTTAGCTATCCATGGTCTAGTGTGAACTGTACATGGGACAGTGATAATGACCTTCTGACCCTACAGTTCTTCCTGGCTGTGGGTAGAATTGATAGCACTTTTTCAATTTCTCCCTTGTCTTTGCTTGAACATACTGGAATTACAACCTCTGACAGAGGCAACATCCCTTTTGTAGTGGAAACAAAAGGAGTGTGTAATGAATTGGTTAAGATTACATTGCATGTTTAGATGATGAAATCCAACTGCAGCTCAATTCCTTCATTTTCTCTAGCTGGGCCTGGTCTTTCAATAAGACATTATTGACTGGCATCTTCCCCAGAACAGGTGCTTTGGAATACAGTCTTGCTGCTTCGAGTTCTTTAGACTGAAACACAACAACTGCACAGGTCAAGGGAATCAGATATGAGACAATAATTCCCAGTATCTTATGATGAGCACTGTAGATGATCCATACCCAGGTGGCATTAAAAGAATGAATGGTCCTTGAATGTATATGACGTGCCAACCCTTTCAAATTAACTTTAGTTACTAAGATGGCAAGATGTGAATTTTAGTTTTATATGCCATTTCTCTGCAAAATTCTAGGACAGAGAAGAAGTTCTAGAGCAAGGAGAGCGGAGGAAGGCAATTTTTATAATTCATCAACACAGATTTTGCTATACTGACATTATAAAACAAATTAATAATCTTTACGACTATGGAATCAATATCACAATTATGTGGCATTAAAATCTATCTTTTTATCACAAAACATATAACACCTTTGGTTGCTCTGAATAGCAAATTACTGGCCTCCTTCTGCCCTCCCTCTTATTTAACTTGTACTTTTCTCTTTAGTACTTTTCTAACTTAATCTTTTTTTGAAAAAGCACTTAGAATTTTTCTTTTCAAAACAGCATAATACCAATATTGGCTGCAGAAAATAATTAAAATGTGTGTTTTTCAAAGAATGATCAGATCACTTATTCATCTGATAAAAATGACTATATTTATCTCAATTATTTTTGCCAAGGACTAACACTAATTTTACTCTTTCTAAAAATTAAAATGGCAAACAGTTTATATAAGGTGTTGATAATTACCTATATTATTGTACTGCTGTGACAGATGTTGGCAAAAAAAAGCCTAAAATGCCTACAGCTGTGCACTCCATGACATCTAGTTTATACTCAGACAGAAGGCTAACAGATGTTCTGAACTGTCACTTTGCCTAAATGTTTTTAAAGTCTAAGGACCTGCTTTATAATTCACCAGGGTCTGGTTTGGTTTCACACAGGTCCTCAGAATTCCCATCTGTGACAATTAGTTTTAAAGACATTGACAAATCAACCCTCGTGTCTTCCCTCCTCTTTAACAAACAGGCATCAGTTTATATATGGACTGTGGATTGTAAAAGCTGTTTTTATATACATCCTAGTTGTTAAGTTCAATCCTTAAACATAGATTTTATTGGGCTAACAGAATTCATGAAGCTCTATTTTGAGCTGAGTAGATGGAAAGAGCCAGGAAATCACCTATTCTTTTCTTTTTGCTAAATTTGATGCACCATGAAAGTAAAATGTTAACTATTTCCAAAGACAGTTTTATTTTTTCTAGTGAATAAAAGCATTTTGTTATTTTTTATTTCAGTATTTTAATAACTCTGCTCATAACAATAACTATTAATTGCACAGCCTGTTGGGATAATGAAAGAATAAAATAAATGGCATTCACAAAGCATACAGCACATCTTCCCCTGCCTGACACCCTAATACTTCCTCTTCCCAAACATACCTTCAGATCCTTCATACAGAATTACTGCCCCGTGCAAAGGCCATCAATGCCTTATTTGCTGTTGCTCTTAATTTTAACAAGCTGGATTCCTGTAGTACACTTGCTTAATAGTTTAAACATTCTGTTAACAATCAGGTGTTTGGCCTATCCTGTTTCTCTCCCATTCTGTATCGAAATATAACTCCAAATAGTACATCTTTCTGGGTTTGTTTCTAAATTAGTCCCCACACTTAATTATGAGGATGAGAGGGATGCCTTATTCCTCTTTGTTATAGGCTAAGCTCTCAGTAATCCCAAACAAAAGAGCCAGTTCTGGAAGATATAGGATTTGCTAGCAGGATTATGGTCTCATAGATAATGATGTGCAGTCAGCAGAAGCGAAGCTTTATTTTAATTCAAATAAGCTAGTAAACAAACCACTGACAAGTCTGCTGGTAAGAGTAACTGGCTGCTGTTGCCACATTGGCAGCTAAATTATAGAAAATCTATTATACCCTGTTCACCATATGTTTAATTTAATACAAGATACAAATTAAACTATCCACAGTACCTATTAAAATAACAATACTTTTTTATATTTGAATGTCTTAAAATAATTTCTACTGACCTTTTAAAGGGTGGTTTTGATATAGGTGATTATCTGGGGGGAAAGGTAGTTAATAGAAGGCAAAAAAATTAATTGCCTTTGAGAAAATAAAAATATAAATGTTCACTGTCTTGCAGTTGTTAATAAGGTTAATTAGCAGTCATGTGTTCTGTTATTACTATATTTCCCTCCCACCCTTTTCATTTCTGAGGCTGGAGTTTTAAGAGTGATACTTAGTTTGACCTGAGTCTATCCTCATGAAATCATACCTTGACCAAGCCAGCCTATGGGTAGCCTTACACCTGACGCCAATTGAGACCTAAATGCAGAAAACTTGAGTTTAAACTCTAGGTTCAACTTTGGTATGGCACAGGAAAAAGACACAGAATTTTATATCCCTGCTTCAAATCAATCTCTTCGTAGCCAAAAGATCCTAAAGAGAGCCAGAATTAAGACCTTGCCTTCTAGAAAAAGGAGAGAAAAAAAAAAGAAAAGACAAATGACGCACTGTTCACAAACAGTTTCCACCTGAACCTGCAATAATAATCAGTAACCAATGGAGCTTGCTTGAGTCTATTTAGACTCAGTTAGCCAGATTCGAAACATCGACCTGGGTTTCAGAATTATAGAGCTAGATTTCAAACCTAGATTAACTATTGCCACCTGTGTGACCACAGATATTTAAACCAGCTGGATCTTTCCCTTACTTTTTTAAAGACTATAATAATTCCAATTTTATAAGATTATGAAAATTAAATATGAGAAACTTTCTAATACATAATATATGTCCATTAAAGGTTAGATCCTGTCCTCTTATTACCCTCAAGAAAATAGAATGTTGCTCTTTTTTCAACAGTGAAGGAAGAATGTTAGAAAAATGGGTTGGAAGGGAAGATACAAGTAGGAATTCTCTCTAGAATCAGTTTCCTTGGATCATTAACTACTTTCCACAGGCAAAACTTCAAATAGGATGGTCCTTTTCTCCAAAAATTCACAACTTTTACTCTCTTTAAGAATGTATCAGCAAATGAACTTATTTACAAAACAGAAACAGACTCACAGACAGAAAACAAGCTTATGGTTACCACAGAGGAAGGGATAGGGGATAAATTAAAGAGTTTGGGTTTAGCAGATATGCACTAATAAACAAGGACCTACTGTAGAGCACACAGAACCATATTCAATTATCTTATAATGAACTATAATGGAAAGGAATATGAAAACATATTAATATATATATATATAACAGAATTCCTTTACAGAATATCAGAAACACACCACTGTAAATGAACCCATTAAAATACATATATATATACACACACATTAAAAAAAGAAGAAGGTATCAGTACTCTACCCATACCAACTGCCCATCCTTGGGCCTCTGAAACAGAGAAGCAAAGAATAATCACCACATTCTGAGATACCTTTTCAAACATTTATGTACATACAGCTTTTGCACTGGGTTTTCAAGGGTGTTATGGAGTCGCACTCTTACCATTTCAGTTCAGTTACAAGCCTATCAAATTCAACTAACTGCGTACTGGTAGTTATAATACTGAATAAGGTATATGTGTGGAGAATATCCTCAGTTTATGTCATTCTTGAAGTTCAGTAGATGGTGATAATATTTGAACTAAAACGCAAGTTACTTTATCTTGGGAGCATAGTACTAGTATGAATATGCCAAAGGGACACAAAACAAATATTCCACTACCCTCAGAGATTGAAAGACCAGAGACATTTCCATTTATTGAAACTCTAAAACTGATAAAGAAATTTTTTTCAAAAGTCACAGATGTGTGGCATATCTTAAATGTTCAACACTTCCAAATGCTAACACATAAACACAAAACATATCGACTACATGTATAATTTCATTTCATGTATCTCAAGAAAGTTTAAGGAGGCCATTTATGAATGCCACTCACAGGCCTTACTCCTACCTCCAACTTGCCTCTTAATTACAAAAACACATCCTTCTTAGTCCCTTCTTAATGTAAAACAAAGATTGCGGGATCCTCAGAGAGTTCCAGAAGTTTGAACACGAGTGGGGAGGAAGACCACGCCTGGCACGTGACCAGTGAGGAAGGAGGCCGCCTTGGCGCCTGGAGCCTCGGCTTCTCACCTGGGCCTCCCAGGTCGTGGCCGCGGACCCGCGAGCCGCCTCCCCTCGGAGTGTCGGCCCTCCGCTCCCGACTAAACGACTAAACGTCCCTGAATCCCTCGAGCCGTCGAGATGCCCACAACCCAGGCCCGGGGATGACGCCCGCTCTCCACGCTTCCTGGGCTGTGCCGGGCTCGGCCTCCACACGCGGCGTACTGGGAATAGAACCAAACCCGCCATACAGTGCGCTCGAGTATACG
This sequence comes from Muntiacus reevesi, assembly GCF_963930625.1. NCBI lineage: Eukaryota > Metazoa > Chordata > Mammalia > Artiodactyla > Cervidae > Muntiacus > Muntiacus reevesi. The sequence goes on along the minus strand of NC_089256.1, from coordinate 63,198,740 downwards.
AGCGAGTCCCAACAGGCTTGAGTCTAGAGCCCGGGAGGCGGGCGCGCCCGGCCGCGCCTCGGGGCGCCCAGCGTGGGAAGGGGTGACCTGGAAAGCAGGCCTGCAGGCGACCCGGGACCCAAGCTTCCACTTACTCGGTCCGCGCCGCTGGTCCCTCGGCGGATAACCTCCGCCTTCCCTCTCGCAGCCGGAGACCGAGCGGGACCCGGAGGCGGGGCCGCGCGGGGCCTTGTAGGCCGCGCCGGGAAGTACCGGCCGAGAGCGCGGGAAACGCGGCGGCGCGCGGGTCAGGCCGCCGGGCCGGCCGATCGAGCCTCGGCTCTCCAATGCGAGCGCGGCCGGGTCAGGCAGACCGGTCCCGCAGGGCCCCGACCCGACCCGATGGGACTCGTTCAGCCACAGTCCCGGCTGTCCTCGGGAGGAGAGGGAGGCGAGAAGTTTATTCTAGAGTCTCTGAAAACCGAGGTTCCCAGCCTCTTCACACACGCGCGCGCGCTCCCGGGGTAGAAGCGCAAGAGCTTGGATTTAAAACACGTTTCTCCGGAGTCGTGTCCGGCGGAGGGTCTGCCTGGCCGCGCTCCCCTGTCCTTTTTAAGTGCGCGTCAAGTGGCAGGTTGGTGTGGTGGTTTATCTGAGTGAATGACTGAATCATGTTGGGCGAGTTGACGGGAGCAACACGTTCAGAGTCCCCTAGTGACTTGGAGGCACTCGCGGCCGTACCCTCTGCAGGCTGGGGAGGCAATCGCCCTCCGATCGGGAGCGGGCCGCTCCCATCCGAGCCCCGCTTGGCCGGCACTCGGTCGCCCGCCCGCGCGCCCGCGCCCGCAGCGGGTTCCCAGACCCAGCCCGCGCCGGAGGCCGTCCGAGTCCGACTTGCTTCCGTGTGGAGTGGTGGAGCGGCCAGTTAGTGAATGATGGATTGCCTACGAGAGGGAGGCTAGTTTTCACGGTAGCTGATGGCTAAAGCATGACACGGTGCCATCTCTGTGAAACTCGCGATGTGTAGGGTCATCGGTTCGCTGGAACGCCCAGACCCTGATCGTGCGTACAGTGTTTCCTTCTAAAAAGCACTCGCCAATTTAAAACCAGGTCCCGAGTGCCCCTCTTGCTAATCCCCTCTGCCATTAAGTCCGATTAAATCCTCTCTCTTTTTTAAAATCTTTTCTCTTTCCTCCTTCCTTCCCTTCCTTCCTTCTTTTTCTTCTTTCTTTTCCTCCCTCCCTCCCTCCATCTGAGTCGTTCTTGCTGAATGCAGCCTAGTCTGGTAGTGGGGGTGGAATATCCCCCCTCCACATCTCCCCAGTAGGGCTTTCTGCTTGTAGAGTTGGAGAGCTGATTTGGCCCCAAAGCACTTTTGAATAGTGAAGTTTGCAATTCAGAGGCACCTATAAACGCCCCTAGATCAGTGCACACGGATTCCCCACCCCCGTCAGAAAGCCGGTCCTGTAACTTAGAGTCGATTTTGTGGTGTGTGCTTGCTCCAACGAGAGGGGAGCTGACTAGTCAACTTAGTTTGTGGATACAGAAAGGTTATTTTGCTTTTTGTTTTTTTTAAAGCAGTTTCCCAGTTGAAGGCAACTGGTTCTTGATACCCTCACCTACTAAGGCAGTTAGTCACTTTCCCTTCATTGTCACCCACTCCACATTTTTTAGTCATAGGCTGAAGTCTCCCCGCATGTCAGATAGAATGGATTGCATTACAGCTTTTTAGACAACTTTTGGAGGCTTACCTACAAAACTGTCCTATTCTTAACCAGAGAGAGTGAGACCACCTGAGAGATTTTAAACTTCCTTTTGACTGGGATTGAATAGAACTCAGTTGATAAAATGGGTAAGGTTTAACTCACCTTTAGACACCTCAGGGTACTCAACTGATGCCTTCCTAGCTTACAGACACATTCAGTCCCAAACCCCTCCCTTGGTGGAAAAGGACAAGCAGTTCAGATTCTTCTTTCAGTTCATTATGAAAAGGAAAATAGCTTTCAGCAGGTTGGGACTTCCTTTATAAATTTTGACATTCAAAAAAAATGACAAGGGAAGTAGGAAGAGATCATTCCTTTATTTCAGTGGATTACTTTTGTAGTGCAAAGTTATGAAACCCTGGAATAAACATTTTACATTTGCCCTCTCCCACTCCACCTTAGTTGGAGGAGGTGTTTCTACTACTGACTTTCAGTTTTGCATAATGCCCCACACATACACCTTTACCCTAGTGAGGAAAGTAACACTCCTCAGCCTATTTTATTAAAGGTCGCTCTTGATTTATACTCTCCACTTGCTTGCTTCACCAAAATACACTTATACGGGCACATTTTTCTTGATTCAGAGCATGCAGAAATGTACATAACTTTTTAGTATTGCCTTGACTTTCATTCCTTTCAAACTGATATTAAGGTGTTCATCCTGAGACATAAAAATGAATTTTTGAGAAACAGCCATGTGGAATACTGTTTAATTTTCTGTTTTATTGTTTGTGTTTTTCAAGTTTTGCAGGAAAGGCTTTAATTAGTGTCTAAGTAATAGTCCCCAAGAATTCCTTATTAGATTATTTCAGACCAGTTGTAAACAAATAACATTACAGTTTCCAAAAGGGAAAGTAGAAGCTAAGATCAGTTCTGTCAAGAGATTCATTTGAGTATTCATCTTTTATTTTGAATGGTTTGTAGGAAGAAAGGGAGAACTGAATGAAGCAGGGGGCAAGAGAACCCCATGAAAACTTGTTTTTAAGACTAAAGCCATTTCCCCAGACTATTGTCTTGCCACAAGTGACAATACACAGAGCGGAAGTCATGAAAGTGGGTTACTGTCACTTTGGACTATTGGAGGCCCAGAGAGCCCTGGCATTAATTCCTATAGAAAGGTAGAGGAATCTAGCCATCTTCTCCTGCACTTCTCCTGCGGCACCCTCATTGCCTTAGGGTTCAGGGCTCAAAGTTGATACAGACCTCAGTTGAGTCTAGGTGGCAAGGCTCCCCCTGTGAGGGGAAGCAGATGTCCTCTGTGGAACTGAGGGGGAAGCAGGGTGGTTATAAGAACCCTGAGGGCATGGGGCACTGCAGCAGGAAGGCTGTGGTCAACAGTCCCCTTGCAGTATAGCAATCCATGAGTCAAAGCTAACTAACAGTAAATGAAAGAGAGCCAAGAGTAGGACCCTTTGGGTGCTAAAGACTAACCTCTAGTTTGTTCTGGTCCTCCCCCTGGGATCCCATCCTAGGTTTTCTGTGATTGGAGATCTACCTAGAGAAGAGGGGAAGCATAGTAGGAAAACATGCCTAACCCCTGTCCAACATGCATGCACGGGTGGAGCTTGCAGAGATCAGCAGACACATCTCAAGTCCTCAGTGATCTGTGTGTCTGGCTTGTGCAGTTATGCATGGCCAATAGGGGGTGGGGGTTGGTGGGAAGGAAAGCCTGGTCCCCCCCCCACCTCAGTCACTCTGTCTGGGGCTGATGTGTTTCCTCTTCCCCCAGCCCTCCACCTCACCCCATCAGAACTAAACAGAATTCAAACTCCATTGCCTTTGCCTGCACTGAGCCTAAAAACTCAGGATTTGATAAGGTTACTGCACCATTGATACAATTGCAGATTTTTTTTTAAAGCTTCCTCAAAGAGACAGATGTTTGGGCTGATTAAGAATCGAGGAGGAAACCTGCAGCTGCACCAAGGAATAATCTATTGGACAAATATTTTAATAAAAAATATGAAGAGATCAGCCCGACCTTGCAAGGTCTTCTGCTTTAAAAAAATCTTTATCAAACCCCTATTCTATGGCTTCAATAAACAGAACCCATTACCTCACGGCATCTTTTGTTGGCCCCATACAAGAGAGAACAAAATGGTTATTCAGGGGAACGCTTTCGATTTTTATTGTGGGTAGCCTGCACAAAGAGCCGTGTTATTGTATTTAAAAGAACCATCTGTAGCAGAAACAATGGCATCAAATTATCTTTGAATACCCACTGAAAAAACATAAAGCTTTTTTTTTTATTCTTCTTCTGTACGGTGGGGGGATAGAGCAGTGTTAGGATAACTGACTTTTTTGTTGTTCTCTGGGTGCATTCTTCTCGCTCCCCCTCTCTCTCCCCCTCACCCTCTCTCTCCTCTCTCTCTCTCCCTCTCCCTCTCTCTCTCTTTTAAAAAATCAGCCATTTGGGGTTTTAAGCCATAAACGATTTTTCTTGTTGCAGGGGATTGCAGTGGCAAAGCTAGGCTAGGTCTTGGAGGCTGGTGTAAGGCGAAGCGGGTGAAGGCAGGAGGCTGATGGAGAGACTGGGGGGAAGAAAAGCCGAAATGGATTCATGGTGCCTTGGATGGAGGACGAGAGGGGAATTGCAAGCTCCTTCAACTCGTTCTGTCCGGTGAGAAGTGATCAAGCTTGGGCTGACAAGAGGCTCAGGGAGCCCTCACGTTCTTTTGCTTTTTTACCTGCCAATCAAACTGCTACAAGACAACACCCTGATCTGGCATGGACATGTAAGTAGCTTGCAACCCAACTTTGACATTCACTGCTAGCTCACTCCTCTCCGCCCACCCCCCCCAACTCACTCTTCCTCTCATTCTATTTTTTTTTTTTTTCTTTTGACCTTTAAGAGATCTGGAAATACACTCTGTGTGGCAGTCATTTTACACAGATTTAAGTCTGAAAGCGTTAACTTTTGGAATTAAACACTAATTTTGATTTCTTTAACAAATGCAGAAATGAAATGACATTATTTTATTCTCTTCCGAGCAGTTTTAGCACTGAACATAATCAGTTGCCTTGCCTGGTATGTTTCCTTTTCTATGAAAATGAAGAAATCTGTGAGCCCCTAGAGAGAAATGCAGAAATGAAAAATTCAGGCTTCCATTTCAAAAAGACTAAATTCTAACATTTCATCTCTACAAAGAACCTTCTCCATACCTAGATTACACAAAGTAGACAGAGTGATTCGAGTCAAAAGGTATATATATCATTAAGGGGCTGCTCCTGTTTTATCTGGCATCTTTCTATTTTGATGGTGGCTGAGGGGAAGGGTGTGAAAAGAGAAGGAAAGGGACATGGCGACACCTTGTTTTTTATGAGAGATTGGCACTGAGGAGGCTAGAAAAGCAAGAGGGCAGGAGAAGCCGGAAATATTACCTGAGAGAAGGAATTACAGAGCATGGCGAAGCTGGCAGCTAGGAGGGCTTCTGTGGGAAGTTGCGCCAAGGGGTGACAGGACTTGCTCTCTGGTGCCCTCCAATGGCAACTTAAACCAACGTTTACTTTCTCAATTCTACACAGGAAAGCAGCTGGGTTTTTGTCGTTCCTGTTGGTGGGTTCCCCCCCCCCCTCCCCCGCGGACTTAGAAACTATAGACTATTTGTGTAGTAAATTAATTGGTTTCATCCCGGAAACTTATGTACGTGCCTTAAAATTGCCAATATATTCTCCTCAAACATTCGTCCTCTTCCAAAATTTTGTTAAGAGTAATAGAGAAGGAGAGGCTAATGGCAAACTGACTTATGGAGGGTGGCCCATGCCCCATTAGTAATTCGAGAGAAAAGATTTCTTTTCCACCTGAACAACATTCTGACTCTTACTACACGCGAGAGATGCAGCGGGCTGGGGTGAGGAGGGAAGATTTGGAAATTGCAGATTCTGACACAGGTTCATTATAGTACAATTTTAAGGGGGCTCTTAGGAACCTCTGTTATTTCGACATGCGGTGGTAAGGGGACTTTCCTTCCCGCCTCCTTTTTCTTTTTCTTCTTTCTTTCGTTCCTTCCCCCCCCCCCTTTTTTTTTTTTAAATTTGGTAGATAAAGGTTAATCTTGGGCTGAATGATAGAACTATGATTGACAAGAGAAAAGGTGTTGAGGGCAGGTCGCGCTGTCTTATTTACAGCCCACTGCTTGCTGTAGAGTCTTTGTTAGGACTGGAAAGCTAATTTAGTGCTGATCAAAAGCACCACAGAGTTAAAGGACTGGTAATGACTGCTAATTTCATTTCAGCCTCATGCATCCCCAACTGCTGTAATTAAAGACACGCTATTTAAATACAGGTGAAGGTTTTTTTTTTTTAAGTTAGGGTGGGGGTGGGTGGATTACAATTTTATTTAGATTTCATCTTACACTTGGGCGTTCTGTAGCCCAACATCAAAAAAAAAATTTTAGAGTCGCTTCATGTCATTTATACCTGGCTTTGCAGAATAGGCAACGTGAAATGTGTCAATCACATAAAAGTCCCTATTTAAAGAAAGAAAATGGGTAAAAAGGATGCAGAGGAGTAACTGTTTTGGGGGATTTAAATATTTGGGTCTCTTTTTTCCCCCTTCAAATTAATAGAAGGGTCTTCGAAATAGCTGAAGTATTTGAAACTTGGGGCAGGGTGAACAGGCCAAAGGGATCAGTGTCAGCTTTTTAAGTACTTCTAAAAAGATCATGTGAACAGATGGAAAAATATATTTTTAATTAAATAATTTCCCTCACACTGTAGCTGCAGTGTTGGCTCAGAAACCATGTAATTCCCCCACCGATAGGAGTCTCTTTATATAGAACATCAAAGGATAAAAAGCTCTACATTTTCGTAGTTGGTTAAAATTGATAACCCCCCCGCCACACACACACACATACACACACCCACGCACGCACACACACACACACCCCAAAAAAGAATTTAGCCTTTAATCTCTTTTTATCCACGAAGACTAAAGCTCTGTACTCGACCCTGTGAGCGGCTCGCGCCTTCAGGGGCTAGAACCCGGCTCAGATGTGAAGCGGCGCTGAGCCGCCGCGCAGGTTCGAGCCCAGCGCCCCCTGTTGGACACAGTCGGAGCTGCGCAGCGCCAGTCCTGGAAATCACTAGAACCTTGCTCTGGGGTTAAAGATAACACGCTTTATTACCGTCCAAAAAGGAGATGGGACCAGGAAACAAGTTCTTGTATCTTTGAAAGATAATATAAGTTTAATTCAAAAAAAAAAAAGCTAAAAGGAGATAGCACAATTTTAATTCAATAAAAAATAAAGACCAATCTATTCTCCCTCCTTACATCCCGGCAGCCACATCCTATCCCCGTTTGGATTTGGAACTCTCTTTAAAGATTCAGCGAGAGTGAAACAGGTACAGAAGCATTATTTTAAAGAGAGAGCGAGCGAAAGAGGATTTTCCTCTGTAGCAGTGGAGAACCAACCAAAAGTTACTTCTCCCGTTCTGTACACATTTCAAAAAAAAAAAGAAACCGAAGATGCTGTAGCGTGCTCTATTGACGTTGTCAACAGCATCTTGTTGCCCTAAGAGGTTCTTCACATGTAGTAACAGAGTGTCTGACTAAACGAAGTAACTTGCTCCTTTAAAAATTTATTTTCAGAGTGTAATTAAAAGGCCAGTCTCTTCTTTTAATGTTTCCATTCCCCCAGACCAATCTTGATCAAACTTTTCCTTTTCCGGCTAGCGCTTAAATTCCAGGTATTCTTTAAGAAACAGGTGCCTGATACCTCTCTCTCTCTCTCCACCCCTCCTCCCCAACCCCCCGCCCCACCTCTAGCTGTAGGATTCCAGGAAAGCTGTGCCGACGGTAAAGAGTATTTTCTTTTGAAATTCAGCATTTTCATTGACTAGGAATCCAAATCATCCTAGGGGAAGAGGAGTATTTTTTTACACTTTCAAAAACTACCTGTCTACATAAGAGCTTTGACTTTTTCTTTGGTTTGGGAGTGAGGGCAAAGGTACACTTTGAAATCTTTCAGAAAGATAACTATAAAAATGACACATCCTCTGAATTTAAAACAGTAGGGAAACATGGGCTTGTTTAGGTGTTTAAGATCAAACTGAAACGATGTGTGTGCTAAATGAACACACATGATCTCAGCAAGGTGTTTAGTGATATGGTTCTTGAGGACTGTACTTATAATTCTAACTTTTAGATAAAAACCGTAAGAAGTTCAAGGCTTGCTTGTTTGCTTTAAGTTTGCCTATTGAAGGAAACTAGCTTAATTTTCATAATAGAATTACTTTTTAAAATATTTAATACTGTGGCTACACAAGTTGTTTTTAACGTTGATCTTACCTTTGTTCTTCTCACCTTCCACAATCAGCAGATCTGAGATTGTGTTTTCAGGGAAATTGCTGTTCGGTGAGATGAGAGATGTTTTCTCTCCCTGATTCCAGAATCAAATCTTGGTTTATGTTTCTCAATGAGTTCGGAAACCGTGGTAGAAAGAGATGCAAGGCTTTTATTCAGTTTTTACCTGGAATTCTATGGAAATGACAGGCAAGCAGCCTTTTCCCTGCCCCCCCACCCCGACCGTTTGCTTCACTAAAAGACTGGTCCCCATTACAGAAATACTAAGTCTGGGCAAACTTTGGTGCCAACCTTGTTAAGGTGACAAACTGCCCTGACAGCCGCGGTCCAAGGCTGCCTAAGGCGTAGGGAGGCTAAAACCAGCAGAATTTTGGAGGTGACCAGAATCTTGGAGGTGACCAGCTAAAGGGGCTAGATATATGCTTGCTGTTCAGAAGTGATGTAGAATTTGCAAAAGCAGAGGCCGAGATTTCACACACACACACACACACACACACACACACACACACACACGTGTGTGTGTGCCTAAGCCCAAACTACCCCCCACTCCCCCCCCCCGCACCCCCCACCCCTGCCACTTCTGCCCCATGGGGGTCCCAACCTACTGGGAGAAGTCTAGCGAAGGAGCTGCACCTGGCTGAGAGGGCAAGCAGTGAGCCCCCGAATTCCCAGGACCCAGGGAGAAAGCACAGCCCCAAGTTTAGGAAAAAGAACTGAACCAGTGGGTGGCCCGGGCCTGGGAATACCACCCAGCTCTCCCAGCGCAGTGTCATTGCTGCGGTTTCAGGCGGCCTCAGCCCCTGCAGGAACCTCCCGCCCCACGCTGGCAAGCAGGAAGGCAGCCTTGCATCTCTGGGGCCTGGGGAGGGGGCAGCGAGCGGCTGACTCCTCGGCAGCAGGCAAAGCCGCAACGCTGGCAGCCCGCTGCGTTTTCTCTGCGGGAGCTAAGTGCCCTTTAGGGGCGGGGCGGGCAGTTTTGGTCTCTGGTCCCAGGGTCCAGGCCAGAGCCCACGTCTGTTGCCTGGGCCCCCTGCTTTGTAAGTAGTCAATCTTGTCCGTTTCTGAGGGCGATCCAGGAGGATGGGCTGGCCTAGCTTTGGGCCCACTGGGTGCCAAGTCCTCAGACCCCTCTCCCCTCCATCCCTCACACCTTTCCTGGTGAATATAAATCCTCCTTCTGAAAGCCAGTATCTGAGGCTCGGAGCTTGGTAGCTATTTGGGAGTGTAGAAAATGATTATTAAAACCGAGATTATAAGGATGAACCCTCATTTATTATTGTTTGCTCTTTTACTTTGTCTTTAAACTTTGAGGATCTTTAAGTTCACTTGATCCAACCCTGAGATAGACAGGGAACCAGGGAGAACGACAGCCCGGCTTGGACAGGAGCTGGGGTGTAGACAGATACTCACCTCTCCACCACTCGGTGGGCAGATAAGTGCTGCCAGACTTTGAGTCCTAATCCAGGGCCCAGCTGCTATGTGGGTTGCTGAAGGGTGTTGAAACTATAAGTACAACTTGACACCATTGAGCCCACAGTGCTTGTCAATAATCTGTGAATTAGGTGCAGAGATTGTCACCGTAGATCATAACAGTTTCTGAAGGACTCATTACAGCCTATCGTGTCAATGATCTTCAAATTAAGGAGGGGGGTGGAGCGGGAGGCAAAAGGAGTGAGGAGAGCCTGCAAAAAGGAAAGAAGTGTGGGAGGGGAGATAAAAGTCAGAGTCCTAGCTCCGAAGGAGCCTTTAAAGATTATCAGGCTAGCGATCTGAGAATTCCGTTGGGATGGATTTGGAAGCCCAACTTCATCTGAGCCTAAGCCAGGTCTGGAAGCAGGGGCGCTAGGGTTTGAGCAGAAGTGGGCCCCTGGGAAGGCAGACTCTTCAGACATTTCTTTTGAGAGCAGAAGAGCTTTGGGGAGAGTGCTCCAGATGTAGAGGGGAGGCCTCGAAGATGCTAGTCCGTCCAGTATGGGTATATACTTTGATTTACAGTACTTTCCAGGGCTAGATGTTACTGCAAATCTTGGAGAAAAAGTAGGTAACAGTTTTATTTAGAGCTGATGGTGATTGTACGGTGTGTGTTTGTTTTTTCCAATGGTTTGCTTTCAGTGTATTTTCATGGAAACCCGTGAAAGTCTTAATTCCTTTTCCTTTGATAGTACTCCTGTCCCTTACACACACCCTAATTAAGCAGATCTTTCTTCCCCCAACTTGCTTTTTGGTGTGTCAGACACCTCTGCCTTGTGAGGTTGTTGAGTTGTCACTCTTGGAGTTGTCACTCTTGGGGAATTTGTTATTATGCCTGATTGTACTTCTGGAAAGGGGATTTTGCAGGTAACACAGGAGCAGTATGCACCATGAGCTCTCCAGAAGGAAGGAAATTAAACCCCACTGCTATAGCTTGGAAGAGACCAGGCTAAGGGATAGATGTTCTCTCTGCTTGGTGGGCTGCCAGTGCAGGCTGTGAGGAGCCCAGCCCACACTTTGGTGTCATTTATGTGTCATTTAATATGGCCTAGAGAAACTTTAAGGAAGACTTAGATTTGTTCTTCACATAAAAGTTGTGGTCATAGTCAACTGAAATAATCACATTTGGAGAATTTGAGACAATCGTCTTTTTCCTAAAATGGGGGCAACAATCTTAGTCACTAGAAAATTAGGATTCTAAGGAAACCCTATTCCTTTGGTATGATTAATTGTGTGAGATAGTATGGTCAATCAAGGAGATCAGGGAGTATTTAGACTCACAAGCAATGATTTAGAGGTGGGAAAAGGCCCATGTGTTTTTTGGGCCATTTGCAGCTAGTTCTTGGTGATCTATATGCTGATTTTTATTTTTCATTTGCTTCTCCTAAATTTAATATCAAAATCAGAGGTTCATTTTTTTTCAATGCAAATGAAAACCACTGGTGGCAGCTGCTTACTTATTTTTAATTAAACTTTTTATTTTGTATTAGAATATAGCCGATTTACAATGTCATAATAGTGTCAGGTGGATAGAAAAGGGATTCAGCCACACACATACGTGTATCCATTCTCCCCCAGAATGGCAGCCTTTAAATTCTCAGTTTGTCTTTTTAAAAAGAGAATTTCTATCTAAATAATTAGATTATTTAATGGCCACACTGAATTTTTCCCTGGACAATAGCTACAGTACAGAGACTGAATCCTAGGTTAAAATTAGGTGATAATTCAGGAATAGAAATGAATTGTAAAATTGTGTTAAATATTTTCCAGAAAACGTTTAAGCTGGAATATATAAGGATGTGTGTGTGTATATATATATATGTGTATATATAAAATACTATAAGCAATATGGTTATTATTATATACAACCCTAAAGACATACACAAGTGATTATATATAACTCTGTTGCTGTAATTTGGAAGGGGAGATATATTTAGTTTTCTAACTATTGAGTTCTTTTTAAAATGTATTTATTTCATCAGTGGGAATTAGATGAAAGAAATGTGTATAAAAAGGAACTGAATGCAGAGTAGCCTTGCATTCCTTAGGTTTCAAGGGTCCTTACAGCTCTTGAGTGAAATTATTTGGTGAAATTGGGTCTGGACTGAAATAGCATTTGTTATCCCCTTATTCATTTGTTATGTGTAATACCACTTCTGAAAATTAAATGCAAGGTGCTGAAGGGACAGACAAGAAGAAAAAAATATGATCAAGCAATTTTAAAATTGTCACTCTATCATGCATCCACATGCATATCTATGCCTTAGTAAATAAAAAGGGATAGAGGTATATGCTAGTCCTTTGTATCAGCTAGCATTTTCCGTTTCTGTTGCTGTCAGTAATCCTTCACACTTCCAAAAGCTGACAAGTTTGGCAATAGGAAGAAAATGGGGGAAATACAGGTGAAAGTTTCTATCATTTTGAAAATTGCTTTATAAAAATTGAAGCATCCCCCTTGGATTTCCTTCCTGTGAGGGACCCTTCACAACCTAAAGCAAATGAAGTTTGGTAACAGGACAATTCTATTCTAATTTTTGCTCTTCCTTTCAGTATTCTAACTTTTTCCAGACTATTTTGTATTCATGTTCTGGGGAAATACATGGTGCTTTTTTTAAAGAAAAAAAAAAAATCCTCTAATACGTTTCTTTCTTTACCTTTATTTACCTATGTTTGTTTCATAAATCTTGGAGAATCAAGTGTTGATCATTTTGAAAGTCTTGTGGCATGATCCAGTTTGGAGTGACTGAGGTTTTTTACAGTTTGGAAGGGGGAAGGAAGCATTTTAAAAATTGACATACCAGTTTCTTTATAATTCTGTTTTCTTTTTTCTTGTGTTGGGAGCTAAATGTCAATAAAATCTCATCTTACCAGATTGCACCAACATTGTCCCAAACACTGAAAATCTTCTTTTATTTTTGGCTTTTAAAGTCAGGAACTTTCCTTGGGTTGCCGTACTTCTCTTTTTAGTTGTATTCGCTTCTTACTTCCCACACTGCTGGTATGATCTCTTTCACTGCAGTATGATCACTGCTATGGTCACTTTCCCTGGAGCTGGTTGGAAGGTTAGGATTCGAAGGAAACATGATTTAAAAGAGGAAGAAGAAGAAGAAGAAGAAAAAAAAAACCTTCATTTGTCCAAATCTAGCTCCTAATATATTTAACCAGTTCCAGAATTAGAAATCCTTTCTGTACATTTTCTTCTATTTTTCTCTCTTTTTTTTCCTTACGTAATGAAATTAAAACTTTTGGAACCCACAGTTGACATTTTTCAGAAAATTGAGTTATCAAGGCAGTAATTATTTCACGGGGAGATAAAACTCTCATAGCCCTAACTGTCAAATAGGGCCCTTTTCAGATTTTAATTACAAAATAAAATTAGTCTGCTCTTCCTCGGAATGGTTTGTGAGTGGTTAAACAGAGCTTTCCCCCCAATACTGGTGGTCGTCAAACTCTGCTAATTAGCAATGCTGAGAAATTCCAGTTAACAAGGACATTCTCCAAGACTCTGCAGGTTCCCTGCCGTTTGCCTTCATTTCCATAAGAAGATTAAGAGAGGAGGGGAACACACTCAAATGCAGATGCAGAAAAGAAGCGTTTTTTAACAAGCATCATAATAGTAAGATGCCTGGCTAGTTCTCACCTAATTACTGCAAGTTAAACCTCTATTTGCCACTAAGGAGAAAAAATAAGTCTACAGTCCCCCATCTCCACAAAATTGTTAGTTGGCTTCAGATATAACACTTGAGAAGGGATGCGGGAGTTCAGGAGGGAAATATGAATGCAAAAGGTTTTTAAAATAATACTGAGTTACACTTAATCAGTTAAGGATTTGAAGTTGGGGCCTATAATAAAACAAAATCGAATCAAAATATCCTGGGCATTAAGAATTCTTAATTTCTAAGCTTACTTTGAAAGTGTTCAGCTTTTTGCTGCCCAAGGAAGGGAAATGTTACACTATCTTTAGATTAAGCACTTTCAAATTTTCATAAACTGTGCCAGTGGCAACATTTTAAATTCTCAGAGGATGAAGCACCCTCTCTTCCAAGTCTTATTTTGATTCCTCAGTAGTCAATGGTGTATTGTTATTAGTACTGTAGCCGTCTGTTAGAAGCCTAAAGCCGGGCTGCTTCTGTCATCTATTATGATTGTTATTATTATATTTAGGGCCCAGTGATGGTGCTGGTTTGAAATAGAGTGGCCGGTGATCTGATTTTTTTAATGCATATGTTCTAAAAAATTTAATGAGAAAATTGTTTCTGCTATCACCATCTTCTTTAATCTTATTTTCATAGCACATTATTATGCATAAACGCCAGCCACAGTTAGTTTATTGCCTTGATAAGTACAGCAGGCTTAATTAAAATAAAGCTGTAAATAAATGCAACCAATGATAACACAATTGTAATGTATTTCCATAGCTTATTTATATGATAAAAGCAATTAACAAAAGACCTAGCCAGCCCCTTTAACCTCTTAAATGCATTATTATAGAGTTCAGGCACAAACACATGCATCTGAGAATGTATAAAAGCTTTTATATATCATACCAAGGAAAAATCTGTGCCTCTTACTACTACCCTTGAGAAAGATTAATAACATTTGCTTCTATAACCATCCATTATTAGTATTTATTTTAATACATATACACCATTATCCACATCAACCCCTTGTATTTTTTTTCTTCAAACTTAATTATCCATAACCTTTTTTTTTTTTTGGTTTTCCGATAATGCTATTAAGCGCAGACCAATGCATACACAATCATAAAGTGAATGCTTGGTCTGCCCTTCATGGCGTCTGGACAATCACAATTCATTCATATGTTGAATCTCATAATTTGTACCTATTTTTTCCCATGGTTTAACCTCCCACTTATCTCGAGGTTATATGTACATTTCTAAGTTAAGCAAATTAAATCCGATTCTTGTGATTTGGTTCCATAGCTTCTACAACATGTTAACTTTTCTTTTGTTTAGATTACATGTAATTAGTTTGCTCTCACTCCCATCCCCCTCATTTTTTTTTCTTTAATTATTTCCAAACACCTTATTTTAAAGGTAAAAGCAATAGTCTTGGGAAAGCGAATCCACCAGTAGGGGGCGCACCAGCCACATCCCTGAAACCAGACGCGCTGAAAAGCCTCTGGCCGCCTTCTGTTATCTAGATCCTCTCAACCTTTTCTCTTTCCTAACTCCAAGTCCCTGTTTAGCTTAATATTACACCTCGAATAAACAGAAGACACTGCTTTATTTTGAAGAGTAAGTGTGTAAGTTTTCGAACTAGCATCATCCTTCCCGGATTCCTGATAACTAAAACTAATCGTAACTTAAGTGCTAATAAGAGAAAATGCAGGGGTAGGAGAGGCTGGCTGGAAATAATAATTTACTAAGAAAAGTCTGCAACTTTTCCACAACTTTTCTGGGTTTCCAGTGAGCAAACTTATCTTGAGTTTGACTAGAACAGAAAAGCCTCGGAAGGCAGGGATCGGAGATGCTGAAGCGGGGGGCGGGGGTGGGGGGTAGGTTATGGGAAGAAGGTTAGTAAGGAACAAAACAATGCACAGTTTTGTAAAGATAATAAATGGAACGTGGCCGACAGATACTATTCAGTAGATTTTCTTTGGGTGAGTAAGGGTAGATCAGGGGAGGAGGGAGGCGGAGAGAGTGTTACAGAAGAAAGCAAATAAGTAACCCTGATGGTTTAAGCCCTTTATGAAAAAGAAACGGCGTCAGGTTTTTTTTTTTTCCACCTCCTCCCGCCCCCCCACAACCCCACCCCCCCCCCCGCTTTGTAGTCAAGTGCATTTTAGCCACAAAGATCCCAACAAGAGAGTGGAAGGAAACTTAGACGGGGCTTTGTTTGACTCCGTGTAGCGACAACAAGAGAAACAAAACTACCTATTTGTAACGGACGTGCTGCCATTGCTCTGCGCATTGAGCGCCTACCTATTGAAATCTTTACGTCGGGACAATGGGAGAGCGGCTAAAATTACCCTCTTGGGTCCTGGGAGGGCAGGATTCCGGAGCCCCTACTCCCGCCCCCATCCCGTCCTCCTCCAGCCCGGGCCTGGCCGGGTTCGCTCCCTTCGCCAGCCCAGGTCGCCCTCTCTTGCCTGGCCTGGCCTGCACCTGTGCCGGGAGAGCACCGCCCCCGCCTCCCAGGCCGGGAACCCCCTCGAGGGCAGCCCGGACCCAGGCTGCCGGGGCGATGCGGCCACCGCGGTAGAAGTCAGTGGGGGAAATGCCAGGGCTGGTTCTGCTGGAGTCCTGGGAACTCTGCGTGGGAGGGAGTTTGTGAGTGCGGCTCAAAAGCCACCTCCAAGCAGTGCCCGGGGATGCCAGGAAGTTGGGACTACCCTCCCCCATAGCCCGCACTTCTCCGGGCCCTTCTGTTGATCTTCTTCTCCCCCCAGCCCCCCTTTGGAACCCCGCTCCACTGAGAGCCCCCCTTGGGGCGGGGGTGGGGTGGGGGCGGGGAGCGCAGGAGAATGGGGAGAGAGGACGAGCGTCCCCTTTTGCACGGACTGAGTGGAGGAAGATGGGTGGGAGCTGTGGCTGGGGTGAGGGCCAAGCTGTGGTTTCCTGCCCCGCGGGCTGAGCTGGGCCGGGAAGAGGGTGGATTCGGCTGCTCACCCAGGCCCGGTCTGACCTCAGCTCTAGAGGCAGCCGCACAGTCGGGGCAGGCTTTATTAAAAAAAAAAAAAAAAAAAAAGAGCACATTACGTGGAAGCAAGAAGGTTTTGAGGACAGAACCTGTCGGGACAGTGTGAGAAGGGGGCGAACGAGTGTCCGCACCCGGGGAGCGAGCCGGGCGAGCGGAGAAGCCAGCTTAGGGAGGAGCGCTGGAGCGGCTGGAGTTGGGGGAAGTGAGCGGAGGAGCGGAAGAACAACGACACACCAACTCCAGCAAGGCTGGCTTCCCGAAATACTAGGGGGACAGTCTCACTGAGCCACCTCTGCCCTGCCCCCACCCACAGCAGCTTCCCGCGCCCCCGCCTCATTCCAGCAGCCCGCAGCAAAAGAGTAAATTCCAGATTAAGTTTAAAGAAGAAAATATCGTAGTCTTAGGGCTGTTTACCCACTTCCTCCGAAAAGGCGTGTGGTGTGACCTGTTGCTGCGAGAGGGGATACAAAGGTTTCTCAGTGGCTGGCAGGCAGGCTGTGGGAGCCGCCTCCCCCCTCCCCCCCGCCTCCCCGGCGCGGCCGGCGGCGCGGCAGGCCCCGCCCCCTTTCATGCAAAACCCGCCGGCGAGGCTGGGCTCGAGTGGAGGAGCCGCCGCGCGCTGATTGGTCGCTGGAAACCCATTTATTCCCTGACAGCCCCCGTCACATGGATGGTTGTCTATTAACTTGTTCAAAAAAGTATCAGGAGTTGTCAAGGCAGAGAAGAGAGTGTTTGCAAAAGGGGGAAAGTAGTTTGCGGCCTCTTTAAGACTAGGACTGAGAGAAAGAAGAAGAGAGAGAAAGAAAGGGAGAGAAGTTTGAGCCCCAGGCTTAAGCCTTTCCAAAAAATAATAATAACAATCATCGGCGGCGGCAGGATCGGCCAGAAGAGGAGGGAAGCGCTTTTTTGATCCTGATTCCAGTTTGCCTCTCTCTTTCTTTTCTTCCCCCAAATTATTCTTCGCCTGATTTTCCTCGCGGAGCCCTGCGCTCCCGACACCCCCGCCCGCCTCCCCTCCTCCTCTCCCCCCCGCCCGCGGGCCCCCCAAAGTCCCGGCCGGGCCGAGGGTCGGCGGCCGCCGGCGGGCCGGGCCCGCGCACAGCGCCCGCATGTACAACATGATGGAGACGGAGCTGAAGCCGCCGGGCCCGCAGCAAACTTCGGGGGGCGGCGGCGGCGGCGGCGGCAACTCCACCGCGGCGGCGGCAGGCGGCAACCAGAAGAACAGCCCGGACCGCGTCAAGCGGCCCATGAACGCCTTCATGGTGTGGTCCCGCGGGCAGCGGCGCAAGATGGCCCAAGAGAACCCTAAGATGCACAACTCGGAGATCAGCAAGCGCTTGGGCGCCGAGTGGAAACTTTTGTCGGAGACGGAGAAGCGGCCGTTCATCGACGAGGCCAAGCGGCTGCGAGCGCTGCACATGAAGGAGCACCCGGATTATAAATACCGGCCCCGGCGGAAAACCAAGACGCTCATGAAGAAGGATAAGTACACACTGCCGGGAGGGCTTCTCGCCCCGGGCGGCAACAGCATGGCGAGCGGGGTCGGGGTGGGCGCCGGCCTCGGCGCGGGCGTGAACCAGCGCATGGACAGCTACGCGCACATGAACGGCTGGAGCAACGGCAGCTACAGCATGATGCAGGACCAGCTGGGCTACCCGCAGCACCCGGGCCTCAACGCGCACGGCGCCGCTCAGATGCAGCCCATGCACCGCTACGACGTGAGCGCTCTGCAGTACAACTCCATGACCAGCTCGCAGACCTACATGAACGGCTCGCCCACCTACAGCATGTCCTACTCTCAGCAGGGCACCCCTGGCATGGCGCTCGGCTCCATGGGCTCGGTGGTGAAGTCCGAGGCCAGCTCCAGCCCCCCCGTGGTTACCTCTTCTTCCCACTCCAGGGCGCCCTGCCAAGCCGGGGACCTCCGGGACATGATCAGCATGTACCTCCCCGGCGCCGAGGTGCCGGAGCCCGCCGCCCCAAGCAGACTTCACATGTCCCAGCACTACCAGAGCGGCCCGGTGCCCGGCACGGCCATTAACGGCACACTGCCCCTCTCGCACATGTGAGGGCCGGACGGTGAACTGGAGGGGCGGGGGAGACGTTTGCAAAGAAAAAGAGGGAAATGGAGGAGAGCAAGAAACAGCATGGAGAAAAACCCGGTACGCTAAAAAAATAAAATAAAATAAAATCATCCACAGCAAATGACAGCTGCAAAGAAAGCGCCAATCCCATCCACACTCACGCAAAAACCGCGATGCCGGCAAGAAAACTTTTATGAGAGATCCTGGACTTCTTTTGGGGGGACTATTTTTGTACAGAGAAAACCTGGGGTGGGCGAGGTGGGGAGGGTGAGGGAATGGACCTTGTATAGATCTGGAGGAAAGAAAACTACGCAAAACTTTTTAAAAGTTCTAGTGATACGGTAGGAGCTTTGCAGAAAGTTTGCAAAAGTCTTTACCAATAATATTTAGAGCTAGTCTCCAAGCGACGAAAAAAAATGTTTTAATATTTGCAAGCAACTTTTGTACAGTATTTATCGAGATAAACATGGCAATCAAAATGTCCATTGTTTATAAGCTGAGAATTTGCCAATATTTTTCAAGGAGAGGCTTCTTGCTGAATTTTGATTCTGCAGCTGAAATTTAGGACAGTTGCAAAAGTGCAAAGAAGAAAATTAATCAGATTGGGCATTTTAATTGTTTAAAAATTGTACAAAAGGAAAAAATTAGAATAAGTACTGGCAAAACCATCTCCGTGGTCTCTAAAGGGGCAAAAGTTTTAGATTGTACTAAATTTTTTTTAACTTAACTGTTAAAAGCAAAAATGGCCATGCAGGTTGACATCGTTGGTAATTTATAATAGCTTTTTTTGTTTCCCAACTTTCCATTTTGTTCAGATAAAAAACCAACATATGAAATTACTGTGTTTGAAATATTTTCTTATGGTTTGTAATATTTCTGTAAATTTATTGTGATATTTTAAGGTTTTCCCACTTTTAGTTTCCGTAGTTGTATTTTAAAGATTCGGCTCTGTATTATTGAATCAGTCTGCCGAGAATCCATGTATATATTTGAACTAATACCATCCTTATAACAGGTACATTTTCAACTTAAGTTTTTACTCCATTATGCACAGTTTGAGATAAATAAATTTTTGAAATATGGACACTGAAATTATGCTTGAGTCTTTCATTTATTTGGATAACATTGTGATTATAACCCAGCTCCTCGGGGAATATACTGTGCTCAGCCAAGAAAGCAGAGTACCTGAGACCTTGGTATTCTAGTCCAGTAGCATGAGCAAATGTTAACAGCAACAAATAAAATGGCTGGATGATTAATTGAATAAGTACTCTCGAAAAAATGGAAATGCTTATGTCATTTCCAAAACAGAAACTAGGGACATATATTGTAAATCCACCCCCTCCTTTTCTAAGCAGCATGAATAAGCATGATGGGGACTTAAACTGATTTATGCCACTTGTTGCCAGAAAGGAGTCAATTCTGAAAAATTTCATGTAGCTTAGCAGATGGGGTATTGAGCCAAATCAGAACCAGGTTGGCTGGTTTTGTTTTCGTTTTCTTTACAGCACAATGGTCCTTTGGAAACGTGGTTATAGGGGGAAATGATGCTTCTTGTATAGGAATAATTGCAAACTAGACAAGCAGAGTGCTCATCTGCTGGGTGGGTGTTTGGATTACTCTGGCCCTGCTATTGTCTGAGAAGAAACAAGTGGTTTGCTTCTTTGTTCCATCACTTCATAAACTTTCTTCTCTACATTTTCCTGTTTAGGGACGAGGGAAAGCAAAGAGCGTCTTGCAAAAACTCCCCGGTTTATCACAGCTATTATTATTATTATTTATTTTCTTTTTTCCTCTCTCTCCCTCCACGTATTCCATTTCTTAAATTGACAGCGCGGGTCCAAGCCTGTAGCCCCAAATCGGATAATCTCTGCAGCTGATAACAAGCAAAAGAGAAGCCAGGCAACAGCCATATTAAAGAAGAAAACAATCAACTCTGAGGTAGATATTTTACTTTGTCCGGTCTAATCACATTTAGAGATGATTGTGCTTTTGATCTGTTAACCATGTTTTACTAGAGTAGTAGAGAAGTAGGGGGAGGGGGAAAGGGGTGGAGAAACAAGATTGGATTTGTTGTTTTCTTTTGCCCTAGGAAAGGTAAAGAAAGACTAGTTATCCTCAGTGGGAGCGGAAAAGTTGGGGAATCGCCACGGTCTTTGAAATAGCGATGTTTCTGCTTCGCAGCGGACCCGCGCGCTTTGGCGCAGTCAGAGAATCTAAGACCGACTCGGGGACTTTTTTTATTCACTACTTAACGTCGCTCATCTTCCCCTACCGAAGGGGACCAGGAACCTAGAGTCCTGCATTAGGAGCGTGGGTTTCCTTCCTACAATTTCAAGGGCTTGTTGTGTGAACTTGCCACAACTTTGGAGAAGTTGGAATCCAGCTGCGCCTTTCACCCTTGAGTAAAGTATCAGCTGCAGCCACCAAATTAGTTCATCCCATTGGTTTGCATCTTCTCGTTTTCCAAGAAAGTATTTCTCTCTCGTGGTGTTGTTAATGTTAGTTCTGGGCTCAGCTGGGGATATCCTCATATTTTCTCTTTTTATTTCATATGGATTGCTTTATGTGTTGGTTTTTTATTTTATTCCTTTTTTAATCCTCATTTTTAGGGTAATATTGTACTGGGAGAGACAATTATTATGCCAGTTCCCAATTCTAAGTGAGGCATTTCCCCCCCTAATTAATGCAGAGACTCTAAAAGAATTTCCCCTGGCCTGGCCAGCCATTGTAATGCATATACAGATTATTCACGTGGTAATGAGCACATTCGCCAGTTCTTGCTCACACATACGAATAAAAGAAACTTTGAATAAAGATCCAAATGATCTTGCTGGGGGGTGGGGAGAATATTCCCGGAATTTGAGCCAATCAACTATATAGAGTGTATATATTTGAAACAAAAAAAGATATATTAGAAATATATATTGGGGTTTGGAGTAATTGCACTGCACTAACCTCCCAGTTTAAAAAGCCCCACAGGATCAGACTAAAAAAGAAAACAACTTACTGGCAAAATGCTCAGATTCAAATATTTTGCAAGAGGCAAGAGAGTGATATTGTGGGAAGTTGAACTAGTTTTGAATGACTGTTACTGTCTGCATGAAAGGAGAGTACTCGTGTTCTCCCTTCTAACCCTCCATATGTCCTAACCAATGAATGGAAAAAACATTTTGTTTGCAAATATAAATTCTTTTGATAAACTGCATTTGAAGAAAATGATGCATATTTCATCACTCATTGGATTGGGTTAAACGGTTCCCCAAAATGTGTAGTTTCACGGCGAGATCGATATTGAACATATTATATTTTAATTATAACATGATTTCCAAGAATGGGGTAAACCCGTAAGCTTGCCTACAGATGATTATCTCCCAGTGCTAAAGTTGTTGAGTGTTCAGTCCCTTCCTTGGGATATCATCCTGCTTACTAAAACCATTCAATTTGCAGTGAAAGGGGTGAATTTAATGTTTTGCTAACCTTATACACAGAATAGAAATGGCAGAAGGATGAGATTATAGTTTGTTCCCTCTGCAATTTTTTTCTCTCCCGGCATCCCCTCCCATACTTTAAATAAAGAATGTTAAAATATTTTGCTGAGCTGTAGTAGATTAGCAAGGTTTCTTGCCAATGCTGGGAAGCTGGTATTACAGATGGTCCCAGGGGAAAATGGCTCACATTAACCACTAAATGAATATTTGACAAGGGCTCATTCGGAAGTATTATTACTATAAACGTGTCCCTACTGGACTTTTCAAGGGTCAAAGAGCAACGCTTCAATTAATTATTTAGTCTGCTAGTAGATTTGGTTGTAATAGCTGTACTTATTTCTAGAACCGACACATTCTTACAGTAGGAAATCTCAGGAGAATCTTCTCCATCAGCAGTGGCTTGAATTGAAATACACACAGAGCCCTGGCATTCTAAAGCTGACTTTTTCATAAAACCTTTTCCTGGACTGGGAGTATGTGTATGTGTATTGAGGGGGAAGAGGTTATAGTCTCTTTTTCTATTTTATTTACTGGTTTTAGATTTCAAAGGAAAAAAAACAAGAACATAATAAGTTGTCTTAATTTCTGCATCATGTCTGGTACAGTCTTTTAGGGCCTTGCAATTTGGAGAGAGAGGGGAGGAGATTTATTTATAACCTTTGCCTTTTCTAAGTGGAGATGTCACAGGATTGCAGAAACTCAAGCAGGCTCTGAATTTAGAAAGGATACAGATTCCCATTTGCCAGTAAAATTCTGGTTTTAAAATGAAAGACTCCGTAGATTGAGTACTGAGTTCCAGTAGTCTCACAGTAAATTGTGGTACAAGATAATCCCTCCTCCCCTCTCTACCTATTGGATCTGAACATTTCCAGGTGTAGTGGGGGGTGAATGTTCCATTTCTGCCCTGTCATAAGTTCCTCTGAGACCCCAGGTAATATGGAAAGAGGATGATTTTGAGAGTAAGATTCTTTGACAATAATATAAGGTGAATGAATAAGAGATAAGCTGCAAGGGGTGGGGGAACCGGGATGCAGTAATTACAAACCCAATTCATTCAGCTTTTCAGAACTTTTGTTGTGGGTGCTCCATTGATGGGTTTTGAGTTGCCACTTTTCTCACATTATAAAGAACTGATCAGCACCTCAGGGGGACAAGAAATACTATTTAACTGCATAGTGATGGGGTCTTCATTTAGAACTCTTACAAGAAGAAAATTAAACAGTGCCTTTGTGTGCACAAGGTTTACTTTTCAACTGCTAACAGTTTATAGCTAACTGCCCTGAGATTGAAGTTCGATTGTGGTTTGATTGCCTGATATCTGGCATTGTTAATTAATTTATTTGTTGTAATTAAAAGATTTTTTAACATCCTCCCCCTCCCCCTGCTTTTATTTCTTGCTTTTGGAGAATTTTCCAAAACAGGCTCTTTCTTAGATTTTGCTTTGTGGAAGGAATTTCCTTTGCCATGAGCTTTAGCAGAGGTCTGAGTTAACATTTTCCTGAACTTCCTTTCCACACCCCCACCCCCAATATTGCCTTAAAATAATTTGCATCTCACTGTTTTTTATACTGCCCTTCCTTGCTCTCAGAGCAAAGGCTGTTTTCAGGACAACTACAAGTGAGATTGGGGGTAGGGTTGATTGATTTATTTTCGTTGCTTTTTTTTTTTTCTTTTTGACCGAATTTGGAAGATGGCTGGATGGATTTCCTTAGGGACCTCCTCGATGAGGTGAATCCCTTAAAGAGAGGAGAAGAGGGAGAATGTCTTGACCTTTACTATGAAAATATGGGTTAAAGTCCAAAGGGAAACGGCTTCCAGAGTTGTAGAGTAAGCAAATGTGGAAAGAGCTTTCCAAAGATAAGGAAATTGCCCAAACCAGAGAATTGGTTTAGTGTCTTTCATAGTTATTTTCTATTTAAAAACTTTCCTGGAAATATGACCTCTGATATCACCCAGAGAGACGTTGTAACATCACTCCCTTCTGACGATGCTGTCCAGTTTTACAATTTTTGTTTTCAATTGTTTATGTTTTGCTTATGTGGCCTTTAGGAAATTATAGATTTGACTTTCTTACTTTAACTAAGAGACTTCTCTTTGGGAGAGTGGGTTCCTAAGACAAGGCCAAGATTTCCCATGGCAGAAAGCTCCCTTTCTGTATGCGGGTCCGAGGGATTTTATTTTATATTCTGGTGTAACGGTAGTATTTCATATTCCTTGAGCGGTGCACTCAGTTTCTGTTCGAAAGCAAATAGGACATCCTCTTTTTTCAGGATGCAAAGATATTTGTTACTTTTGGGATTTTGGACTTGAGAGGCTTGCTCTACTTTGCAAAGAAGTGCCAGGTGATGTAAAAGCTCCAAGGAGTCACTCGTTTCATTACCCCCGTCTGCCTTTATGTACAGATGAAATGTGCAATATTAGTAAAGATTTCAGCGCTTTGATCTATCTTCTGCCTCCCGCCCCGCGCTTCTGTGCGGGGCGCGACTCGGGGCTGTGAGCGCGCGGGCCTCCCACCCGTCTGCCCCAGGGAGCGCGCCGCGCCCAGCGCTGGGAGCGGATGCGCGGGCAGATGGAAGCTGAGGCCGCCAAGCGCCGGGCCGGGGCCCTGACGTCACCGCCGCCGTGGCCACGGCCCCCATCCGGCTCCCTGAGAAGGTGCTGCGTGGGGCTCGAGTTCTCTCCGCGCGGACCCTGCCCAAACTGCCCGATTTCCTCTCTAGGCCCTGGACTGTGCCCGCGTCGGGCAAGTTTGCAGTCTCCCGAGGTGTTGAGAGCTCTCGCCCCTCCAGAGTGCTCTAGCTCCTGTACCCCAGCCCTCTCCACGTTGACATCGTGACGCCAAAGACGGCTCTAGAGCTAGACTTCCCAAATCAGAGGCTCACTGACTCAAGTTCTGCCTTCCTCTTGCCTCTTAACCCAGACCCTTATTTTTAAAGAGTTGTTTGTTCCTCTTTGGCGCTGAGGCTCAGCATGAGTTATCTTGATCTTAGTCCTTCCCAATGCCAGAGGCTGCGGATAGACATGGCTGTGGGATGCTACAAGAGCTATGTGGATCCCGGGAATATTGCCACCCCCGCCCCCCCCGCCCCGGATCAGAGTAGGTGGGAATGGGAGGATGCAGATCTCTCTTCCCCGTTTATAAAATAGGGATAATATATAGTTACCCCGCAAAAGATGAGTACAAAGTCACTGACGCTAAACAGAACTGATAGCTATTACTTTTCTTACTGCCCAATGGTGATAGGGAAGGCAAAATAGTCTCATTTAGACTCCAGAGATCAATACAGACATTTGGGTTCTTCCTCTGCTTGCTGGTCTTCGGCGATGAAATTAGCCTTGTTCGGACCACCCTTCTTCCTTTTCCAGTGCCCTTCCTGGCTTTAGGGTTCGCCTAGGAAGTTATCCTGCAAACTTGCCACCCCTGGGCATCTTTCTGACGGAAGGGATACAGACATTCCTGGCAGGAGCCGCCCCCACCCATAAAAGGCAGAAAAAATAATTACTGTATTAAAAGGAGCAGCAAATTCTTCCCGAGGGTTCTTATCGCTGGCGGCCAGGCCAGTAGCAGGACTGCGCCCCCACCCCCACCTCGTGACGTCAGGGTCTGCAGGGCCTCCGGATGAGATGATTCGTTTGAGCGTCCCAGAAAGGACCATCCGAACGCAGGGCGAGGCCAGGGGAGCTGGTCCCCTTCCCCAGCACCCAGCTCCAGCCTTTGAAGTCTCAGAGGCTCTCCTCCTCTGCCCAACCAAACACATCAATAGCAGGGTCTTCACTACACATACAGTCAGGCAAGGACAACCATCTCCATCACCTTGGCGCTCTATATATTTATGTAAATATATATTTATCCATTTACATATATGTAAAGAGCAATATTTATAGATTTTTGATTTGCTAACTAGAGTTTGTTGTGAGGTCTGAATGAGTTATTTTGATTTACGTGTGTTTTGAGGTGATCAAAAAATTACACTAAACGCCTTTACAAAGTACACCACATCCTTATTGTATTTGGCGCTGCATAAGTTGCACTGGTGGTTGGCGAACTGGACTCCCAAAAGTTTTCTGGTTCCGATATGGAGAGGTGATTAGGACAGTTGCTTCTGGCTTGCCATTGCTATGCCATTTCCACTTTCCCTTTCCTTCTCCACCCCTAATAATTTGTGTAGCTTGTAATAATCTTTTTTTAAAATCAAAAAAGTATTGCTGAGGGAACTCCTTGGAACAGTGATTTAAACTGTAGATAAGAATGACATTTGGTCTGTGCACTCCGTATGAAATGGATAGAATTATGTGTTAGCTGAAAGCGCCTCTGCATCTCTCGTTTTATTTATGACCCAATGTAATTCATTGAATGCCCTTGCAACAGGAAGGCTTGCAGGGCCTTATATTGGTCAGACTAATGATTTGCTGAGAATTAGCCAATATTTCACATACAGTCAGTTTAGTATCAACTTACCTCCAGGTTGATTTGACGATCACATGTAATTCAATTCTGGGTTATTGCATAATATTACAGTTTAATCAGTCTGAAATACCAACTGGCAAAGTTGTGCTTCCTTCTGCTCAAAGTCCTTTTCCCTTTCTTTGCTTCCCCCTTACTCCCACCTCCAAGGAAAATCTCATAAACTCAAGTTTGCCTTGTGAGAGTTTGTTTATTCCAACTTCTGTTAAACTAGACTAACACTCTCTCATCAGCTTTCTAAACACTCTCTCATCAGCTTTGTAAAATGGTGCAAAAACATCTTGGAGTCTAAGATGGCAAAATAAACCTGAGCATATGGGAGGAAGACTTCATTGTTAGAAAATTGATTTAAATGTTTAACTCACACTTCAGCCTCGATGCCTCCCTTACTACCCTCTCTCACTTTGCTCACTGCCCACCCCTGGCTCTTGGGTACCTCACCTCTATTAGCAAGTTGGTTCACCAGCATAAATTATGAATGCATTTCCAGCCACCCTTCTGTAAGATAAATCAGGGGCTTTTCTCTTTTGCAAATTTCTACTTTCATTCCCATTAAAACTTCTCCATGAGCCATGCTGCAGTGTCTTTTTGCAAACTTACTATGCCGGTGTAAAATGTGGAGGTATGTTTTCAATAGGAAAAACCAGGTAATCTTTTCTCAAGAAGCCTTACACGTTAAGGATACAAAATATTTCATGGTTAGTTGTGTGAGCTTCCAAATTAGCTGCATATAAAGTATTTTAAGATTTTTTTGGCTGTCACTGGCTGGCAATACTCATTTTGTGTGTGTGTGTTGGTTTGAAAAGCAGGAAGAAATGTAATGAATTGAGTGCTGTCAGAGATGTCTTCTGTTTGAACAATCTGCGATGGCTGAATGGCAGAGACTCCCTCATCCAGTGCAGGTGCAGTAGAGCTGGGGAAGGGGGGGAGGGGGGGCTCCCTCTGTTCAGTCAAAAAGCACCATTCTCCACAATAGACCACACACTGACAGCCAGCGTGACATCAACTCACACTTTCATACTTTTCCCCCCATCCATAGTTCTGAGTTCACAAAGTGGCCATACAGTAGCCTTGGTTAGGTTCCTTTAATGAACATTTTTGTGGCTCCATGACCAACATTGAAATCTGCTGAGCCCTGGGAGGAACAAATAGATTTTTAATCGAGAGTTCCAAATCAAAACGTATAGCCATAGATTTTTAAAGTTAAGCTGGTCTCTCCACTCTCCCAATATCCATCCTCACAACAGCCATCGCACCCCCCACCCCCCACCCCCAGATGATCTGAAAACTCTGAGTTAAAAGTTCTTCTAAGATTCACTAGGTTCCAAGACGCTGTTTTCTGATGTCTGGAGAGAAAGACCAAACAGGAAAGGAGAGACGGCACGAATTTGGGGTGTTTATTTAAATTTAAAAGAACCTCTAGTATTTTATTATGCTTCGTAAGAGGGTTAATCCTGCAAATGAACGGACATTAATCTGGTGGAGTGGAGTCTGTCTCCTTTTGAATTGGTTTTACTGGGAGATAGAGAAGGGGGTTAGGAAAGACAGCAACTGTTCCAAAACTCTCGACAAAGATGCGACCACCCTTTGGTTGCCCTGCCGCTGACGGGCCAGACCTTCTGAAGATTTCATTTTTACATTTGTTTAAACTCAGGCCTCGGTGCCTCAAGTTTTAAATGGAATTATTCAAGGAGGGTTCGCTACTAGAGAAATTCTTCTCGTCCATCCCTTCTTGCACCACCCCCACGCGGTTCCTACTCTTCTCCGCCCCCAACCTCAACCCCCCCACTCCCCCGCCCTGCTTAATCTGGGATCCGAGCGTTTGGTGGAAAAGAGGGAGGGGCGAGGAAAGGACTCTGCGGACCAGGAAGGTTCCCCCAGCACCGCCGCCGCGCGGGGCCAGATTCCATGGCCCTGCCACTGGGTGATTTCCCTCTGTGCCCGGACTTGCTGAAGCATCGCGCCGAGGAAAATTGCTCCCCTGTTTGCTTATTTAAAAACCATGTAACCGTATACATTTTTAATCGCGGCAACAAAAATATCAACTTTCCAGCCCTTGGAGCAAAACCTTTATCATTCGCCTGAACATTGTTCAGTGGGGTGGGGGCGGGAATAGGCAGACCTCTCAGGGCCGAATTCACAGCCTTACCCAACACTCGCCTACGGCGTGGAGGCAAGGAGTCGGGAGTCCCAGGATTTGGTGAGCAGGGTAAATAAGGACCAAGTTCTCTAAAACCTCAAATAACACAGAAGAGATGTATCTTACCATCTCCGTGGCGCCCTTGGCTTAGGACTGCAACGAGTTGCCAACGCCCTGCGATAAGTATGCCTACGGCGCCTACTAAAGTCTTGGCCTCGGAGGAGAGGCATCTCCCTCCCCTCGACCCGCTGCCCGCCACCACTTGATAACTGCCGCGTCTTCCGGCAGGTACACACCCACAATTAATCTTTCTTATTAAAGCCTCCATTCTGTACCCAAGGGGCGACTCAAACCTATTTAGATTTCCTTGGTTGGCTGCACAAATTTAAGTGGGCAAAGAGTTATAAACCTAATAATAGAGGGCGAGACAGAGTGATTTGAGTAGAGAAGACGCAAAGATCCACTAGGGGTGTAAGGATGCTGCGGGCCTTGCCCGCCCCAGGCCCCCGCCTCCGGTTGCACTCTAGGCTCTGGGAAAGGCAGCGAACCTCCCGCGCACACACCACACGCAACCCCCGTACACACACCTTCATCGTTCACAGGTACACTTGCCCTGAGATTGCCTCTTCCCGATTTCTTATAAGCCCTCCCAGAAAGGAGGAATTTTCAGAGCATCCCAAACCAGGGAACTCCCAGAGAACCAGGGAAGGTCTGCACTGTTTGGGATTAATTGAGAATAATTAACACTGGAGACCGTTAATCACCACTTTGCTGCTCTCTCCCTCCTTTCGGGTCTGCGGCGACTGCCTCTATCGCTCCGGCTGCCGGCGCGGGTGGGTTCGCTGGTGAAAGTGAAGACGTCGCGGTAGCTGTCACCCAGTTCGGCTGTACTTTTTTAAACGCTCGCATATTGTTTGATTACTAATTCGAGTTAATATGATCTTTATGGCAACATAACAGTGGATAATTGGCCTTTTTTTCTGAACAACAATGTAAATCACAATCGCTTTATTATTTAATAACGTCAAACGCTTCGTTGGATTGGCCCCGACCGAGAAGACCTTTTCTTTCTAGACAGTGTTGTGGAGGAAGAACAATGAAGATCTAATTGTGGAGATTTCATAAGTTGGCTCCCGTAAATGAACAGCTTAGATATGGAAGTTCCAGCAGATGCGGGCACTACTCGCCGTAGACACTCTACCCCCACCCCCCAAAGCACTCAGCCCAAACACTCTATTGGAGGTTTTTGTGGTGGTGGTGGTGGTCCTCAGATCCTAGCAACCACCCAAATCTTCCAGTAGCAATTAGAGCTTTTATCGGGCTTGCTCTTCAGCCCTTTATGTTGCCGGTTTAGCATTAAGGCACTGAGTCCACATACCAAATTAGCGCAGCTCCCGAAGAGCCACAACCACTAATGCGCCCCTTCGGTTACTTTGGTTGTTGGACACGGAGAGCACCGACTCGGGGCTTTTTAAAAGTCTTATTTTGTTTTTATTTGATTTGAAAAACGGCTTCACCAACGCAGTGTCTTGGAATATACTTTTTCAGGTAGGGTTTTGCAAGAGGCACGAGTCATTATTTTGCTAATGCCTGCAAGAGCAGATGAAAGCCAGAGACCCCTCAAATGCAGATGGCAACGCTTGGAAGGATGGGCCCTCGTGGCCCGAATGAGAGATGAGTCACATTTACTCCCAAAGCCCCAATTCTAACGGTTCTCTGTCGCGGCTCTTGCAGACTCAGGAGGACCGCTGTCTCTGGGGGTCTTAAGACTTTGGAGTTTTTTGCAAATGGGGAACCTTCACCATTTGCAGTTCGGGTCAAGGAGAGAGACTCCGAGCCTACAGCAGGTTTTGTTTTTTGCATGTGCCCGCCTCTCCATTTTATTCAACTTCTACTGCCTGTCGCGAGGAAGAACAATTCGCCTCCCTCCTGCCCACCCGCCTCGCTTCTAAGATAAACAAGAGGTGCGAAATGCTTCGCCCGCACACGCGCCGTCGGGGCCCCTCTCCCCTCTCCCCCGGCGTACCGACTGTGCAGCTGTCCTCCGCCCAGACCTGAGTGCAGACACCCCACCCTTCTCTTCCCACCCGCATTTCAAAACCGTCACATCGACGGTTCTAGAGTCATGTTCACATTTTCGGCCCTTCTTCCCATTTTTTTCCGGTCCACTCTCCCCCTTTCTGAGAACCGAAAAAGTGACAAAGGAAAGAGTTGAGAGAGTGAGAGAAGGCCATGAATTTTTCAAAAGTTATTCCCCCATCCCACCCCGCCCTGTTAAAAGTGTATTTTACCACAAGGAGTGCATTAGGAAACTTTCCCTAACAGGACTTGGGCGCAGTGTTATTCTTCTCCAGGGGCCCGCTGGCCTCCCCGCCCCCGCTGGACAATGCGCGCTTTGAGGCTCGGTGGCCTGCAGGCAGCGGGAGACGAGGGGACTGGGCGGCCTTCCTCCGAGGGGCCCGCAGCTGGGGGAGCGCCGGGCAGGGAGCAGGGAGCAGGGCCGGGGAGGCGGGCCACGCAGAAAGAAAAACCATAAAAGCACAAGTTTCCTGCCCCCCGCCCCAGCCCTCCGCAGAAGTCGGCTTTGAGGACGTGGGGGAAGGGCGGCTGGGGAGGGCGATATAAGAGGTTTTGCATTTTGTTTCCTTCTTATCCTGCCCCCACCCCCTCCCAAACATTTTATTTCGACACAGAATTGTGCAGCCTAGGGTTTCCAACGCTCGCCTTCACTCTTGGGTACCTGGTCTCTGGTTAATATCTCAACCCGGGTCCTTAACACTCGAATCGACCCGACGCCCAAGCCTGCTCAACGCCGACTACCCCCCTCCCCCACCTTAAGCCTCCCAGCTCGGGGTGCCGGGCCACAGGGGAAGCCCCCTTGGCCAGGTACTCTGGGATGCTAGTTTATAGTTTGGGGTCTTTTTTCTCCCAAAGAGAACACCAACACACTCCCTCCGTGCAGCATCAGGGCAGGACCGCTGAGATCAGCAGAAGCCCTTGAAGGGTTACTATATTGGTGCAAGCGTTTGTCTGATGTTTTAAAAGTTTATACCAAACGGGGCGCCAAGGCCACGTGCTGTGCCTTCGAAACGCCGCCGCGGGCCCAGTTCAGAGCCGCGGACGCCGGGCTGGCGCGGAGCGGGCGCAGAAGCCCCGCGAGGGCGTTAGGGGCCCGCGCTGCGCCGTAGGTCTGGCCGCAGCGCTGAGTGAAGCGCATTATCTGGAGCGTGTTTGATCTGGGACTGCGTAGTCAGCTTCTGCTTTATTTGTTTGTTTGTAATCTCATATTTAGCAAGCTGGGACGGTGGCAGCAAGGGAGAAAAGGAAGGGATGGAGGAGGGGGCTTCGCCGTAACCACACCCCTTCCTAATGAGTTAATTTCCATATTTGCGCCTCCCGTGTCTAGCGCCCTCTTTTTCGCGACGCTACCGTGCTGTTGCGTCTTGCGCTGCGCAGACGCCTCCTCTCAGGGTTGAAATGAAAAAGCTCGCGGTGGGAGCAGAAAATTGGTCTATTGATACATTCGCTCCGAGTCTTGGTTGATTTTTTGGCATCACCGGCAAGCGGTTATTCCCCCCGCCCCAAATGGTGTGCACACGGATTGCAGAGCTCGCAGACACCCAGGCAGGCAGCAGACACAAACCGACCTTCCTGCTTTTTCCCGAGCTCCAACTGTCCGACCCCCACGTCCCTTTCTTTTTACCCAACTCCAGATTTTTTTTCCCTCTCTCTCTCTGTCTATCTCAAGGTGAGGGCAAGAGAGGGCGGGGTCGCAAAGAAAGGGAGGATATAATCCCAAACGAATGAATCAAAAGTGAAAGTTTCAAAGTAGATCCCCGGTCCTGATCGAGAAAATAATGTTATCTTGCACTCGAGGGAGTGTGCTGGCCCGAGTCGTGTGTATGTCAGAGAGGAAAGGAGAGAAACTGAGGTTGTGAGAACTGTCTGTTCTCTGAGTCGGTTAAAAGTTGTGACAAAGATAGTGACGTTTTGGAAGACCCTCAGTCGGAAACTCGAGGCAGGTTTCAGGTGCTTCTCACCTGGTTTCCCATACATTTTTGTGGCACGCCTGCTCAGGACATTGGAGAAACAAACTTTTACAGTGTGCTCACAACACCCCCTTATCCGCACCGCATCACCCTCCTTAACTTTGCTGCGCGCGAACTAGGGTGTGGGCTCGGGTTTGAGCTCCAAAATAGCGTGCTTGTCAATTGCGAGCTGTAGCAATATCAAAGTGAACTGTCCCAAGTAACTCTTGTCTAGAAGCTGGGAAGAAGCTTAAGCAGCTCGCTTTAATGATGATTTGTAGCTCGGCGAGGGACACGGACAGCAAACACCCCGCAGGTGTGTGCCGTAACACCACCATCCGGACTTGAATGTAGATTACTCTGGCGATCGTTTGATCGGCCCTTTGAAACCCTTCACAATTGCCTGTGACGAACGGCCAGTCTCAGTTTTTCTCGGAATAATGCCTTGAGGGTAAGTCCTTCGGGCTTTTAAAGAGCTCCAGTATTTTTTTTTTTTTTAAGAAGAAAAAAAAAAAACCCAGAAACGTTCGATTTTGGCTTAGACGTTGTCAACTTTGAGTCGCTAACAGGCATCACTCAAGCTATTCAATACTTAATGGCCGTTTACCTTTGCTGCTTTTATATATAGATATATGATATATATACTACATATATATCATATATATGAGAACGAAGTCATTAATTTTGTTACAAACTGCCCTGCCTGTTTACAGATGTTTGTGTGGGTGTTTATTATAGACATGCATTATTATTATTAATGGCATTGTTAATCTTGTCTTAGTATGTTCTCTGTATTCTCTCTGAGTTATATCTCTTTGAGCAGGTGGGGGTTTAGCTTAAACATTAAGGCTTTCCAAAACTAAAACTGTAGTTTAACCTGCCACCAACACCTTCACACCAACCCCCATCACCCAAATGAAAAAGGTAGTGCCTGTTCAGCCTTTAATATTTACTTTAAGTGTTTATATAAGGGGAGGAAAATGAACTTTTGTCTGAAACATGCAACAAGCGGCACTTTGATTCCATAAAATAAATGTCAACAATTGCAAGAGCTTATCAAACTAGGGTAGGGGGTGGAGGGTGGGAGTTGCAGTTGAATTAAAGGCCCATTCCTGCCATTTCAGACTACAAAGGGTTACACATAAATAAGTGCCACATTTGCCTATTGCAAAAGTTTTCTCGGTGCTTTCTAAGT
Source organism: Muntiacus reevesi (assembly GCF_963930625.1). Taxonomy (NCBI): domain Eukaryota; kingdom Metazoa; phylum Chordata; class Mammalia; order Artiodactyla; family Cervidae; genus Muntiacus; species Muntiacus reevesi. The sequence goes on along the minus strand of NC_089256.1, from coordinate 63,165,158 downwards.
CACAACAGGGGAGGAGGAAAGCTGTCGTTTATTATCAGCTCTGGGCAGGAGCAGACCCCAGAACCACGAGGCTCTTAGCTTTGGCCGGCAGAAGAGGGGTAGCCTTTCAACAGCAGCCCCCTTTGTTCTCCCGATCTCTTTCCCAATTTCAAGCTTCACTTGCACATCCCAAGTTTGTGTGTTAATGACGCTATTACCATCTGGCTCGCCCTACTTTCCAAAAGATATAAATCTCCTAGCTCCATTGCCCGCATTATCATTTAAGTGCCACCATAGCCAGAAGAAAAAGATGCTTTCAAGACTCCAGATTCTCTTGCACGGACTACCCCTGGCATGACTCTTCCACGATATTTATAGACTATACATTGGGTGCGGGAGAGCTCCCTGAGAGCCCTGATTTCTCAAGAGCTGTCCCTCCAAGCCAAGGAAGACATGCTACTGGGTGAAAGGAGGACTTCAAATAAATCTCCCCTTAATATATTTTTGGTTTGTTTATAGCAAGCAGATCGTTTGCCCCAGCATAGTTTTACATGCCTGTGTCTCCCTTTCTCCTGCTTCAGGTTTGTAAAAAGTCGAGGTACAACTTCTAGACATTCAAGATGTGCCACTCTTCAAGCCCTATTTTGAGCGGGAGAATAGACTGATCTCTTTATGGGAGTGGGGGCAGGGGTGAAGGGAGCAAAAAAGCCCTGTGAGGCAACTTTTGGGAGCTGGGACAACTGCATCCCCTCTCTTAAACCCTCACTTTTATAGTGCCTGCGTAGATGTGTAGATGTTGTGGGATGTGCCCACTTCTAGCTATAGATTTAGATCCAGCTCTTTTTTCCCAGGTAATCAGTGATTTGCATGTTTTGAGCGCAAAAGCTGAGAAACTACAGCAAAAAGCTTTGGGCTGACTTGCAAGTGGCTCCACAAATGACCTCATTTATCTGGCCAGGTCTGAGTGACCAGAGCAGAGCAGAGTCTGCCTCCAAGGGCACGGAGTTTAGACTCAGGCCGCTAGCTGATTTGAACAGCTCATTTCCCTCTGAGAGCTTCTCCTGTCTGTGGCCCTAGATGGCCATATCCAGGGGCATCTCTCTCCTTCCCAATGCCATTTCCACAGAGGTAAGTTCCACTAAGATCAGCCAACCCCACAGGTGGGAAGTGGAATTGGAAAGGTGAACTTCTCAGGTTCCTAAGAAAAGCTTTTAAAATCAGGATTTGAGCAGACCCCTCTCTCTGACTCTTAAAAAAAATCTTGTCAGACAGAGAAAGAAGAAATTATATTCTTCTGGAGGGATGAAAAAGCTCACCTGAGTATATTCCTAATAGTTTGAACTGAGCACAGAAGATACCCAAAACAGTGATTAATTTATATCGCACCCGTGTGGCTGTTTGCATGCAAAACCCACTTTTTTTTTTCCAGTTCACTTTCCTGCTTTCCCCCCACCCCAAACTCAAAAAAGATCTTGTTTAGAAATGTGTATCCCTATTTTTTCCTTTTGAGAATATTATCAAGTTGATATGAACAAATTGCAGAGGATATACCATTTAAGTAAGATGCACTTTTAATCACTGATCATTAAAATGGTTATGTTAAATATACTCAATTACATGCATGACTTAACTCTAACAGTACTTTCTATTCTCCCAGCTGCTCACGTATTCCTTAACGATAGTCTGCGGTAGAAACTTGATTATGCTGAATTCATACATTTCGATGGATTTCATCAGCCTAATTAATGCCTCAGTGTGGTCCTGGGGTCTGAATGAACCCTTTACTATGTTTGAGGTTAAAGGCAGTATTGGAATGTAGTCGGTTTTTCTTTCTTTCAAAGTACTCATGGATTTCTTTCCAAGTACTCAAAGTACTTTGGAATTCCACTAAGAAAGGTAGGTAGCAGTTGTTAAACAGAAAGACAGCAAAACAAGGACACCCATCCTGATGATGGAAGAGAGACGAGGCTAATCTCTCATCCTTCCTTCCATGTCAGTGTTTCTGGATTTGATAGACAATCTCCAAATATTTAGTAAACAGGAAATTACCACCTGGCCCCTTGTACCTTAAAACTATGCTAAAAAGGAAAAGTTGAACATAGAGTTATAACCAGTGGCTAAATAAATTCCCTTTAATTCATCAAGACTGTCCCTACTCCCCACCCTTCTTCCTGCTCCCGGGCCGTAACTTTTAAACAACGTTCCCCTCCATTTCAACTTTCCCATTTCCCAAGGAAGCACTCAAGGCCAGCATTCACGAGAAACTCCAGTCACCCCCCATGTGGGTAACTGCATTCAGCCTTTTCAGGTGTAAATTAACATCTGAATACATCCCAACCTCGCTGACCCTTGCCACCACCGCGGCCATCCTGGCCTCAGCAGTCTCAGCTAATCTACAAGGCCACAATTGTCGGGGCGTACTGAGGTCGGATTCCCAAACCCCGCCCCAACAAAAGGACCGAATAGTGTTTGTGTTGCATGTGAGAGCAGGACCGATATCTGCCCATGTCCAGTGAGACACCTGTGGAAGAATATCATTTAAGACATTTTTTGGGTGGTCAAGGAAAGAAGTGTATGGAAAGAGGAAGGAAAAAAGAAATGGAGGCATCTGTAAGAAATGTCCCAACCGGGGCAGCTGACACTTGAAACTTTTACCTCACTTTGAGTTCCCGAGGACAAACGGCTCAGGTCAGAAGAACTTCCCTCCAGCAGGGGTCCACTGACTCGGATCCTAGTGGTGTGGCCACAGGGCAACCTCATACTGCAACACCAATCTGATGGAAGAGGAAGGATTTGAGATCTATAACCAAATTACCACTTGGAACTTTGCGCTTTTTATGCTAATGTAATGACTTCTGTAGTAAGAGTATATTTTTCAGAGTTGAAAATGAGCTTTTTAGAATGCTTTGTGTAATGACAGACATTAGACAGAAGAGACAAATGTGCCAGCAATGGTGGCACAATACTCCTGGCAAACACCCTTAACCATTTTAACAGATAAGTGGAGACCCAGATAGTACGCTTGTAAAATTGAGCTTAGAGTGAGTTCACAGAACTGCCTGGGAAAACAGGTGCAGCCAGAACACTGCAATGGTGAAGATGCTCTTCAACCCCCACCTTTTCTCTCAGACCTAGTTGAGTAGCACCATGCATCACTCAGTCCCTTGGGGTGGATGCCTGGGTAGGAAAAGAGAAGTATTTCATAAACAGATCTGTTACCTCCAGCTCATGATTTGTGTGCTCTTAAATTTAGATTGTAGACAGTAAAGGAAAGAAATGTTTTCTGTGTGGTGGTGGGGGTGGAGGGGGTGTGTCTGAAATTATATATGAAATTTCTCTATATGAAATTATAGAGAGAAGAATGAACAACTTAAAAGTTTCAGAGTCATATATACACTGAGGTTGTCCAGTACATCTGTATCTCTGTGTGTGTCATATCTCTGCACTGTGTGATTAAAGAATTCAGGCAAATCCTCAAATTTGTGATATTGATCTCATGTGATTTATGTCTCAAGAATCAAGGACAAGATTTCTAAATAGGCTGGGATGGGATCAGTCATTTCTCATAATCGTGAGTAAGATAATTTCACACACTGAGCAAGTATCCAAGAAGAGATCTTGTTTCATCAGTTACCTGAATGTCCTTGATCAAAACTCAGTTACTCCCAGCCTGGTTATTTTGTGGCTATTTCTTTTTCTCTCCCGCCCTGCTCTGGCCTTGCCCCCACTTACCCATGGCAGTTACTTCGGAAATAAGGGACTTGGTTGCTGGATGGATTTTCATCCCGTCTGCATGTCACAGGTTCCAAATGTCAACTTGCAGCTATGGAGAAGCCTGTGAACTATGATAATGGATAAACTCTACTGTGTTAACAGTCCTGTTTGGGGCTGGGGCAAGTTTGCCAAGACATAGTCTGAATGAGTTGGGGGTTTCTGAGAACTTGTAAAATGAAGCCAATTTGAAATGTTGGCACTGAATGCTGAGCTTTTTATAATAGCCCACGTTGTCCCATTTTCTTCTAGAGTTGAATAGGAGCAAAATACCTGGCTTGATGCAGTGGTTCTCTGATGACAAATGAACTAATTAGAGGTGGTGTTTCTTAGTTTACCGCAAAGATCTTAGCCGTGGTAGATGTGGGAAATGCGGACTCCAATAGCTTTAGTTTTAGAAAAGGCAAATTTTACGGCTTCATGATTTGAATTTATAAACTGCATTTGTCTAACCTAGCTTGCTACTGTCTGATCTAGTACTCTGCTTTGTAGCAGTGGGTCTAAGTAGGCTAAGGGTAGCTGTACTATTTAATACATCATTTCATTGACAGAGCAAATCTATGAATGAAATTACCTTTCACCTTTGGTGTGTAAAGGATTCCAAATACAGAATGGTATGCAAATAGTATGTCAAGGTCATGAGGTTTCTTAGCAAGGTTCTTGTGAGATAAATTAACCTTTTAATCACATAATTTAATCTATCAAGTGGCGTGGATTCCACAGTAGGTCCACCCAGTACCACTTTAAAAACACTGCCAGTGGTGAAAGAAGTCATTGAGTTGAAAGTACTTTATCTAAGATAAAAGGGGAGAAAATATAGATAAGAATGACATCTTCTTCATGTTCTCATATGATGTGGCAGCATTTGTACATGGCAGATTGTAGAAAGCCAAAAATGCAACTAGAGACAGCAACTTTGAGGCAGAGAAAGAGAGATTATGGGTTCCTGCTACTTATGATCAGATACCATTCAGTTACTTTTGAGCCGAAAGATTTATATACTGCAGAAATCCTGATCACATTGATGGAATGATGTAGGACTTCAAAGGATGGGTGTTGAAGTTGTTGAACATTTAGTTTCAGATTTCAACTCCAAAATCCACATCTGAATTGCTCATTGGCTCAGGGAGGAAAATGCTTGATTTAAAATTCTCTCATAAACTCTATGAGAGCAGACAAACTTAGATGAGGTTAGAAATAGCTTTGAATCCCAGATCCCAATGTTCTTATACTACTGGATAACAGAAGGAAAAAAGGAGCACCTGGTCTCTAACCAGGAGAGAGGACTATGTGAACTATCTCATCAGGTCCATCCATAACCAATCATAGAGACCACGACATTTAAACCGTCTGGGTAGTTCTGGTCTCATGTCATCCAAACAGCATATTTTTCAAATTCAGAAATGCCAGATCGTGTTATTTCTGTGGCAAGGAGTTGCTTAGGATCTGTGACAGCTGAGCTTTTCCTATCGATTATGTGACAATGTAGTTTATTTATAGAGCTCAAGGAAATGGGAAATGCCTTCAGTTTAACAAGAAGACCCTAAATTCAAATGCTGTGTGGTATTTACATGCAGAAATCAGAATTCAACTTGGAGAAAGTGGAAGAGTGGCTTCAACTGTGAACTCAAACTTTAATAGTTAAATCAGCCACCTAGGTGGGCTGTGATTGATAATGGAAACTGAAGCCTTAAGTTTACAGATAAATCACATAAGAAATCATATCTTACATAGAGAATTCATGTTTAGATTGATGTGTGTGTTTTAAATTACTCTTAAATTTGAAACACGAGTGAATCCAAAATGTAAAAAACAAATCAAAGGGCACTCTGGTGAATCTGGTGTGTGTGTGTGTGTGTGTGTGTGTGTGTGTGTGTGTATTTGTGTGTGTGTGTGTGGGAGAACGTGTGATGATGTGTGTGTGGGGGGGGGTGTGTGGAGGCACTAACTTGCAAACACTTTGAAAGAGCGTTTTCAGATTTATCTTAAATTCTGAAACTATTTAACATGCACACCTCCTTCCAATGCATCCACAGGTAAAAATATTATTATTTCTCTTGAGCCTCAATTCCTAATCATTTTCTCTGTCGCAGGATACAGACAGGCATGCAGAAGTAACTAGACGTCCCAACACATGCCAAAGTCTTGCGGGCCCAGGATTTCAAACAAAAGAAAACTCGGGTAACGTGACTGTAAATCAAGGGCGCTTGAGACCATAGACACGCGCACCCAGAAGGGTTAATCGGCGGAGAGGGAGGAGAGAGGCTCCTCCTGCGGTCTGTGTTGAGTCAGACTGCGGAGAGAACCAGAGCTCCAGCGGGCGAGTGGGAGCCCGGCGGTCCTGCACCGCGCGTCGTCCCGGGCTGGGGGGCTGGGGTGGCGCCGGGCTGGGGCGGGGCGCCACCTGGGAACCGCGGACCCGGCTGCGACCCGCCCGCCCCCTGCCCACCTCTTGGTGCGTCTGCTTTTTTATTGCCTGCAAGTCATTTTGCACGTCGAAAGCGCGATTATCGACAATTTGTCAGCCCCAATTTGTCGCTGGCAATAACTTTTGGTGACGTTTCACTCGCAGGCATTTGAGTTTGGGGATGAGGAAGCTGGTGGTGGGAGGGCATTGTCGTATGCACTGCTTCTCATTTCGACGTGGCCTGGGCAGGCAGAAGGAAAAGGAGCGTTAATCCGACCACAGTCACCCCAGCATACAAGTCATGGGGATCCAGGAGAGAAAACTGGTTCCTTCTCCTGCAGAACTCTCCCCTTTTTCCCAGTTCCCTCACAAAAGGGCCTCATCTCTCTCTCTTTCACACACACACACACACAATGTGTGTTCTTGGGCCCACAACTCATTTCAGCAACCTGGGACTGAGTGATCGCTGTTTATTTGCTCACCTTTTCCTAGGCGTTTGTGGCTGTGGATGTCACTCCAACACTCAGGGCCAGGGTCCTCTCTCTAAACTTGCCCACTTCAATTCGTGCCCCTCTTCTTGCGTCCTTCTGGGACTAGTGGGTGTGGTGCCCAAGAGGCTGACTTTTCTTGAGGCTGGAGCAGCTGGGGCAGCTGCTTGGGAGCAGCTGCCCATGCCTCACCCCTCTTTTCTCAGTCATTACAACTCAATTTCAAAATTTCTGTCTTCAACAATTTCCTAAGGAGCCTTTGAAGGATGCCAAAAGAGTGAGCCCCTTTTCGAGTGCTCCCGTCTCAGCAGAAGGAAGGCACTAGCCAAGTTGCCTTAGCTAGCACTCCCCAACCTTTTTGGCACCAGGGACCGGGTTCTGTGAAAGACAATTTTTCCATGGACTGGGTCGGTTGGGGTTGGTGGGGGTGGGGATGTTTCAGGATGATTCAAACCCATTTATTGTGCACGTTATTTTTGTTATTACTACATCAGCTCCGCCACAAATCATCAGGCATTTAATTAGATCCCAGAGGTTGGGGACCCCTGCCCTAGACTGTGCCCCTCTTGGAGCAGTGCAGTGGATTGTTATAGGAAAGGAGGCTGGTGTTTGAAAAGACAGTTATGTGTGATTAAAAGGTAAAGGCAGTGAGTCATGTAGTCCTTAAATGCCATCTAGAATTTCAAAGACGTGCTCTATCCTTTCCATGGTGTTTTAGACAGGAGTGCTGTGCCCACCTGGGCTGAGGGAACAGCCCTGACAGTCTCAAGACAGGTCAAGAAGCTGGGGCAGGCAATCAGCTCTTGCATCATCCACATTGTTCCTGGAGCACAGCCTGGCTGATCCTGGGGCTAGAGCTCAGAACCAGGTGGGAAGTTCTCACTCTTTAATTTCACCATTCCCCACTGACTTTCTTGGCTGGCTTCTCATCCTTGATTCCAAAAAGAAAAAATGTTGGTATATAGGAAAGATTCTGTCTGCAAAGGAATTTCCCTTAACAGCTCTTTCTCCTTTGAGTGAAGTCTGCTTCTGGGAAAAGGGGAGACGACTGAAGTGTTTTTGAGAAACAGAACGATAGATAGACTCACACACATAACTGCAGGATAGGTAGCTGAACTTCATCAGGAGCCTTGAGTAGCCAAGCAAACATTCTTCTGACCCTCAGCCTCAGAGTTGTTTTTCATTCCCGTCCCCCAACCACCACCACCTCCAAAACTTTAACAAGTAATTGGTACCCAAAATGCTTCCCTGAACTAACACCCATTAGAATCTATGGAAAAGATAGAGCATTTCTTTGAAATTCTAGATGGCAGTTAAGGGACTACTTGACTCTTGCTGCCTTCAGCTCTTAATCACACATAACTCTTCCTAAACACCAGCCTCTTTCCATATTAAAATATCTCAGCATACCTAGCACTTATCCTCCTCCCCTTAAGTTCTCATCCTTTACTCTTTTTTTCCCTCTGGAGCCCTGAACCAGACTCTCAGGATTCAATCATGGTCTTCTCCCAAACACCATGACAAGTTAGAAGGGAACTTTGATGGTTGCACTGAAAATACATGATATAGAGAATAAATGTTAGAATTGAATGCAGTTGACAAATGGCAGTTTGGGGTATGAGCAATGAATTCCATATTTTTCTAGGGGCTTCCTTTTACTTTGTTTTTAGGATCCAAGGATCCTAATAGAAACAAGTTAAAACTAAAGCTAATTAGAGAAATATTAAAGAAAAACCACATTAAGCCCTTTCCGGACTGGCAGCCATCAATCTTCCATAGCTCATGTTTATTTGGACAGACCTTCATACCACTGGAAGTTTAGACTAACACCTAGAGCCCTTCTTCTCAGTATTTAATTATAAACCTGGCAGACTGAAGACTCCATACTGATTAAAAGAAAATCAATCAGTGCCTGTTAGCCATAACAAATCAATAAAAACAATTAGCTGAAGAAATAATATTAACAGCCTACCCTTGCTACCAAAGTTCCTGAAAATTTTGAAGCTTCCTACAGCACACATTATTGTGTTGTTTCCTACCTGATTTTGTGGAATTTTAGCTTGTACCTAAAGTTGTTTCCTGGAAGTGTAACTTGAATGAGTTTTACAATCATTTTATACCATGGTTCCAGAATAACTCTGTCACTAAGGCTCTGACTAGGTCTACTGGTATGGGGTTTTAACATCCTTTCTACCCAGTGAAGCGACCATACTTTATAGTGGAGGATCCACTAAGCTAGAAGTGCCGAGCAGGATCTAAGTAAAGAGATAGGACCAGATGATCTCTTAAATCCCTCCCAGCCCCTGAATTCTATAGCTCTATAACCAACTGATGAATTTTCAACAAAAGAGAAGACGCAGGTCTATGGATCTTCTACATATCTATTTATTTCATTGTCCTTTTAGTAGAAATTTATGCAGAAAACTGATAGGTGATTTTTGTTTTTTTCCTGGGAGAGATCCTAACTTTGACTTGAGGAAACCAAACTAAGAGACTTGGCACTGTTTTCTTACGTACAAATGAACCATTGTCTCATTCTTTAACTTCTTTTCCTTTTCAGATCCAGCTTAGAAATAATGTTTCACTCAAGATAAGGCTTGTGGTTTAGGAGATTCTGGTCTGGCCTGCCTCACTTTAAGACTTCTATCATCTCTTTTCAAAACCTGAGGAGGACCTCATTTCCTGTTTGATAGTTCTTCATGCTTTGCCAGCCTCCGGGTCTTTAACGAAGCTTGCCAAGAGTTCCCGGCTGGGAAGGACAGTCTGAGTTCATCATAGAGAATAAGCTGGCACCACACTTGTAGTGACTCACCAACCTCATTGCCCACTTTGCAATGGCAAGAACCACACTATCTAATTGAAAGACCTGTGTTTTAACAAAGTGCAATTGGATCACATGGCAAAATCTTCTCAAAATATATCTCCAGTCTTTCCTTTCACTGGATGTTTTGAACCCAAAGGAAATTATATTCTGAATTATATTTGTTTTTTTGTTTTTAATTGAGATTAATTAACAGATACTTGGTTTTATGTCCAATTCTGTTCTAGGAATTTAGCGGTGATTACAAAGCAGTGAAAATAGGTCACAGCAAAATGAACATTCAAGATTAGGTTAAAGCATTCCTCTGAAATTTCAGTATTCATTTTTGGAATGTCAGTTACTACATTTATGTAATTCATCATTTTTTTTTTCTTGGCTTACAGTCAAGATGAGAAATGATATTGAGACCAAAGACATTGTTTTGTTACATAGCCAATGCTTTTTAAAATGCAAAACCACCCTCCCCTCACCAATGCTTAATCGTTTGTGTGTACTTATGTTCACACACACACACACACACACACACACACACACATATGCTGGAGAAAAATCTTTCAAGACTTCCAGGACCTGGGCCATGTAAGAGGCAGATGAGAAAATTAAAGGAGGGCCAGAACAGTAGCAACACTAAGAGTCAATGATTTCACTTTACAAAAAGTCCTTATATAGTACACAGGCATTTTTTAAAAGCAAGTATTATTATAATTAAATAATATACTTCTAAAGTATTATGATTCTCATCTAATTTCAAGATGTATATAGGAGCCGTTTAAAAGTATTTTGTATTATAATCTGTCGCCAAATATCAACTAGCAGAGTTTTATAATGTGTATAGGTTTACCCAATGGGAATTAAATTTTAATTTATAAGTCTTTCTATCACTGTAGAAATTTAGGACAAGATAGCATTTGGTATTAACATAGAAGAATATTCTATAGCATTTTTTTTAATCTTTGAATTGATCTAAAAGAAAGTACACCTTAAATTTTTCCTCCTAGTGTTCTTGTGTTATATTAGAGTATTTTCATGACATTGTTTTTAATGTAAACATTATTTTATTAAGTCATTAGGTAAAAAAAAATTTTTTAATATATAATAATGGTCACTTGCTTTTCTCTTAATTTTACTATTTCAAGTCAAGCAAAAATGGACATTTTTCTCTCAGGAAAAAAAAAATTGAGTGTGTTTTTGACCCAAAAATGAATATTTAGTTACAGTGTTTTTCCCCCGACTAAATTAGCATTTATGGTGGATCTTATTTAAAAGCTGATTAGTCTCAAAGAAGAGCAGAGAGATAATAAAATTTCCAAGTAAATTATGTTGTTTAAAAAGTATTTTAATACATTATTCAAATTGTTTTCAGTTATTGGTTTATTAAAAAAAAAGCAGTATCTGTTACAAATGTGAAATTTGGTTTTGAAAGACCTTACAAGTTCCAATTTCTTTAGGACAACAGTGGAAATTAAATTCATAGACAATTTAGAACTCCTTTAGTTTTTTCCCTTTAAAAAAAAAAAAAACTTATGATAGGCATCTCCGCAAGGTAGGTTTTAACATATTTTTTTCCTAATTTTTTTTTCCTTCTTTCAGTAAGAAGGATAAGCTTTTAGAGTACCCAGTCACCGTGGTAACTGCCAAAAAAATTCTCCTGAAGTTTGAAGAGGTCAGCTAGCAGGGTCAACAACTCTAGCCTCTCTCTGAGCTCGGTCTAGCATGCCCCAGCCTGCGGTTGGAGTGTCAGGCCAGATCTGACCCTGGGAGGTGGACTATTCCGGCTCTGATATAAATTTTTTGAGTCAGTTCATGGCCTGGACTCTCCAGGTGGCCTCCAAAATCGATTTTGACCCCCTGACCCTGTCTCACGGAGGCATAGCATCCACCCTAAGTAAGGATTTAGCCAGGAATGACAGCTTTCCACTGAGTGTTATTGGGACAGTATAAACAGTTTGGAAAGCAAGTAGGGAGGTGTGAGAGCTAGAAATCATTAAAAGCACATTAAAAAACAATTACAATTTTTTCTTAGCTTAAAAAAGTTTAAAATGTTTATTGGTTGTGTAATTCTTACCTGATTTTTAAGATTTTTTAATCAAAAAAGTTTTGAATATAAATAATGAACCACACATCTTCATCCTTTTATATACTTTGTTACAAATATGTAAATAAGATAGCCTCACTTAACAACAAAATAAGTACAGCAGGAATGTAAAACTAGGGAAAAGAAAAGCTAGTTATTAAAATACATAAATAGATAAAGAGTTTCAGGTATTTTATCTTATTTTCTCAAGTATTTTAAATATTACATTTCATGTGCTTGTGTCTTGAAATGTTTAAAATGTGAAAATATGGAACCCTAAAAAGAAACAACCACCATCTGAAAGAAGATAAACTTGTATTTCACTTCAAGTGCCTTGGTACTTTGTAAAACAACTAGCTGATACACTCATTTGGATACAAATGAGGTAAAAATTATAAATAGGGAAAGCTAGATCTTTAGAGGAGAAAAGAACAAAGTTATAAATGTATAGTGTCTTAGAATTAATTTTGTATTTTCAATAGTTTAAGATCTTAGAAGCTTGGGAAATAAACGTAACATGTGTAAATCATCAGTGATTCTTTTTCCTTCTTTTTCTTCTCCTTCTTCATTTCTTTTTCCTCCCAGATGCCACCCTGAAAATTTTATTTTTTCCAAGAAAGTGGACTACTCTTTGAGAGTTCTAGCCTGTGAACTCAATATGTAAATGTGGTCATCAAGCAAGACAAAACTGCCAAGAGAGAAGATTTTATCCTACGAACATTCCTTCTTCCAGTGGTTCTTTGCTCAAAGTTTCCCCCATTTTCCAGTGATGTTGAAATGGCTCCAGAGCAATTCTATGGTAGCTAAACTGAGATGCCATTTCATTTGAATCCTTTGTAAAAATCAGATTTTAAGTAGGGGTGAATGTCCTTTCCGGAGAATAACCCAGGAAGAGTGGAAGCAGGGGGGAGGAGACAGCAGTTTATACACATATATACTCTTTGTGTTTGAAGGCCTCTGTGTCTTGGCTTCTCACTATGTTAAATCCCTATTATAAAACTTATCTTCACAAAGCCTATTATAGTATTCTGAGAACAAATTGGACCATGAATAACTTAGTTGGAAGTGTAGATTATTTTCTACTTAGGGAAAGTTAGAGATGACAACAGCTTAACTAAAAGAATAGTGATTAATCTTAAATAGATGGATTTCAAAGTTTCACTCTTGATAAAGAGTACCTTTGATAGTTCCCCTCTTCAGACTCATGTTTCCACTTTCTTTGTATTAAGAGCTGTCCTAGTGATTACACTGTCCACCTAATACAGCATGGCTCTAACTGTGGATCCTTTTCTTACAGTTTATTAATCTGTCTGAGAGGTGACCAGAAAGACATTCTACTTCCTATTGGTAAATGTATGATTTCAAAGTGGTACCCATGCCTAGATATCAAACTCACTGTTAGGAAAGATATGCTGCATAAATCATAATTTCTCAACTAGATAAAATTATTACTTAAAAAATCTTAAATTTGTTATAATGCCCTGTAACTTACAAAGCACTTCTCAATTCATAATTTTGTTTGATCCTTAGAATAATGTCATGAAATAATATCATTAATCTCATTTTACCAAGGGGCAGCTGAGTCATTGGCACACTGTCACCCAGCTGATAAATGGAACACCTTGGATACCAACTCAGATTTTACAGCTTTTGCTTCAAGTGATTAACCTATAGCAATAGGCTTTTTAATTGTTGTTATGTTCTATATCCCTGAAAACCAAGATTTTGTATTAAGGAGCAAAGTTTTTATATTTCACAAAAAAGTTATGACACAACTTAGAAGCATTTTTTTTCATTTAGAAATGAATTTTACTAATTATTATTTTCTTTTTTGTGTACCTATCTATGTATCAGTGGTCTTTCAGAGTTAATCTCTAGAAGTCAAACATGGGCAGCCCTACATAAATTAAATAACTACCTGGAATTTTTTAAATGAACATGAAAACCATCGATAATACTATAGGTGAGGTTCCCTGTCTAGTGTTTTTTGTTTTTGTTTTTTTAGCTCTGTTGAGATATAAATGACAAATAAAATTGTTAGATATTTAAGATGCACATCATGATGATTTGATACAGGCTTACATTGTGAGGCGATTCCTCCAGTCAATTAATATATCCATCACCTATGCATTTATTTATTTATTTTTTGAGAAAAATATTTAAGTTCTACTGTCTCTCTTTTCTTTTGGCCGTGCCAAGTGGCATGCAGGACCCCAGTTCCCTGAACCATGAATTGAACCCATGCCCCTCAACCAGTGGGAGCTTGGAGTCCCAACCACTGGTTCTCCAGGGAAATTTCATTAAGTTCTACTCTGTTAACAAATTTCAGTTATTCAATACAGTCTTATAAACTATAGTCACCATGTTACACATTAAATTTTCAGACCTTATTCATCTGATAGATGAAAGTTTGTACCCTTTTATTAACCTCTAATTCCCTCACTCTCTAGCTCTGCCTTCTAGTGTTTATAAACTGGTACTTTTAACATCTTATCAAGTTTGGATGAACAAAGTTGTGAAGGGCTACTTTCTGTTTCTCTTGTATTTTTTACTCTATGTGTGTAAAAAAAAAAGTTTGCAAACTACTTTATGAATGATAAATAAAAGGTTTAATTCACCTGATGTTGATGTAACCTATCTAAACACAGAAATCAAAAAATATGTTTCGAAAGAACAGCATGTATATTATCTGTGGTGAAACAGACCACCAGCCCAGGTGGGAGGCATGAGTCAAGTGCTCGGGCCTGTTGGGCTGGGAAGATCCAGAGGAATCGGGTGGAGAGGGAGGTGGGATGGGGGACCGGGATGGGGAATTCGTGTAACTCTATGGCTGATTCACATCAATGTATGACAAAACCCACTGAAAAAAAAAAAAAGAATTTCTGTCTGAAAAAAAAAATAAAATAAAATATCTTTATAATTAACGTTTAAAAAAAAAATACAAAAGGATTACAACATGTGATTCTAATAAGGCTTTTGATTATATTGTTTTAATTATGTAATATAGATGTGTGAATGTTATTGATAATATGAAAAAATCCTTTATTTCTTAAAGTTTATATACTTAAATTAGTCACTTTATATATACTTAAATCAAGGTTTTTGCTCCTGAATTTTGCTAGCAGCTAGACAAATCCAGTCAAAGTTTTTAGGATTAGGAAAAAATGAAAAGGTATCTGGAAAAGGGAAAATAAGTGTTCCAGTTGAATGTGTATCAATAATGACATACATATATTATAACCTTTCTTGGACCAAGGTTTTTCAATTAAAACATGACATTAGACTGAGAATTGTTTATTGTGATTTCTAAGTAGATGTTAAAGCCCCCAACTTCAAACTTCTAATGTCTTCTCTAGAACTTGCAAATTAAGAAATGCAAAAATAAAGACTCTCATATTCACATTGATATGTTTGCTTAGATGGACTTTTTGTTTTGTACATTACCAGTCTAATTAATTTTATTCATATCTGCCTTTAACAGCTACCATTGTCCTAAACAGGCTTTTCCCTGCCTTTCTTCCTCCCTTCCTTCCCCACTTCTTCCCTTCTTGCTTTCCTTTCCTTCTTTCTTTCTTGTCTTCTCTTTCCTCCTTCCTTCCCTCCCTCCCTTCTCTCTTTTCCTCCCTTCCTCCTTCTTATGTTACTCATCAGTTTTTAAGTAGTTTTGTTTTAAACCCAGCTTGGGTTAAGAGGCTTATCTAAGGCAGTGCCTTATGCCAGACAAATATTCAGCAGAACACAACACTCACTGCAGCTGAACCTACGAGTCAGAGAAACTAAGTACAATCCCAAGAGTTTCCTGACAACCAAACTCTACTCCTAGAGGTAAACTTCTAATGTTATAGAGTCTGGCACTGTCCCTCCCTCTTGCTGTCTTCATAGTATTTCTAAGTCAACCAAGTTATTGGTTAGTTTTCATGTAAACTTCTCATGTTGCAAAAGAAGATAACGAAGAAAGAGGAGGAGGAGAATTATTTTAGGAATCCAAAAAGAAATATTGTCAATTGCTACATAAAACTTGCATATAAGTACATAGAAGCACCACACTGACATTGAGAAGCATAAGTAAAGATGAAAGGTTTCTCATTTTTCTTTTAAGTTACTCCTGCCCCATATACTGAGGTATCAAAGATATGTTTTCTTTCTTTCCTTCTCTCTCCTCTTTCTCTCCTGAAGTTGTTATCAATCTGAGCAACTTAATATAATTTTGCAAAATAGGATTTTCTTTTCAGTGATACAAACATTTTCCCCAATGAGGTTTTTAAGCAAGTCAACCAGGCATAAAAATGTTTTATATTCTTCTGAAAGGAATATTGTTTATCTATGTAGTAGAAGATCACAGTATATAGTGAAAATTCAGTCAGTTATTTGTGTATTAGTTTCTATAGTATCGGATTTTTCTCTGTCTCTCAATATTGTGAATATATCTTACATAATTGCCGATAGATTCAGTTTCTGATTATGGAACTTAATTTGCTAGAGTAACCTGTTTATGTTGAGTATTGTTGAGTGCCTACTATCCATTGAATAGGCATAACTGACTACCTCTAAGTAAGTATAAGGTATTCCTTTAAGTTATTCAAAGATGAAAAGTATAAATCCCTGCCATCATGGAATTTTGTGGAAGTAAGGATTAGAATTAAAAAATATTTTAAAAGCTCAGGATTTGGGTCCAACAATCTGGGAAAGAGAAATGGGCATGTATATGTCTCTTCAGAATAAGTTTTTGGTAAGGGCCTAAACAAATGACTGAAAACATGGAGTAGCCTGGATAAGTTTGATAGAGAACATGGGCCTTAGAGTGGAGGTAGGGCTCTGATAGACAGACACGGGACCATATTCTATATGGGAGGGGAAGGGAGGGAAGTGAGGTTGTACAGTGTACCATAGAAAATGATTTAATGGATTTAAAACATTTCTAGAATAACACAAAGTGAGACTGAGTATTCTGTTTTAATGGGCCATCCTATACTTTATTCATTTAGTAAATGCTGTCATTAAATGTTTTATTAATAATAAAAACATTTATCTTAAAGGGAGTTAAAATTCAATGATGAGAATTAAGTGTGAGAAATCTAGTGCTTTTCATATTGGCTTATTCCTGGATCTGGGTGCCTCTGTGTATCTCAGTATCTCCATCTTGATATCTCTTTCTCATATTTGTGAAATAACCTATCAATTATTAAATTGAAGATTTTTTAAGAAAAATCAATTATACTCTTTCAAAGATATTTTGTGGGTCACTTCCTTTGTGCCACTTGCGCTCAGAGTTCCGATATAGGATTACAAATAAATACTGCATCTTAAAATGTATCATTATTCTTTTTTTATATTTATTTATTTATTTGGCCACACCAGGTCTTAGTTGTGGCTTTGGGGATATTTACTCACAGCATGTGGGATCTAGTTCCCTGACCAGGCATCAAACCCAGGCCCCTGCATTGGGAGCTTGGAATCTTAGCCACTGGACCACCAGGGAAGTCCCCAAATGTATTATTTTTTAAGTTAGTGAATCTTCAGCTTGAGAGGAAAAAAATCATTTTTTAAATTCTCCATTCGGAAGTTCTACATTCATGCTTATGTAAGTGAATGAAAGTTTAGAAATACATTTAAATATGTTTAAAAGGCTACTGAGATATCTTGAAATCAGGAAGTATCAGCCAATTGTATAAACAAAGTCAAAATCTCTGATAAAAAGATACTAAAAGGCACAGAAGCAAGGAATAAAAGCTCACCGAATACATTCTAGCAACCTCATACTCATCCTGCAATAATCAAAGTAATAAACTAATGCAAATGTTTTTGGTGATGTAATGCACAAGAGTCCAAGAATGGAATGCCTGTTGTGTCAATCTTCCTAACATGAAACCTCAAGTCAAGTGGAAATTAAATCTTAGCTCCAAAGCTTAGAAATCCAGGTCCAAGAAATATTTTAAGCAGAAAATGTAAACGCCAAACTCGAGTAAAATATGAGGCAAATAATGAGGATGGGTATGAGGGTTTGTGAGGGCAAAGTGAAATTCACTCAGTCGTGCCTGATTCTTTGTGATCCCATAGACTGTATAGTTCATGGAATTCTCCAGGCCAGAATACTGGAGTGGGCAGCTATTCCCTTCTCCAGGGGATTTTCCCAACCCAGGGATGGAACCCAGGTTTTCTGCGTTGCAGGCAGATTCTTTACCAGCTGAGCCACCAGGGAAGCCAGTGAGGGCAAAAGAAACCTTTATTCTTATCTGTGACTGTTTAATCAAGTTGGATAAAGCACTGGTTAATTGTCCAGAATCATTTATTTAATTTCAATCTAATTTTACCCTTCTCAGTTCAGTTCAGTTCAGTTGCTCAGTCGTGTCCGACTCTTTGCGACCCCATGAGTCGCAGCACGCCAGGCCTACCTGTCCATCACCAACTCCTAGAGTTTACTCAAACTCATGCCCATCAAGTCGGTGATGCCATCCAGCCATCTCATCCTCTGTCGTCCCCTTCTCCTCCTGCCCCCAATCCCTCCCAGCATCAGGGTCTTTTCCAATGACAACTCTTCGAATGAGGTAGCCAAAATACTGGAGTTTCAGCTTCAGCATCAGTCCTTCCAATGAACACCCAGGACTGATCTCCTTTAGGATGGACTGGTTGGATCTCCTTGCAGTCCAAGGGACTCTCAAGAGTCTTTGCCCTTCTACATACCCCCAAATTATAGCCCTGCTCTAACAGATATCCTTCACATATAGTCTCCTTTTGGTCAGGAAACAAAACTTTTGAGTGCTCATAGGGGACAAGGCATTATGTAGGTGCTATTGAAGTAAAAAGGTATTGTAATTAAAAGGAAAAGTGTCATACCCACCTCCCCCATCTCAAAGATACAAACAATATTCATATTTAAGGCCCCAAAGTAAATTATTGACATTGCTTTTAGTACCCACTTAAGGACCACTTGCTTGTAAAGCTTTTCCTTTATAATCACTGCAGCTCTATATCAGATCTCCCCAGTACTGTACTTCTAAACTTGACTATGGAATGGCAAACAATGCATAGGTTTATAGAAGTGAAAGTGATGTGTAGAATAAAAAGTGAAAGTGTCCCTTGTCACTTTTCCAAAAGTGTGTAACCTTCCAGATCTCAGATAGATAGATGGATGATAGCTAGATGGGTGAATGGATGGATGGAAAGATAGGCAGATAGATGATAGGGAGTTGACAGATTGATAGATAGACAGGCAGACAGATAGAGAATGAAGCACATAGATTCTGGATCTAGACAGTCAAGGTTTAGGTTCAAACTCTACTACTCACCCCATGTATGATCTCACCTGAGTTTTCTCATCTATTAAAGTGAAGATGACAACAGAACAATTGCATTGGGTTATTGCAAGGATTAAATGAGTTTATATGTGAACTGCTTAGAGCAGTGCTTGGCACACAGAAACCATTTTATGTGTAGTTAACTACTCTTCTTATTACGACTACATATATACTAGCTGTTTAAAAACAAATGGGACTTTATGATGTTTTTCTCACTTCATAATATGTCAAGGAAAACATTCTTATAACACAGATTGAACTGGTTCACTCTTTGTAACTGCTGCCTAATATCCCACAGGAGGGTTGAATCAGAATTTCTTTAACTGTTGTCCTACTGATGGTCGTTTAGGTTGTTTCCAGTATTTCTGCTTCAAAGCCACTACTCATATCTTGTCCTTGAGGATAAAACAAGAGATGCAGAAGGGGCAGGCAAAGAGGTATTCCCATTTTATACATGATCAAAATGAGGCTCAGAGAATTTTAGTAAACTGCTTAAGGTCAAACAGCTAATAAGTAACAGAGTTCAGAGAACTAATTTAACACAGTTTCACACTGCTGTATCTCAAATTTTCCTATTTGACTTAAAATAGTTTCACAGACATTGTGGTCCTTATGTCACAATAAGACATTTCTGCTTTCTGGAATAAGCACAGGCATAAGTCAATGTGCTGCAAAAGTGGGCATGGACAGAGAGATATAAGAGAATGTAGTAAAAGACTGAATGAAATAGTAAACCTGGTGAGGTCCTAAGTACTACAGATAATACTGAATATATGACCCCAATCTTAAAATCTTAAATGGTTTGAAATCAGGATAAATAAAACATAGTGGTGGGAGAGGTAGTATAAAGGATGACTTGCTATTTGACTATTTGGTAAAATATTATTTGAAAAACAGCCATATTGACCTCTAGTCTTCCAAGATGGGACACATTTGATTAACTCTGATCTGGCATTAGTATGACTGATATTAATACTTTATACCTCCCACACCCAACATCTATAACCTATCACAGTCTATTAAATAATAAGATAATCAAACCTTCATTAATTACAAATATGAAACTGACTTTAAATTATTGTGCTCTTAGAGCATATAGTCCATCTATATTACAATGAAGCGTTAGCCAAACATAATCCTCTCTCAGACAAGAAACTATTGTACAATGACTTCAAAGTGTACAGAGCTCATTGTGGAAATACCCTTCTAATAAGCCACATTTCTAATTCCAGCAGTATTTAAATTCAGAATTTTATTCTCAACTAGGTCAGTCACTGTCTTTAGGACTGGGACAAAGACTTCTCCAAAGTTGAAGTTTTCCTCGTATATAAAACATGGTTTGTGGGTTTATTTTGTTGGGAAATAGGTGAATTCATCTTGTTGGTGTTTATCTGAAAGTTTGAGAAAGCCTCAGAGATGCCAGATGTGACCTTTTACTGCAATGCCAACATTTAGAAATGTGAAGGACATAGTGTGACTTATAGTAGAGAATGGATAAAAAAATGAAGCACCGTGGCCTTTTCCAGATATATTTCTTAGCATGAAGTGTGTTTATTTATCCGTCTGTTGTTTACCTTCTGCCTCTGTTTCTGAATTATGATAAGGTGTAAGCAGCTTACAAAAATACTTATCAAACTCAGTAGGATACAAGGCAACAATTTAACCACTAATGACAGCCACCTTTAACTATGAATGACATATAATAAATTATGTTTGAACTGGATTTTCAGCTGCAGATCCTCATTCTGCCACCCAGACAGCCCTATAAAGTTGCACTTGTGGCCTTAATCCCACTTGGATGTGTGCCCTACTGCCTCTACTTTCCATCATTCTAGTGCTTTAGTCTTCTTGAATAAGTGAACAATCTTTGTTTCTGTACCTTATTAGGCCAAAGACCATAACAGCTAGTGATGGCATCGGCAGGCCCTGCGGGCAGGATTCTCTGCAGATCCAGCCAACCTCCAACAAACCCCTTTTTATGCTCCTGTTTCGAGGAAGAATTATGATGGCGGTGTCCTGCTGTTGATCAGTCAAATCTGTGGTAGGCCTAGAGATAAGTCCTGTAAGTGTGGTGTACTGTAAAACAGCGGCCCCCATTCATTAGTAGCTTGTGTGTAATAAACCACCAAAAAGGGGGGTGGGCTGGGGAGGCAGCTGCAGTGTGCAAGAGCAAACAACGCATCTCATTCTTGGGAGCCAAAACTTTGTAATTCGCTACTGGGCAGCCTGCTCTCGCTGACATTCTTTCTGATAACAGAGGAGTGCCCTCTCTTTATTTATAGCTGGACTACTAACCCAAGAGACTCCATTTGGTAACTAGGTATACATATTATAACAGACTGTTATTAAGGAAGAAATGAAAAATACCAGCAAATTGCCTCTGGCAAACAAAATTACTGGGTTCAAGGGACATTTTCCTCTACCAGCTGATAACCTTAAAGACATTTCTATTAGCCACAGTTTCACAGTACTAGTTTCAGAAGAATGACATTTCACAAGACACCAACTGAAACACACAGAAGGAATACTCTTTGGGAATGAGTTTCTTTGGTAACAGTTTTTAGACATAAAAGTGTTCATTGAATAGAGAAATGTTTGGAGGATGCTTGTCTTTAAAGTTAAAGAAAAACCAAAAAAATGTAAAACTAAATTTTATGTTTTGGTTGTTAAGTGTCTAAGAAATTCTCTTTTGCAACAGTACTACAAATGACTCATCGGCCTGAACCAAAACGTAGGAGGCAATTTAATTGTGAAAGGAAGACAATATACTTGTTGCGGAAGAAAAGGGAAAAAATTCTCAAGAAGCCCTTTTAATTCAGGATGGGTTAACCTAATAAAAGGGAGACACACTTGAATTTGCTCACGACTACTTAATGAGAAGATGAAAAATGCTGCAGTTTCTGTAATAAACCGTTTCTTTTTACATCCAAAGCAGGTGCACAGCATTGTGATATCAACACTGTACTAGTTCCTCATCAGCCCCCCACTGCTCTTCCAAATAGGAATGGAAGACTGTACATTCTAGGCATTTTTGTCTTTACCACTCCGAACTCAGGGTCAGGAGAGTGGCTATAGCAGAGTGGAAGGCTCGCCAGTTGTTTTGGAATTCTTGCAGGTGTTTAAAAAGCAAAGGATTCTTTTCAGAGGCACATCTGCATTTGTCATATGCCATTTGTGCTAAAGCCTGTGGTGTTTTTGTTTGTTGGTTTGACAGATTGACATGTAATGGCCAGGACCGTTGGGCGGCTGCTCCCAACAAAGTCATTCTGATGGCTGGAGTCCTCTAGAAATCAGCTCGCCCGAATTACCCATGATTTTTCTCTGCCCTTCAAAGGAAAATGCGGAGTTCTAATGCTCTTTTGGCTTTTTGTTTGCTTTCACAATTCTTTTTCTTTTTTTGTTCCATTGTTTCAAATTTTAAATTAAGATGAAATATGGATTTTGATGGGATAATAATATCTACAAAGAGTTGCTTTTTTTTAAAAAACCAACCAGTTCTTAACATTTACTTAGAAGTGGTTAAAGAGATTTGTGCATCTTAAATAAATATTGGGTTATCATAAAATTATTATAAAAATTAAGAGAACATAACTGTGTCAGTAGTGGATAAGGGAACTTAACAGAGGTAAAAACTGCCACTTTCGAAATTTTTAACATTTTTAAACAGTAAAATAAAATTCCTTTTGAAACCATTTTTCCTTTTACATGTTAGTGAGCGATATATCTGAGTTTATATGTAAGCATGCATCTTATCAACCATGTTACCACAAAGTCTAGTACATATGTGTGAAAGCAGATTTTAGTATGGTGTCTTTGTCTTTTGTTGACAAAGTTAAATCAGATATTCTTATTAATATTCTCTATACATAGGTAGTATCTCACAAAATTAATAGCTCAAAGCTCAAGCTTCAAGTATTAAGTTTATTGTTAATGTAAGTTTCTGATTTCTTGTGGGAGGCTATCACCCTGTCACCCTATTTGGAAAATATAAACTAACGAAGGACTACCAAGAGTTAATCAAACAAATGCAAAATGTCATAAACATGTTCACTGCACCCCTTTACACTTACTTGATTGACGTGAACATTTCTTGGACACATATCTTGCCTTACTACACAATGCCACTTTACTGGAAAGGACCATTCTTTTTGACAAAGCATCTCAATTTGGGGGTCTTATTTGTCAGTTTACTCTCAGTTCCACAGGTCTGTCTGCATAATCAAGTTTCCATGGAGCCTTGCACTGGAGAAAGAAGAAAGACAAAACAAAACAAAATTCAGAACTGGCCAAGGGAGCCTGGAAACTGCACATTGCCATGGTTTGGGTGAGAGATTATTAAAAACCAAAAGCCAATGGCTACACTATAAAATGAAAAAAAAAAAAAAAAAAAGGCAGTTGTTTTTTCCTCTTATATTGAAAAGCTAACGTTCTGGATATTTGAAAAGTTTTAATAATGTTAATTTATTAATCTATTAATTTATTTTAAACTTTTTGAAATAACGATTTCTTTCCTGTTACCACAGTAGGGACCTGGGCTAAAGGAAGTAGGAATTAAATAAACTCAGATCTCTACTGTTTGCAGTTAGCTTGTCTGATGTGGTGAATAAAAAGGAGGACAATCAGTTACATTTGAGTTTTAGATGAGCAACAAATAATTTTTTTAAAGTACAATATTGCATGGGACATCTTATAATACTAAAAATATATGTTGTTCATCTGATATTAAAATTTAACTGGGGTCTTTTTTTAAAAATCTGTCAATGGTATTTGTAGCAGAGCTTGATTAATGATAAATTCATTATCAGAAACTTTATGGTTTGAAGGGTTTAGGTTTTTCTTTTTTTAAAATTAGGCTTATTTTTTCTGGGGTTCCTAATTTCTTTAAGACTTTCTGTTACATTTTTAGAGTAATGGGATGAATGATAATGGCTACTTTGATTGGGCACCTACCCAAATACAACCAGGTGCCTTCCATTTATTTTCTTATTTAATCTTCACAACAATCTGAGGAGACAGATGATGTTGTGTCCATTTTACAGATAAGAAAACCAAAGCCCAGAGACAATTTTTCTTGAGTTAGACAACTAATAAGTGGGAGAAGTAGGACTGAAAACCAGGTTGGTCAGAGTCCATAGTTGAGACTTCTCCTCTTAACTACAATAGCTTATTAAACGTAAATGTTCACTGAAGTTACAAATGATGGAATCAGCTAATTAGAACTCATTAAACAATACCACCCTGGGGAAGGAAATGACAACCCACTCCAGTATTCTTGCCTGGAGAATCCCCTGGACAGAGGACACTGGTAGGCTACAGTCCATGGGGTCGCAGAGTTGGATACAACTGAGCGACTTCACTAAACAACATCACAGGTTTCCCTGGTGGCTCAGTGATAAATTTGCCTGCAATTCAGGAGTCATGGGTTCAATTCCTGGGTGGGGAAGGTCCCTTGAAGAAGGAAATGGCCACCCACCCCAGTATTCTTGTCTGGAAAATCCCATGGACAGAGGAGCTGTCGGGCTACAAGTTCATGAGATCTCAAACGGGTCAGACAGGACTTAGCGCCTATACCACCACCAAGAAACATCCTATTGCTAGTCATCTGTGTGTGTGTGTATTTGCCTTTTTCTTACTAATCGCAAGGGCAGTGTCAGTGTCTCATACACATTTTAGCATCTTCCCTTAGACAAGCAGTCATATTATGTTATAATGTCACATTAAAAGAATGTCATAATATTTAAAATAATCAGAAGTTTGTCTTTTGTTTGAACCAAGTATGCTTTATTATTATATAAGATTTAGAACATATTGTCTTAATAATCCTCACCTAGTTCTCATCCTATGACAGTTTGCCGTTGTTGGTATATTCTGTGTTGTTGCACTTCTGGAGTTTTACTTGCTGTACAAACTATTCACAACTGCTCCCCCCCTCCCAAAAAAAAGAAAAAAAAAATCAACCTTTTCCTTACTAAAATACAAAATAGAAATAGTTATTGCTTCAATAACTTAGATGGATCAGGGCTGTAAAGTATTGAATTTAGGCTCTTGTTTCCCTGGAAATTCTTCAACCCTCAGTTTACTTTTGGCTGTGGTACACTGTATTATGTAAATATTATTCTACAATGATGCCCCTCCTCCTTGTCCTTTTATGATCCTTGGATATTACTTAGAAGGTCATTACATAGCTTCATTTATCTCTTTGAATGCACAGGTTTCATGGTCATTTAAATAATCACAGGCTCATCAGTTCTCCCCATACTTAAATAAGATCAATACAAACCAGAACAAGAGGCTTCACTCCTCTATTCACCAAGATCTCTCTTTTCCTTCTCCTTTCTTTCACTCTCCATCTTCCCTCTACTTCTCTAATCCCTTCCCTTCTTTCCCACCTTCAAACATGTCATATACAATACAACAGTTTTTTTTAATAGTTTTTTCTGTAATGACTCAAAACATCTATTCGGCTGTTATCCAAGGCATGGTGAAGTGTTGCCTTTATACAAATGGCTAGAGGCAGCTGTTGCAATTTTGGTGTTTGCTAGAGAGAGAGAGAGAGAGAGAGAGAGAGAGAGAGAAAACCAACCCTGCTGGTCTGGCCTTAGAAATTAGTTCAGCAATGAAATGGTTAATAGGATGAGTAAAGGCTATTTTTAAGTCTGGCTCCCCTCTCTGATACACTCTTGAAAATTCACCCTGTACTGCAGAAATCCTAAATTGCAGTGCCCTGCACCCCACTGAAACTCTTCAGTCTGCTGTAAGTAAGCCTCAGCATGGGCAAGATTGGGGGTGAACAGCTGGAGGAGGGGCTCAAGCCCTGGGCCTTTGTGATGGAGGGGCGCAACACTGAGATCCCGCCGAGCAGGAACACGGAAACCCTCAAGGCCTAGAGAAACAGACCCAGACAAAAGCCCCGTTACACGGTTGCAAATCACCCCACTGCTGTTACTTTATTTACTGTGGCCTGCAGGAGGATTGTTTTCTCCTTGCAAAATTTTTAAGCTTCATGGGCTTTTCTCCTCCACAACAGCGGTCACTTATACCACAGTGCCACATAGAGACAGCCCTCACCTTCAGCTTTCTTAAGGAAAACGGGAAAAAAACAATCTTGTGTAGTCAGGACGCAGTATTCCCAGTCTTCCAGTTCTTTCCCAGGGATTGAAGTACGTGTATTTAGAATATTGACTTATACTGGTTTTATTGGTTTGGTTATGTTTCCTGTTTTTCTGGCTTTACTTGATTATTTTTCTTGAAGATGACACCTACATTCATGCTTTTGGACATACATTTATTTAGATGTGGAAAGGGAAGAAAAGGCAACACAATTTTGTATTGAATCAATTACAGATACATAAATGAACATTTTCTTCAGTAAAATAAATTTTTTTTTATTCAGTTTCAAAATGGATAGAAATGTTATCCTGTCACAACGGCAAGACAAATGCTATGAGTTTGAGGTGTTCCCCCCCCCCCCCCCCGCCCGAGGGTTAGGAGAGGAGGTAGGTTGACAGAAACAGTTATTTTAAAATCTAAAGAGAAAGAACTGTCTGTGAGGGCAAGTCTATTTTGTACAAGGTTCTTTGGTTATGTGCAGGAGGGGGCTCTTGCCTCCTTAAAGAGGGAGGGAGAGAAGCCTGAGGAGGGAAAAGGAGTTTACTTCTCTGTGTAGAAATACATGGCTGACTTTGGCAAACGTTTCTCCACAGTTGAGTCTGAGCTGCAAGCCATGCCTTAGGGTAACTGAGGAGGTGGGAGGGTCCCGTCACAGTAACCAGAGCAGCAGAAGTCTCTTCTGTTTAGGCGGTTGTAGTGTCATGACTAGGAAGTTGAAAGGGGAACTTGGAATAAGTGTATTCTATTTAAGAAAAATTTTAAAAAGTGAAATTTTCCTATGACAAATCCACGGAGATATTTGCAAGGTGTTTGGGCAGGTAATTAGCACCCAAACCAGGTTTCAGGAAATAGTTCTGGTCACCTCAAATGAAGAATATATAATGAGCTGAGGAGCTTGATTTTCAATGGATGATTTACCCAGGACAATAGCCCAAACAGAACCGGGTAAAGAGTTTACAAATGGTAACTTGAGAAGCAGTGGGCTCCCTTCCCAGCAGCTTAATTCTGTCCCCTTCTCCTACTCTGTCCCTTCTCTTCAACCTCTCTCTTCTCTTCTCCCATCATTTCACAAAATACACAACTAATATAACTTTCCATGAGAAGTTAAACACAGTCCTTAAACAATTCTTTTTTGTCAAAGAAACATAGGTAGGGTACAAAAAAAAAAAAAATCCAGAGTAAATTTGCCTATTGGCACCTAGACCTAACTAGTTTTGGGTTATTTCAGGCTGAAACTTTTTTTTGCTTATTTGCTGAGGCTCATTGTGAAGTCTTTCCTTATCAGAGTTTCTTGCACTGGATAACAAGCAATGCTGAAAAGATTACCCATTCTTTTCAAAGCCAATTCCAGAAGACTGACAACACGGAGAACTGAAGATGACGATATAAAAAATAGTTCAACATTTCTTAACTGACAATGTTACATGATTTTGTTGATTTAAGAAAGGCTCCTTACCCATAGACAGTCTGATTTGCTCTGCTGCAAGCATTAATATTTCTAGTAAAATAATATCCCCTGCCATAGTAACTATGGTAAGCAAAATAAACAATAGTTGTAAACTTTCACCTGCTGTAGTCTCTTTGTATATTGAGAGATGAATTTTACTTCATTGTAATCTAAAATGTTTTTGTGATTCCTGTTTTGCTCTTCTATGGTTTAAGTCCTTCCTATTCCCTGATTGGTTTGGGTTCACATTTAAAGCTAAGAGAAGGCAACTCAGATGTCATTTTACAGACAAGGAAATAGGTTCAGAAAGTTCAAATTACTACCCAACGTCACCCAGTATCAGAGCCCAAACTAAGATTTCCTAATTCCTAATTTTGATTGTTTTTCCCAGGGCTTTAGACTATCTTCCTATGTGGTTAATAACATAGGATCGCTGCCTAAGAATACCAATTTCTACTGAGGCATGCTCTCTGTCATTAAGTGCTCCAGCAAACTGTTAATTAAGATTGTTTTGAGCTGTTTACCAATTTAGGTGATGTCAGATACTTCTCTTGGATTCTGTTCGCCTCTTGGGAATGACAGAAAATTCTGTTGATTCTGTTGCCTGTGGTTTGACCATCTGTTCTAAATCATGATTGTGGCTGCCATTTGGAAATCCATAATCTGATACTGTTACCAGAGTTGTGCATTTAAAACACATTAAGCTCTTTGTGGGTTACAGGCCCTTCTTAAGCGCTGCTTAATTTTTACAGGATATGCGCAGAGAATGCTAAATTTTGGAGCTGAAAGCTGTAGACTGAAAGAATGAAGAAGTTCCACCCTTGTTCTCTTCCCCAGCACTGTGGAAGCTGTTTCTGTCGAAGAGGTTAGAAACAGAAGGTAAAACACTTGGAGGTGCACCTGCTGATCAAGCGCAAAGCAGTCAGGAAGTAGGGACGAGGTTGTAGATATTTCCCTGCCATCCTTACGAAGTCCCCCTCAAGGCGCACTGGATGCTCACCTAGGAAATGATCAACGCTCCAGTGTGCACAAGACTACAGAAGACTTGCAGAGGTATTCTGTCTTTAAATGTTTATTGAAAAAAATTAATTTGGATGTCACACTCTGCACTTTCCACTCTCCACACTTACCTTAATGTCCCTAATACCCTTTATCATTCAGGCTATTATAATGCTAAGGGTTAAATATTTTTCTGAAATAATGAGTTAACACACAAAAAACACATAGAACAGCACCTGGTCCATAGTAGGGGCTCTGTAAACACTATTATTCATGTGTTGATGTATGACGCACTAGAGGTGAGGGTCATAGGTCCTGCCCTTGAGGAATTTACAGTAAAGGAAACAGATAGGTAAATTGTTGAAAACAGGGCTACCTGTGGAAATATGCAGAAGATGTGGTGGGAACAGTGAGGCAGGGCAAACTGATTTCCTGGGCCCCACCCCTCCTGGCATTAGGTTGACTAGATATCTGTATTTCCAAAACCTCCTCAGGCAATTCCAAAGTAGCTCTGGGGTGTGGGTTGCCTAATCTAAATTAGGCTGGAGGAAAATTCTGGGAAAGCCTTTCTGGAGGAGCTGATATTAGAGCTGGCATCTGAAAGAATGAAGGATATCCTAGGCTGAGGGAAAATTGCTCAAAGGAAGGTATGAAAGAGTCTCTGCCGTTTGGATACCTGCTGGTAGATGGGTCTGGTTGGAGTGAGAGTGTTACTCGCTCAATTGTGTTCAATCCTATGTGACCCCATGGACTGTAGCCTGCCAGGCTCCTCTGTCTGTGGAATTCTCCAGGCAAGAATCTGGAGCGGGTAGCCATTTTCTTCTCCAGAGGATCTTCCTGACTTAGGGGTTGAACCCAAGTCTTGGGCACTGCAGGCAAATTCTTTACCATCTGAGCCACCAGGGAAGCCCGATTGGAGTGGAGGCCCTGCAGGAAAGAAGTATGTAGGTAGAATGAGTATATATATCATTACTCAAACCAGGACACTTTTGAGAGTGAAAGGAGGTATGATGAATCATTATATGGGGAACAAGAGATGATGCTTAAGCATGAGCTCTGAAGAGATTCTGAGGGTCCTTCAGAGTGGAACTGTTTTAAGTATCACCTGGGGCAATTGCAGCCATTGAAGAATAGGGCTGACTGGTGACAAGATCAGGTTTACATTTTAAAGTTTTCTCAGCAGTCTTGGAAAGTTATTCTAAGTGGAATTTTAAAGAATGGTTCACGTTTCTACAGTTTCTTTGAATATGTCATTTAGCTTTAATCTTTATAAGAGTCCTAACGTAATGCTAAAAATGTACTTAGTGATTAAAATCAATATAAGGATGGCAGTCTAAGGAATCCACAGTGTTAATAACTATGGTCCTAGTATCAATATTTCATATATATATACATATAAATAAATATATATTTCATTTATTCATTTGCTCGTTATTTACTAAACACCTAAGACTAACCATTTTCTCCTCTAGGTTCTGGGGAAGCAGAGTGAATGAGGTTCCTGTCTTTATGGAGCTTACTTTCTAGCAGAAGGGTTTCCCTGGTAGTTCAGATGGCAAAGAATCTGCCCACAAAGCCGAAGACCTGAGTTCAATCTGCCCTCAATGCAGAAGACCGAGTTCAGTCCCTGAGTTGGAAAGATCCTCTGAAGAAGGGAATTGCTACCCACTCCAGTATTTTTGCCTGGAGAATTCCATGGACAGAGGAACCTGGCAGGCTTCACAAAGAGTTGGACATGAGTGAGTGACTAACACTTTCACACTTTTCCAGCAGAAGAAATAAACAACAATAAAATAAACATGCAATATAATTTCAGGTATTGGTAAGTGTTGAGGAAAAATTCAGTCAAGATAAGGGGTTGAGAGCAGGTAGGAAAATTGTGCTTAGTCGCTCAATCACGTTTGACTCTTGGTGATCCCATGAACTGTAGCCCGCCATGCTCCTCTGTCCATGGGAATTCTCCAGGCAAGAATACTGGAGTGGGTTGCCATGCCCTCCTCCAGGGGATCCTCTCAAACCAGGGATTGAATTCAGGTCTCCCGCATTGCAGGCAAATTCTTTACCATCTGAGCCGCCAGGTTAGGAAGACAGTATTTTAATAAACTCTGATGCAGACATTCTCCTTGAAGGATGGCATTGAATGCAGTGAGGGAATGAGCTTCTTAAGTTCAAATGAGGAAACAGAAAGTGCAAAGGCTGTGAGGCAGGCACAAGCTTGGTGACTTGGAGGAACAGAAAGAAGAGCCTCAACCTGTTTTTGCATCTCAACTCCATGAATTCTTCCCTGGTGGCTCAGACAGTGAAGAATCTGCTTGCAATGCACGAGACCTGGGTTCAATCCCTGGGTTGGGAAGATGCCCTGGAGAAGGGAATGGCTACCCACTCCTGTATTCTTGCTTGGAGAATTCCGTGGACAGTGAAGCCTGGTGGGCTATATAGTCCATGGGGTCACAAAGAATTGGACATGATTGAGTGACTAACACTTTCACTTTCATTCCTAATTGTATACTGAGGCCTTCAGGGCATCACACGATCTGGCCTTTACCTATCTATCAAGTTTTATCTATCTTCTATCTAAGTTTTACAGTTTGGGAGGGGGAGGTGGTCTGCAAGTGGAGTGTCCTTGAGGAGGGTGAGGGAATGCTAGCACATCAGCTTTCTTTCTTTCTTTTTCTTCTTTTAATTTCTTTGGTCGTACAGTTTATGGGATCTTAGTTCCCCAACCATGGGATAGGACCCATGCCCCTGCAGTGAAAGTAAAGAATCTTAACCGTTGGACCACTAGGGAAGTCCAACATCAGTTTTTCTTAACCGTACTCTATACTCTCCTCACTCTGTTATTCTAACAGCACTTTTTCAAGAGAAAGAATTCTACCACTACAATCAACTGCTGGAGTACTTTACAAATGTCATTTATTTAAGCCTTATACCAGGTCTACGAGACTGGCAAGGTTGCCATTTTGCAGGTAAAGAAGCTCACTCAAAGAGGTAAAAGAACTTTTCCATAGTTATATTGTATCAAATGGTGATTTCAGGTCTTTTCTCTACAAACTGTCTTTCAGTACCTTGGAGCCATAAGTCATATTATGGTATGCCGATAGTATATTCTACATAAAAATCAGTAGAATGTACATAAAAGTCAGCTCCTGACAGAAGCTTCAAGGCACAAACTGTGGAATAGTACTTTCTTTGTCCCAGGAGGAAATCTCAAAGGCTATGCTATAAACTTTGTGTGTATATATATATAATATATTTATATTATATATATTAAAATATATTAAATATTAAATATATTATATATATATATATATATGTATATATACATATATAAAAAACCACAGTAAAGAAAGCCAGAATTCTAATTCTGATGCTGCAACTAATTAACTCTCTGACCCTGGCATGTCCCTTAGTCTATCTGAGTCAAGTTTCCTGATCTGAAGAATGGGTGCTATAATTTAACTCCAGCTTAGGTACATGTGAAAGTGCTTTGAAAAGGAAAATGATGTACACATAAAAGAAATGATTAAATTCCCAGAAATTTACTGTAAGTATGTATATATTTGGTTATTAACAAAATTATGGGTTCAATTTCTGAGGTTTGGAATATTAAAACACACACACAAACACGCACAACTGTTGGAGTGATAAATAATTGTAAACTCTCTTAGTTAAATGGTATTTTTGCCCTTCAGCCTTTTTCATCCTTGTACTTTAAAGACTATATTGAGAGGATAAGAAGCTGTTTAGGCTACTGCCAAGTAAGATGAACTGTGGGGTGCCTTCTTTTTGGGTACTAGAAAAAGAACAATTATTTCTGGAAACTAAAAAAAGAGACAGAGAAGGAAAGGAAGGAAGACTGCAGGGCAGGTAAGAAAGAGAAATTTCTATTTATGCATGTCCATTTGACCTTCTGTGGGGTGACTTAGTTTAATTAGCTGGTTGTGACCAAGTGTGGTCTAGCCATGCTATAGTTGGGGGTAGGCAGGAAATATAAGAACCCAACTCCTTAACACCCTTAAAATCCCAAGGAGCTGTCTATTGAGGTCTGCCTAGCAGAGGAGTCGTTAGCCTCTGTAGGCACTTGTACTCCTGGGTTGAACTTGGTATAGATCACTGTTGTTTCTGCAGTCCATGGAGGAAGGCTAGCTGAGAGCTTGAAAAGTTCATTTAGCAAGAGTGGATACAGAGCTGGTGTGGAAAGATCAGTTAACCTAGGGGGTGGCTGTAGTCTTTCAAAACAGGGTCAGTATGGTATAACCTTCTTCCCTAACTTTTCCATTCATAGATTTAAACTTTTGTATGGTTTCCTTCCCCAGAAAAGCGTTAAGTGTTACTGAAAGAAAGGAAAGGAGAATCAAAGTCTTCAAACATGTCCCTGTCAACAGTAATCTTTTAGAACTGAAAAAGGAAGTTTCTACCTTGAAGACTTTAAATAGAAGGGAAGGACGCTCACTATAATACTACTCTTCAGAAGCTTGAGCAGGAAATTAATTATTGCAATATTTTTCTTCTTCGAAATTTCACCTTCTACTTTAAGCAGATCCCAAATATCTCTAGTGTTTTCAAATAAGGACTCAAAGTCTTTCCCCCAGGACCTAGGGTGGATGGGGGCAGCTGGTAATTTGACCAAGAGCATGGGTTCTGAAATTCCATCAGTTCAGTTCAGTCACTCAGTCATGTCTGACTGTTTGCAACCCTATGGACTGCAGCATGCCAGGCTTCCCTGTTGAATACCAGCTCCCGGAGCTTGCTCAAACTCATGTCCACTGAGTTGGTGATGTCATCCAACCATTTAATCCTCTATCATCCCCATTCTTCTCCTGCCTTCAATCTTTCCCAGCATCAGGGTCTTCTCTAATGAGTCGCTTCACATCAGGTGGCCAAAGTATTGGAGCTTCAGCTTCAGCATCAATCATTTCAATGAATATTTAAGATTGATTTCCTTTAGGATTGACTGGTTCCAAGGGACTCTCAAGAATCTTCTCCAACACCACTGTTCAAAAGCATCAATTCTTTGGTGCTCAGCTTTCTCTATGGTCTAACTCTCATATCCATACATGACTACTGGAAAAACCACAGCTTTGACTATATGGACCTTTGTCAGAAAAGTAATTTCTCTGCTTTTTAATATGCTGTCTACTTTTATCATAGCTTTTCTTCCAAGGAACAAGTGTCTTTTAATTTCATGGCTGCAGTCACCATCTACAATGATTTTGGAGCCCAAGAAAAGAAAGTTTGTCACTGTTTCCACTGAGTGCAATTGTGTGGTAGTATGAACATTCTTTGACATTGTCTTTCTTTGAGATTGGAACGAAAACCAATCTTTTCCAGTCCTGTGGCCACTGCTGAGCCTTCCAAATTTGCTGGCATGTTGAGCACAACACTTTAACAGCATCATCTTTTAGGATTTGAAATACCTTAACTGGAATTCCATCACCTCCACTAGCTTTGTTTGTAGTGATGCTTCCTAAGGCCCACTTGACCTCACACTCTAGGATGTCTGGCTCTAGGTGGGTGATCACACTGTTGTGGTTATCTGGGTCATGAAGATCTTTTTTGTATAGTTCTTCTGTGTGTTCTTGTCCCCTCTTCTTATTATCTTCCACTTCTGTTAGGTCAGTACCATTTCTGTCCTTTATTGTGCCCATCTTTGCATGAAATGTTCCCATGGTATCTTTACTTTTCTTGAAGAGATCTCTAATCTTTAACATTCTATTGTCTTCCTCTTTCTTTGCTTTGATCACTTAGGAAAGCTTTCTTATCTCTCCTTGCTGTTATTTGGAACTCTGCATTCTGATGGATATATCTTTCCCTTTCTCCTTTGCCTTTAGCTTCTCTTCTTTTCTCAGCTATTTGTAAGGCCTCCACTGACAACCATTTTGCCTTTTTGCATTTCTTTTTCTTGGGGATGGTTTGGTCATCGCCTCCTGTACAATGTCCCAAAACTCTGTCTATAGTTCTTTAGGCACTCTGTCTATCAGATCTAATCCCTTGATCTACTTGTCACTTTCACTGTAAGCGATTTGATTTAGGTCATATCTGAGTGATCTAGTGGTTTTCCCTACTTTCTTCAATTTAAGTCTGAATTTTGCAAAAAGGGGTTCATGATCTGAGTTACAGTCAGCTCCCGGTCTTGTTTTTGCTGACTGTGTAGAGCTTCTCCATCTTTGACTGCAAAGAATATAATCAATCTGATTTTGGTATTGACATCTAGTGATGTCCATGTGTAGAGCTGTCTCTTGTGTTGTTGGAAGAGGGTGTTTGCTGTGAAATTCCATCACCTACTTTGAATTCAATCTTCTCCCTCCTAGCTCTGTGACCATTGGGAGGTTACTGATTCTCCTTAGTATCCCCATCTAGGACGTGAGACTATTCATCCCTGTCTATTAATTAAGATCTAATAAGATTTCAATAAAAAAGATAAAAAATCATTGAGATCTCATTTTAGTGGGATTCATTTTCCTTTCTTTTTCTTTTAGTGTTAATTCATTTTCCTTTCTTCCTTACTTGGTAAAGCACCCACAATTTTTAATAAATCTTTTCAAAGGGCAGTCAGTAGGAAAGTATTTTGTTCTGAGATTTGCATGGCTAAATCTTCAAAGTTTCCCAAATTTTAGGGTCAAAGGCAACAAGCAGAAATTTTGAATAATAATTCATTTGGTTATAAATCCCTTAACATTTGGGACTACCTCTCTCATATTTTTGGAGAAGGCAATGGCAACCCACTCCAGTACTCTCTCCTGGAAAATCCCATGGACAGAGAAGCCTGGTAGGCTACAGTCCGTGGGGTCACAACGAGTTGGACGTGACTGAGCAACTTCACTTCACTTCACTTCTTCATTCATTCAACATTTATTATGTGCTAAAAACTGTTTTCAGGTGATTTATATTAATTATTTCACTTGATTATCACACACCCTGAAATGAAGGGTTTCTGTTTCCATTTTAGAGTGAGAAAACTAAGGCTCAAGCTCTTACACACTGTACAGCCTCCATGGAACCTGATGCATGTAGATACTCAACTTCTAACTGATGGTCGAATGAATAAATTGACCCATTACACTTGAAGAGTCCTTTCAACTTATACATCCTGTTCACGTACTGGATCTTGTTTTAATTTTTTTTTTCAGGCAATCAAATCTTTCTTCCCTTCTCTTCTGAACTGGGAGGGACCTTATAGCTTTTAGATACAACTGAAGTGCCTTAAAATATTAATGGAGTGTTAGCATTTTACATAGAAGAAGGGCTTTCTAGTTCAGTCATTCTGATTGGCAAACACTTCCAAAGGGAGGAGGGAGAAATTGTCAGGAGCATGCCCAACACTAAATAGCCCAAATCTACTGCTTACTATTCTCTGTTCCTTGCTAAGAGTAGAAAGACAAATGACAAGACAGACGATGAAAGTCAGTTTTGATGTTCACGTCAGCTTCGGTGTCCTTGTAATCTCGTCATAGATCATTTATATTAACTTAACATAATTACTTTAATAGTGATGTGTATTATAAATAGACTAATCATCCTGAATGCAAACTGTAGAAATTAAACAAATTAAGTGTTTAGCTCAAAGGTTTGTTTTTTCTTCCCCCCTCTCTCTCACTCTCTCTTCTTCTTCTTCTCCTCCTTCTCTGTCTCTTCCTGAACACAGGCGGCCAGAGATTCAGGCCCCAGATTTCTGTCTGCAGAGTGTACTTTACCTTTTGGATGGGACTTTAAAGACTTTGAACAGCTTGAGACTTATAGTTTGCCACAGGAGCATGTAGCAAATTCCCGTTTCTACTTTTTGAACCAGGAGCTGGAGTGTAAGAGCCCCGCGCAGGAAGTCGCAGGTGGTGGGAAAGGGGAAACAAGGTCATTTTCAACCATGTACATTGAGGTTGTACCTTTAAAGTCAATTCTAAATTTAATTGAAAGCCGAGGGCAGAGAAGCCAAGATCGGAGCAATGTGGTGATTTATTCTGAAGCCTGTAAGAAGTCATGCGGCTGAATGTAGGATGAGCTGGAGCTTTAATAAAAATGGCACTGGGGAAGCCAGCGGGAAGAGGCACAAGAATGGAACTGGGTTAGATGAAGGATCTCCAGGCCTAAAAGGGAGCAGGGGTCTGAGAGAGCAGTGTTTGCCCAAACTCTGCTGTTTTTACCATGACGGATGCACGTAAGTAATCTGCATCAAAAGGAAAAACCAGGATCAGACAGAAGCCGCCGAGACTCTTTAGACAGTGGATTTTGCATGAAATCATTAAGACGTCCAAATTGCAGAAAGGCTATGAAATGAATGGCAAGGAAAACTCATCTAGTATTATTCCAAGCTGAAATTTAGCTGAAGAAAAATGACATGTTCCTTTATTAAAACACTACGGGACTTGACAGCAAGGCTCCCACACATTTCTAGGGGTGTTATTGTCTACTAAATGATATTGGACCACTGGTACAGAAAATCCATAACATATTCTCAGTATCAAATCTTCTCTGTTGACAAATGGTTTAGGAACAAAACAAACAAAAACAACAACAATCCCAAATCAAACAACAACAACAACAAAAAAACAAGCTTGTTAGCAGATGTTAGAAAGAGCATTGGACTAGAAATCCTACATAATTCCTGGGTTCAAATGGGTTCTAGGCTCTCTGATCTGAGGGAGGCACTGGTTGTCTCTCCAGTTGTAGGGGCTCTATGATCTATATTCTTGACTCTAATTTTTCTAGACTCTTTTCTTTAGGTCAACTTCACGTTTTATTCAGCATTGGTATTCATTTTAACCTTACTAAAAACATAGTACATGTTCATTGCAGAAAATTCAGAAAATGTAGAAGAGAATCAAAAAGAAAATAAACATCACTGTAATCTCATTGTCCAGAAATAACCACTGTGAACATTTTGGTCAATATCACTCTGATTAAGATAACATTCAAAGGACCAGGAAGGTCCTTCCTATTGAGAAATGATTGTCATAATCAGAATTTGGATGTGGTAGTGGTGGCTCTTTTAAAAATCTTTAGATGAATGGTCACTAACTTTGAGTAAGTCTTTTGCTCCAAGAGCAAAATGTTCTAAGCTCTCTGGCTTGTGATATCAAGATCCATGCCATTTCAGAGGAAACTATGTGTAAGGCTCTGTCTGGATTCTGTGAATAGGGAGCCTGTGACCACCAACTTTCAATCATCACCAAGTATTCTAGAGGGGCTTAATTATTTGTGTGTGTGTGTGTGTGTGTGTGTGTGAGTGCTTTTTTGGTAATATTTGGATAAGGACAGGTGGCTCAGTGGTCAAGAATCCACCCACCAATGCAGGAGGTGTGGGTTCAATCCCTGGGTCCTGAAGATCCCCTAGAGGAGGAAGTGGCAACCCACTCCAGTATTCTTGCCTAGAAATCCCAGGGACTGAGGAACCTGGTGGGCTGCAGTCTACGGGGTTGCAAAGAGTCTGACACGACTGAGCACACACGCACAGACAATAACAGAAACCTAAAATTGATTGATATGTTGGGGTGCTGAAATTATGAACAACTTTCTTCTATTTTTTTTCCATATTCTTGTTATAATATCTGTGTAACTGGGAATTCCCTGGTGGTCCAGTTGTTAGGGCTCCATGTTCTCGCTGCAGAGGAGGGCCTGGGTTTGATCCCTGGTTGGGGAAATAAAATCCCACAAGCTGCATGCAGCAGCAAAAAAAAAAAAGTTGTGCAGTCAGTGAAAATAGTAAGGTAAAAACGTGACAGTGGAGAGGTCAGGAAGATGAGAGAGATGAGAAAGTATGATATCATGTGTGTTTGGAATACCTTGGACAAGTTACTTAGGCTCACTGAGCCTCAGTTTCCTGTTCTGTAAAATGGGAATAGTAAGTACTACTTTGCAGGGCTGCTAAAAAATTAGGAATAATGTATGTAAAGCAACAAGCATTGAATTAGCCACACAATAAGTATCCAATCTATGGTGGCTGTTATTGTTATAAGAAGATCGATTTTAAAAAACATTCTCCTTGAGCTCCCGCTCTCACATGCATATGTGCTAAGTCGCTTCACTCATGTCCAACTCTTTGCCACCCCATGTACTGTAGACAGCCAGACTCCTCTGTCCATGAAATTCTCCAGACAAGAATACTGGAATGAGTTGCTTTGTCCTCCTCTAGGGGATCTTCCCAACCCAGGGATTGAACCCATGTCTCTTCCATTTCTTGCATTGGCAGGCAGGTTCTTTATCACTAGCACCCCCTGGGAAGCCCCCCACTCTCAGAGTTCATATGTAAAAATATAAGGAGATGTTGCTTAGAAGTTCCTGATACATAGCTGTTCCAGCTCTTGGGAAATTTTTCTAACTCAGTCCAGGAGAAAAACCAATACCTTAGTCTTCTAAGGGATTCTGTTTGCTGGTGATTCTGTTTTGAAAAGCCACTTAAACACAGTCAAGACAATGTTTACCAGCAACAGGGGACTTGACTGTAAACCATCAGCCAAGAGACAGACAAAAGAAATTCAAGAGTGTGGGCCAGCTTGTATCATTAGAAAATAATACACACACAGTCAAAAGAGTTCTGTCAGCATGTCATGCTTCTGGTTGTTTATTCAAAAACATATCTTGGACACTAATTGTGTATCATCCAGACCTGGGCCATCTCTAGGGATACAAAGCTGAGGGGCAATGTTCACTGTGATTATTTTCAGTTTTAATTTCCAGGTTGGGAGTTGGAGGTAGATGGGTTTGAATCTCAGTTTAGCAGTCCAGATGACAACAGCTTACTGGCTAAGTGATATTCTGCAAGCTGACCAATCTGCTGAAAATCAGTGTTTATACTGGTATCTTGGATACCAATGCTTTGTAGACAAAAGAATGAGCTGAGAACATGAATTAAAGTACCTGGGCCAGGCACTTAATAGGTCCTCAGAAAACGATGATAGTGATTGTTGTTGGTAATGATGAGATGCAGGCTTCATCTTTGAGGCATGCTCAGCATAGCAGCAGGGAAAATGTATGTGAATAAAGTCCCAGCTGGCACTAGTGGTAAAGAACCTGCTTGCCAAAGCAGGAGACATAAGAGATGTGGGTTCGAGTCTGTGTTGGGAAGATCCC
Source organism: Muntiacus reevesi (assembly GCF_963930625.1). Classification (NCBI taxonomy): domain Eukaryota; kingdom Metazoa; phylum Chordata; class Mammalia; order Artiodactyla; family Cervidae; genus Muntiacus; species Muntiacus reevesi. The sequence goes on along the minus strand of NC_089256.1, from coordinate 63,125,703 downwards.
CTGGAGAAGGGAGTGGCAACCCATTCTAGTATTCTTGCCTGGAGAATCCCATGGACCAAGGAGCCTGGTGGGTTATAGTCCACGGGGTCACAAGGAGTTGGACCCAGCTAAGTGACTAACACACACAGTGCCTCAGTGTTAGGAAGGTATGTGAGCAATGAAGCCGATGTGAAGAGGCCACAATCGGGGGGCTTCAAAGAGAAACGTGGGAGCCTCACCGTGAAAGATGGGTAGAAATTCTCCAAGAGGAAAGGGAAGCAGAGCAGTCCAGGCAGAGAGGCACAAGGCAAGCATAAGGGTACAAAGTTTGAGACTTGGGCAGGGATGCCATTCCATGCCTTGAACCTAGTGCTGCCACGTGGCTAAGAATGATGGGAGAGGAGGGAGAAAGGCTGAACTGCTCCAGGTGGGAGACCACCCAAAAGCCATGGGTCTCGGTGTCTTGAGCAAGAGGCAGATTTGATATGGAAGTTGTGCTGGACACCCTTCATCAGCCTCTTTAGAGTCACCCTCCACTCCCATCTGCTCATGACCCAAGGGCTGACAGACTGTGGACCCATTAACTGGCTTCCTTGCCCTCCAGCTTCCAGTAGGCTTCAGCCAAGGAGACGTGGGAAAGAAATGAAAGGAAGAAGACTAAGATTGGGTCTTCATTGGAGTATTTATTCCCTTGATGGAAGATCCAGCACCTGTTGGGTGACTTTCTCACAGAGGTCCGTGTGCCCTTCCTTTCCCGTGATGAAAGCACTGAGGTACGGAAAATCCATCTCTTACTGTTTATATAATCCTTTCATGAACTTTCCCTGAATTACCCAATTTGAGGTACCAAATGTTTCCTGCCAGACCCTTGACTGATACATATCTTGAATAAGTAATACAATCAATGTGTCTGTCGGGGAGGGTTAGAGCAGTGAGCTGATGGCACTAATGCCAAAAGACATGAAATTCCAGGGCACGCAATCTGTAAAAAGAACAATGGTTTGTCCGTTTTGTTGGGGTTGCTAGTCTGGATCCACATGGAGACATGGCATGACTTCTTGGAGAGTGTCCTCAGCCTTGCCTCTAAGTGAGCCACTCACAGCAGGATTGAAGGGTAACACTGTCCAAAGATGTTCCCCATCTCCACGGATGGACTGACTTCAAAAGGAAAGCCTTGAAATAAGCTCTCCCATGTCAAGATTTTTCTTATTAGGATAGCTAAGGGGATCATAAGTGGGAGTGGTTGTTGGGAATTCTCTGGCGGTCCAGTGATTAGGACTACACATTCTCGCTGCCGAGGGTGTGGATTCAGTTGGTTGGGGAACTGGGACCCCACAAGCCATGTGTAGTGGTAGAAAAAGGAAAAAATAAGGTGGGAAGGTGGTGGGTAACTGATGTAGCAGACTTACGGAGCGAGCTCGCCCCTCCCCTTTTTGATCTGTTTTTCCTACAGAGTTTCTCTTCCCCACCCCTGCCCCTCACCTTTACCCAGGTCTGTAGGAACCATCTACTCTCTCTCCACCCACTCCTGCCCATGTGGGGCTCTGGGAAGGATGGGATGCAACCATTTAACTTTTACAGCTTTCCCCAGGGGAGCTGAATTTTGAAACTCAGCTTTAATTATATAATGAAAGCATATGTTTCCTATTGCAAGGATTGTAGACAGCAGTGAGGAGGAGGGAAGAGTTGGGGTGAGAATGTGTGGGGAGAGAGGATGAGTGACTTCTAATGAGCAGTAGTTACAGTGGAGAGTAGAAGATCATTCTCAGACCTCTGAGGCAGAGCTGAGAGCATCTCCTTCAATAATCACCAAGTACTGAGAGCTAGGTATGCAGGCCACTGCTGGGCTTGGGGAAATTTGGAGTACGTGTATATGTAAGGAGAGGAAAGAACTGGGGTGAAGTTTAGAAGAGAAGAGATGAATTCAGGTTGGTGGGACCTGGAGACAGTATATGAGTTGAATCTCGAGATAGGCAGATGTGGAAGTAGCAGGGAATTTCTGGGTACTTCTTCCCCATCTTTGCCACCTCCTTTGTCCTGGCCCCTCCGAGCACTGAACCAGCTTCAATGTATGTAGAGAACAACTTCAAATATTTGATGATACAATATACTCAGAATATGCTTCAGGGTGTATGGTCTCAGACAAACCATATTTTGCATACGCTACCTTTGTCACCTCAGTCACACCAGCAGTAAATAAATATGTGCTTCTAATTACAGAATTAATACACAAATACTTTTTAAAAATTTGGTTGAGCCAGGTCTTTAGTTGCAACATGTGGGATCTAGTTTCCTGGCCAGGGGTCAAGCCTGGAGCCCCCGTGTTGGGAATGTCGAGTCTTAGCCACTGGACTACCAGGGAAGTCCCCACAAATACTTTTTTATCATAAAAAATTCCAAGCATTACAGACGTTCCCTTTGAAATCACCACACTCAAACCCATATTTACTTCTAGAAACATATTGTTCTGTGTGTGGGTCTATGGTTACATAATGGTATCATACTGTGTGTTCATTCTATACCTTGCATTTATCACTCAATATATCCTGGAGCTCCTTGTGAGGTATTTCACAGAGAGCTACCCTCATTCTTTTTTAATCCTGCCTAGCATTTGTTTGTTTCTAGATACAGTTTTGAAAACACTTTTCATAACTCTTTTGCAAACTTTCTTGTGGTAAAAAAATATACCCCAGAAATATTCAGGACCCTCCTCAAGAGAGTCTATTGTCATAGGAGGACTGGAAAGGGGGTTGGAGAAATGATTTTCAGTCAATATCCCAGGAGATTTTATTACTCGGCAAGTCTGGAAACATTATTATGGTTTATTTTTCTGTTTTCCTATCAAAGACTATTTAAGTAACTTGAATTTTTTACTTTACAATACTGCAAGGCACAGTCTTCCTAGTGAGGCTGATACTGAGAAATGCAATTGTTGGATCATGCAGTGTGTGCATTTTAATACTATATTAGATACTGCCAAATTGCCTCATAATGTGGCTGTAGCAATGTACAGTCCCCTATCTCAGTATATCTTCTTGTATCAAGAAAATGAATTACATCCAATCTGTCTTCATGTCTTAATATTAAATTTTACCAGAACTCATCATCATAACCCATCTCTCTCAATATGTTTCATACTATTCTAGTAAAGGGAACTGAAGCTCACTCAGATACTCAAGCCAGAAATCTGACTCCTCTCACTTCTTCTCACTCCCTAGCACTAATTGGTCATAAAGATTATCAATTTTACCACTTTAATATCTGTACATTCTGGCATGTCTGCCATGGCTACCTAATTCTTACTACCTAATTCATTTTTGTCTTGTTTTTTTTTCATCTTAGACAATGACATAGACCCCTCATCCATCTCCTGACTTTTCCTTCCACGCCCCAGCCCCTAAAATTTATATATATTAACTTTATCAACTCACTGATTACAACTCTTCAATGACTACCAGTTGCCATGAAAACCAACTCCAGACTTAAGATTTTACAAAGATTTTTAAATCAACCACTTTTTGCCCATTTCTATCCCACTTGATAGAAATGTCATCTATGAAGAAACTGTTTGAAAGACATGTAGTCTATCCATTCTAGCTATTCTAGATTTTAGTCATTGAAAAATCATAAGCAATACTTGGTCAGTTCTATTGTGGTTCCTATAGAATCACTTCCTATGAGTTATTGTTTGCTCGGTGTATCCTTCTTTTAAGAAGCACTGCAAAAATTTCTCTCTCTAACCCCCAAATCTAGAACAATGCTTTATTCACAGAAATATTGTCATATATATGTCTTGTCTATTTATCTACATGAATGACACATAGAAATGCACACACATCAAATGAAAACCAAAAGGGAGAATCCAAATGTAATCATCTACTCCAGGATGTCTTTTCTGGTTATTTTTATCTACTATACATTATGTAACCTCAGACCTACTTACTCTTCCCTGCATGCTCGGAGCTTTGTTGTGTCTCATGCAATATTCTCTGCCTAGACTCCTTCCCCCACCCACTCTTGTTAAGCTGAAGAACTCTAAAGCAGCCTGAAGACCAACTCAAAGTCAATCCCAGTAAGTTGAGGGGTCCCTTCCTGTGCTCCCATAGCATATCATATATCAATCTTAGAATTTCTCACATTGCTTTGCCACATGGCTCATGGACTCTTACTTCCTGGATCAGAGATTGAACCCTGGCCCTTAACAGTGACAGCATGGAGTCCTAACCACTGGACTGCCAGGAAATTCCTTCCACAATGATTTTAAACTTAGGATTTTCCTCAATTTTTTGAACCTGGGTTTCTGTTTATGATTGAATTGGTGCCAAATTGTGTTGTTTCCTTGTACCTGACTAATAAGTAAAGATCACATAAAAAATACACTAGTACCATACTAAAACTGAAGAGTTCCCCAGCCAGCTAGGGAAGGAGTCACAGAAAAGTAGGGAGAAATTGGGTCACCACCTAGAATCCTACCTTCAATATCATCCTACCCTTCAATAGCATGTGCTCTCAGAGAGCTGTGACTCGGTTTCAGCACATTACCTGTGTTACATTGTATTAATATTCATTTGGATTCTATTGGTTTTGTGATTTGGATTTCATTTAAATTTATTTTTACTTTATTGTTGCTTAAGTTCTAGGTATAGACGGAGTTAAACACCCAAATAATATTTAAATAACATTAGAGTAAAAATAGTCTAAAAAATAAATAAAAATAATGTAAGTCAATGCTAAATCTACTTGTCTGTTTGTTTGTTTCAGCTGTGGAGAGTGTAGGATCTTAGTTCCTCAGCTGAGGACTTCAGCAGTGAGAGTGTGGAGTCCTAACCACTGAACCACCACTGAAACTAACACTGATCTAAAGTTTTTCTTGAAACAATTGGGCACTGGTGTAATTAGAACTCTGCTTTAAAGGGCAGAAAGACTCCGGCTGCTAGACTCCTACAATGACCACATGAAGGGCAAGAGCCTTGACCATTTGACCGGGAGCTGACATTAACTGTTCAATGTAGGCAAAGGGCCTTAAAACCTCACTCAATCTTCACAACCACCAGTGTCCTGATTTTACAGATGAAACAAACTGGCTCAGAGATGTTAAGAAATTTAAGCATGGTTAGATGTAGAGAAGTGCTACAACCCAAGATTTAATATAGAGCTATAAAAGCCAGTTCTACCTTTCCTATTTAAATTTTCAGTTTTTTGCTTTTATTCTTGTATCAAGGTTATACATGCCCATAGCTTAAAGAATAGAATGGTTCCATATGGTTTATAAGGAAAAGCAATCATTCTCTACCTCCTAGACCCTTACCCCCCTCTCCCTGGAGAGAACCACTTTCATGTATCAGCTGTTGCTCTTTATATTTACCTCCATATTTCCATGTAACATGCTTAATTGCTAGCTTCTTGCTTTTTCAGTTGTAGGTACCAACTAACAACTTTTCACTCTAGTAGAAGATGACGTTAAGCTTTATCTCGCTTTGCCCCCATTCCACTCACTCACATACCACCCTTCTCATCTCCCTCTTCTTCCGATTTAATTCTGTTCTAATTTTTGTTTGGTCAGCACTAGGGTGACATTGTACAGGAGACAGGGATCAAGACCATCCCCATGGAAAAGAAATGCAAAAAGGCAAAATGGTTGTCTGAGTAGAGCTTACAAATTGCTGTGAAAAGAAGAGAAGTGAAAAGCAAAGGAGAAAAGGAAAGATATTCCCACTTGAATGCAGAGTTCCAAAGAATAGCAAGGAGAGATAAGAAAGCCTTCCTCAGCGATCAATGCAAAGAAACAGAGAAAAACAACAGAATGGGAAAGACTAGAGATCTCTTCAGGAAAAATTAGAGATACCATTGGAACATTTCATGCAAAGATGGGTTCGATAAAGGACAGAAATGGTATGGACCTAAAAGAAGCAGAAGATATTAAGAAGAAGTGGCAAGAATACACAGAAAAACTGTACAGAAAAGATCTTCACAACCCAGATAATCACGATGGTGTGATCGCTCACCTAGAGCCAGATATCCTGGAATGTTAAGTCAAGTGGGCATTAGAGAGCATCACTACGAACAAAGCTAGTGGAGGTGATGGAATTCGAGTTGAACTATTTCAAATCCTATAAGATGATGCTGTGAAAAGTGCTGCACGTAATATGCTAGCAAATTTGGAAATTCAGCAGTGGCCACAGGACTGGAAAAGGTCCGTTTTCATTCCAATCCCAAAGAAAGGGAATGTCAAAGAATGTTCAAACTACTGCACAATGGCACTCATCTCACACACTAGTCAAGTAATGCTCAAAATTTCCCAAGCCAGGCTTCAGCAATACGTGAACCAAGAACTTCCAGATGTTCAAGCTGGTTTTAGAAAAGGCAGAGGAACCAGAGATCAAATTGCCAACATCCACTGGATCATCAAAAAAGCAAGAGAGTTCCAGAAAAACATCAACTTCTGCTTTATTGACTATGCCAAAGCCTTTGACTGTATGGATCACAATAAATTGTGGAAAATTCTTAAAGAGATGGGCATACCAGACCACCTGACCTGCCTCTTGAGAAACCTATATGCAGGTCAGGAAGCAACAGTTAGAACTGGACATGGAACAACAGACTGGTTCCAAATAGGAAAAGGAGTACGTCAAGGTTGTATATTGTCACCCTACTTATTTAACTTATATGCAGAGTACATCATGAGAAACGCTGGGCTGGAGGAAGCACAAGCTGGAATCAAGATTGCTGGGAGCAATATCAATAACCTCAGATATGCAGATGACACCACCCTTATGGCAGAAAGTGAAGAAGAACTAAAAAGCCTCTTGATGAAAGTGAAAGAGGAGAGTGAAAAATTTGGCTTAAGCTCAACATTCAGAAAACTAAGATTATGGTATCTGGCCCCATCACTTCATGGGAAATAGATAGGCAAACTGTGGAAACAGTGTCAGACTTTATTTTTTTGGGCTTTCAAAATCACTACAGATGGTGATTGCAGCCATGAAATTAAAAGACGCTTACTCCTTGGAAGGAAAGTTATGATCAACCTAGACAGCATATTAAAAAGCAGAGCCATTCCTTTGTCAACAAAGGTCTGTCTAGTCAAGGTTATGGTTTTTCCAGTGGTCATGTATGGATGTGAGAATTGGACTGTGAAGAAAGCTGAGTGCTGAAGAATTGATGCTTTTGAACTGTGGGGTTGGAGAAGACTCTTGAGAGTCCCTTGAACTGCAAGGAGATCCAACCAGTCTATCCTAAAGGAGATCAGTCCTGGGTGTTCATTGGAAGGACTGATGCTGAAGCTGAAACTCCAACACTTTGGCCACCTCATGCAGAGTTGACTCATTGGAAAAGACCCTGATTCTGGGAGGGATTGGGGGTAGGAGGAAAAGGGGATGACAGAGGATGAGATGGCTGGATGGCATCACTGGCTCAATGGACATGAGTCTGAGTAAGCTCCAGGAGTTGGTGATGGACAGGGAGGCCTGGCGTGCTGCGATTCATGGGGTTGCGAAGAGTCGGACACGACTGAGCGACTGAACTGAACTGAACTGAACTGAGGTTTCACACTATAATGACTTTTCACAGCTGAGTCATCTCATAAACTGTGATTTTTTTTTTCTTGTATAACTTGTTTTCCCGGATAATTATCTTATCTTCCCATTTGCTTTATCTTCCTATGTGTCTTGCTTTGTTTTCTTTTCAGCCTCTGTCGTCCCCTTCTCCTCCCGCCTTCAATCTTTCCCAGCATCAGGGTCTTTTTCAATGAGCCAGTTTTTCACATCAGGTGGCCAAGTAATGGAGTTTCACTTCAACATCAGCCCTTTCAATGAATATTCAGGACGGATTTCCTTTAGGATGGACTTGTTTGATCTTCTTGCAGCCCAAGGGACTCTCAAGAATCTTCTCCAACATCACAGTTCAAAAGCATCAATTCTTTGACCCTCAGTTTTCTTTATAGTCCAACTCTCACATCCATACATGACTACTGGAAATTGCCTTTTAATATGCTGTCTAGGTTGGTCATAGCTTTTCTTCCAAGGAGCAAGCGTCTTTTAATTTCATGGATGTAGTCACCATCTGCAGTGATTTTGGAGCCCCCCAAAATAAAGACTGTTACTGTTTCCCCATCTATTTGCCATTAAGTGATGAGACCATATGCCATGATCTTAGTTTTCTGAATGTTGAGTTTTAAGTCAACTTTTTCACTCTCCTCTTTCACTTTCATCAAGAGGCTCTTTAGTTCTTTGCTTTTGGCCATAAGGATTGTATCATATGGGTGTCTGAAGTTATTGATATTTCTCCTGGCAATCTTGATTCCAGCTTGTGCTTTATCCAGCATGATGTATTCTGCATATAAGTTAAATAAGCAGGGTGACAGCTTTGACGTACTCCTTCCCCGATTCGGAACCAGTCTATTGTTCCATGTCCAGTTCTCTTGCTTCTTAACTGTTATTTTCTTTTAATCAATTCAATCTTTGGTATGGATGTGAGTGTTGGACTGTGAAGAAACCTGAGCACCGAAGAATTGATGCTTTTGAACTGTGGTGTTGGAGAAGACTCTTGAGAATCCCTTGGACTGCAAGGAGATCCAACCAGTCCATCCTAAAGGAGATCAGTCCTGGGTGTTCATTGGAAGGACTGATGCTGAAGCTGAAACTCCAATACTTTGGCCACCTCATGAAAAGAGTTAACTCATTGGAAAAGACCCTGATTCTGGGAGGGATTGGGGGCAGGAGAAGGGGCCGACAGAGGATGAGATGGCTGAATGGCATCACCGGCTCGATGGACATGAGTTTGAGTAAACTCTGGGAGTTGGTGATGGACAGGGAGGCCTGGCGTACTGCTATTCATGGGGTCACAAAGAGTCAGACACAACTGAGTGACTGAACTGAACTGAATTGAATCTTTGCTATTTGTCTTCCCTCAAGATGTGCAGACATCACATGTTCTACCAATTTGATCTCCCTGCAGATTCTCCCCAGGGGCGTTATGATTTTCACCAAATTGCACTGGCTGTCCTCGTAGATTCCCATCATGAGCACCCTGCTGATGCCCGTCACCACTCCCATGGGTGAAATACTGCTTCCTGTATCCACAGCTTCCTTTCTTTGGTTTACTAACCAAACTCTAGCTTCCTGAGAAAGTATGGAGGAGAGGTAACTGTTTTGAAAACTTTTAATTCTAAAAGTATTTTTTTTTCTACTATCCTACATGGTGAAGGTTTGGTTAGATATAAAACTCCACAGTAATTATCATTTTCCTTTAGAATTTTGAAGATTTTTCTCCATTGCTTTCTAGTTTCCAATATTGCTATCAAGAAATCTGAAGCTCTTTTATTGTGACATGGTTTTTTTTTCTTTTTTTTTCTCTTTAGAATCTTGTAAGATGGTGGGTTTTTTTTTTTGTTTTTTTTTAACTCCAGTGATAGTCCACTTTTCTCTAACATGCTTTAGTGTTGGGAACTTCCCTGGCGGTCCATTGGTTAAGACAGGGTGCTTCCACTGCAGAGGGCTTGGGTTCTATCCCTGGTTGGAGAACTAGGATCCTGCATGTCACATGGGGAGGCCAAAAAATACAGGGAAAAATAGCTTTAGTGGGGGATTGTTTTCATCCTTTTTGCTGGATAGTTAGTAGGTCATTTTGAATCTGAAAACTCATGTTCTCTCTACTAGAAAAAAATTTGAAAATTATTTCACTGTAAGTTCCTACCTTCTATTAATAATTTATCTGTTCTTTCTGGAACTCCTATTCTTTGGATATTGTACCTCTATCTTTTCTATTTTCTATTTATTTAGGTCTTTTGCTTTATTTTCTGGAATAGTCTTAGCTTCCAACCCTACCTCTGTGTCTTTCACATTTTTGATTTCCAGTAATTCTTTTTTGTTTGTTTTCTGAATTTTCATGAAAAAAATCTTATCCTGTTTTGTAACTGCAATGTTTTATCTGATAGTATTAATTTTTCTTTTTTTAGTTTTCTTCTCATTGTCTAATCATTGTTTGATTCATATTTCTCTTTTCCACCCATTTGTTTTACATTATTTTAACCTTAGAGGCTTTTCTGAACAGTCTGTCAGTCTTGCCCACCTGCTCATATCTAAGCTGTTGGGGGCTTGTAGATTGAAGTTCACTGGGAAGCCATGTCACTAAAGCTTCTAGCTGGGGAAACTCTAGGATGAGTATCTTTAGATTTTTTCCTTTGGGGTGGTCAGAGGAAATGCTTCCATCTTTTGGTTAGTGGGGGAAGGTGTGACAGGAGCTGAGTATAGAAAGAGTACTGGCAGGGTGTGGGTTGGTGTGGTGTGCCTGCGGGGTGTCGCCATATCTTCACCCTTTGACTCACTACAGCACTTCTGTCTTCATTTGTGCCTCGTCTCCCCAGCCCAGGGACCCTCTGTTTTACTCTCAGAGATTAAATCTTTAGCAAGGATGGTGCAGGAAGGAATCTGGAGGTCTCTAGGAGAAACAAAATAGCTTTAAATTTTTTTAAACACTCTTTTTCCTAATAAAAGACAAATATTTATTACAAGTAGAAAAATTGCAAAGGAGACTCAGGCAACAAAGAAGAAAATAAAACTCAACCTCCAAAGCTAACCACTGCTAACTTTTTTGTATATTTCCTCCTAATCTTTTTACCTGTATGTGCATTTACGTGTGTTTGCTTGTTTTATTTTTTCAAGCAAAATTCTGGTGATAAAATGAATATTTCTAATTGTTTTCTACTTATTAATATATCATAGGTTATGTTTCAGAAATGGCTTTTAAAGAATGTTATCAGCTTTCTGTTGGCAAATGCCTCTTGGAATCTAATAGCAAACATGACTGAATTTGTAAGCCAGCCCCTGAATTTAGAGGTCAGATCCTGCCCACATCCCCATGTACACATTTTATCCTTTTAACTTAGTTAGTGGGGAAAGGGAAATGTTCAATAAAAAGAAGTAAGATGTCCTTAAACCCACCAAAGAGTTTTAGGAAATGCACTTGGTTACATCTTTTAACTCAGCCCTTTTCACTGGCAACACCAATAGTTCAAAGTGTCAGGAACTCACTGTGAGAGGGGGGAAGAAAAGAATTTGTTATCAAAAGGTAATAGGATGAAGCCTGGCTAACTCAATTCCATTGTTCTGTAGAATTAACTTCAGCAGGTCACATGCTATCAATACTTACACTGACCTAAAGTCAAACAGGTTCAGAACAGATGGGGTATAAAAGAAGTGCACATTTCCTGATACAAGGGATGGGGCTGACAAGCTTTGACTTCTTTTTTTTAAAAAAAAAATTTATTTATTTATGGCTGCCGTTGGGTCTTGCGTTGCTGCACGATGTTTTTTATAGTTGCCCAAAGCAGAAGTTACTCTCTAGTTTCCAGGCAGGGGCTCTAGAGCATGGACTGTTTCTCCGGGGCATGTGGAATCTTCCTGGACTTGGGATGGAGCCCATGTCTCCTGCATTGGCAGGACGACTCCTAACCGCTGGACCACCAGGGAAGCCCTTGACTTCTCTTCTGATTTGATGAATCCCTCTTCTTTCCCTTACCCCTTTCCCCCAACCCCGCACATCTTCAAAAGAATGAAAACGTCTCCTGCTATTATGTCAGTAAGAAGAACTAAAACAGACACTGCAGGTTAAATATTCTCCTGGGTGTTAGTCACATGAAGCACAACTACCTATTTGGGTGATTCTGTGGGAGGAACTCACTTAGGAGGTACCGTGGGCCAGTTGGCAGGGCAATCAAGCATTCTTTTTCACTGGGCCTTTTTCTTGCCACAGGCTCATCCCTCGCTCCATCTTGGGGTTAGGAAGTTGGAGCTGCCCACTGTCCTGCTCCCTTTTCCTGGACTCTGCATTGCATATGGCGGTGCACCGTGGCCTCCCTCAGCGACCACTCATTCCACGCACAGAGGACCGTCTACATCCTGGCTGCTAGGCCATTTTCCCATTGTCTCAGTCGGACCAACCACCTTCTTACCCTGGCATTTGAGTTTCCATCTCCCGTGGGAGATTCCAAGTCTAATTGTGGGCAATTATCTTGGTTCTGAAGGAAGGAATAAGTAGGAGGATATGAAGTAAAAGGGCTGCAGGTGACCAGAAGGGGAAGGATGAGGGATAATAGAGACAATGGTACACAGCTTCCACCAGTTCACACAGAAAAGTGAAAACAATGTCAGGAACTTTTCATAAAGTTAAATGTACTTAATGATTTTATTCTGAGATTATGAACTCTCCATGGTGTATTAGAATGTTCTTTCTTTTATGAGTTGATGGAATTGAAATAAAGAGTTGGTAAGTTGGTTCGTAATTTTATTATTATTATTTTGTGAAATTGTATCTGTCTGGGAAATTCCAATGCCTGGCAGAGAGGTTAAGGACCCTTAATGGCTTTGGCGTCTAGGCTTAAACACTATTCTGTGTCCTTGGGCAAGTGACTTAACTTTCTGGATTTCAGTTTGCTCATCTGAAAATAATAATCACTGCTTCACAGAGATTGGTGGTTTAGCTGCTAAGTCATGTCTGACTCTTTGCAACCCCATGGACTGTAGCCCATCAGGCTCCTCTGTCCATGGGGTTCTCCAGGCAAGAATTACTGGAGTGGGTTGCCATTTCCTTCTCCAGGGGATCTTCCCCACCCAGAGATTGAACCTGGGAATCCTTCATTGCAGGCAGGATTCTTTACCAACTGAGACATCAGGGAAGCCCACAGAGGTTAAAGAAGACAATGAAAGACATGTGTTTAGCACAACATAGAGCACAATAGTGCTAGTTTTTATTTTTATTAATATTGGATAATGACGAAAGAAATTTACTTGCAGTTGGAGACTTGTTAAGGTGAATAGGGCTCACTTAATATGTGAGAGCAAATTTTAAGTCTTCGTAATCTGGCAAACATTTGGGAAGACTGGGTTGAATTTTCCCTAGAATAATTGGAAAAGCAATGGGCTTGGTGGCAGATTCGTGTTCACGTGCCACTTCTGTGATGTACTAGCAGAGAGACATTGGGCAGTTGACATCAGAGTCTCATTGGTCCCTCATCTATCAGATGGGGATAATAATGCTTACCCTTAAGGGTTCTTGGAGGCCACCCTCTTCAATCATTACTAATAGTAATGGCCCAGCACAGTAGGTAGTTCTTGGCATAATTAATCCTCATGACAAGACTTTAAGCAGGTTCTATTATTACCCCCAGTTTAAATACTGTAAGAAAACTTAGAATAAGAAGGTCAAGTAACTTACCCAAGTCACCCAGGTGGTAGAGCCCAAAGTTGAACCCATACTGGCTTCCAAGGCCAACTACTAAGCAACACTAAGGATAAAAGTGCCATATGGAGATGCTTCCAGTATGCTCACAAGGGAATTGGATCTGGGAGGAAATGCAAATCAAAGAGTTAAAGGTATGAATTTGGAGAAACATGTATTTTTTTCCTAGTGTGTATTTTCTTTGCTTATATTTCAAGGGGACCATAATTTGAATTTGTTAAATTTTTATATATACACATTGTAAACATTTAGTAAGCATTAGTTTGCTGAGTCAGAATCCAATTTGGGATTAACATATTAAAGTTAACTACTAAAATAAAGACTAAGGCACTATCTCTGCCCTCAGGGTGGATAGTTACTAGGGGAGGGAGATAAGCAATGTAAGGAGACAAGCTTTGGAGGTGTGCTTGAATGCCCAGAGTTGTAGCACTAGACTGGTGGTAAAGGAGAGGTGGAGGTGGGGGTGTTTCAAAAGAACTGTCACCCTAAGAGAGTATTGAAAGCTGAAATGAACTAGCCACATGAAGTTGAGATAGTGAGATGAAAAGCCTTCCAGATCAGAGGTTGCAAACTGGCAGTTTGATTTTGGTTAGCAGATGTGTTTTGGTTATTCACAATTTAATTATTTGCCAACATTTAGAAATTGGAAGATATCACACAAATACAAAGATTTCTGGGTTCTTTTGAAAAATGGGATGATCTGGAGACGTTGGGCCCATATTCCCGCCAGACAACAATTGCTGGGCCTGGCTAAGGGCAACCCTGTGAAAAGAACAGCTCCCTGTTATTGTACCTAGAAACCTAGCTCTCTATTCCTCTCTCGCAGAGGGCCTGAGAAGCAAAGAAGCAGGATGTTTGCACTGACAGTTGTTTGCAGTTGCTTAGATGTAAAGTTTCTGACATACAGCTTCTGAAAAGGGGCTAAGTAAACCGATTAACAATCTTCAAGGATTTATAGATTGGCCATGACAACAGAATAATCGTGATGAACACTGTAGTAAGAACTGTTCTCTCTCTTTTATCCTTGGATACATTTTCCAGCTTAGATGAGGGGTAGTTGTTTTTTGTTTTTTTTTAACCTTAGCTTATCTAAGGCCTAAATGTGAAATTTGCATACTTCAAAACAGTGATCCTCATGCTTTGCTGCTTTTAAAAATACCTAGGCCAATTATATAGAATCCAGGCATTGGAATAGTTTTTAATACTTTCCAGGTAGCTCTGTTGAGCAGCTACTTTTGATAATCAGAGTGTGTGCCTTTTCCTCTCATTTAGTCTCCCTGAACCCCTGGCTCACCTCCAGGGAGAGGTGGGTCAGTGACACTGTTGTCTTTCAGAACATCTATTTCCAGGCGGCAGGGAAGAAGCTCCAGCTCAACGTCTAAGTGTGTTTGTCCCTCGGATTCAGAGGAAAGCCCAGCTCTCAACCCTGGGGAGAAACAACTTCACAGGCTGAAGAGACTTGCTGCTTTTTGGCACCTGAAGAATTTTAACCTGAGGGTTCTGACAATTGAAATAATTGGTATGCTGTAACTATTCTGGCTGACAGAAGTGTGGTTTAATGAGTCTGAGTTGTAAAAACATGTAACAAACAGGCTTCAGGCTAAAGATATCTGGATTTAATAAAAAGGAAAAGAGAGAGAGGAGGGGGAAAGGAGGGAGGGAGGAAGTAAAACGTAGCAAGTAAGCTAGTTTCCTCATTTTATTCCACTGACTTAACATTTTAATCGGGTTTTTTCCTTCAGGATAGCAACTTAGTGACCTTGGCCATGTTTCCGGGTGTTCTGGTTCTTTGAGATGACTGACTTATATAACAGCTAGTGTGCACAATAACTTGTTTCAGCATAAATGAAAACAATTTTTCATAGCAGTACTTCCCTGAAAAAGAATTGTTGAAAAATATCCCCAACTATCTAAACTCAATCTGTACCTTTGACCAAAGCACTGAATTCTCTGGTCCCCAAGAGGAAATATCAGTGAAGATTGTGGCCTCTGCCTGCATATAGTAATTTATTGTACATTTTGGCCAACATAACAAGTGGATCATTGACTAAAAATGATGAAGGGTGAAGACTTTCTGAACTTTGTTTCTGATGGTGAAGCTGAAGCTCCAATACTTGGCCACCTGATGTGAACAGTTGACTCATTTGAAAAGACCTCGAAGCTGGGAAAGATTGAAGGCAGGAGAAGGGGATGACAGAGGACTAGATGGTTGGATGGCGTCACCGACTCAATGCATATGAGTTTGAGCAAGCTTCAGAAGATGGTGAAGGACAGGGAAGCCTGGCGTGCTTAGGTGGTCCACAGGGTCAGAGAGTCAGACACAACTGAGAAACTGAACAACAACAACAACAAATCGTCTCATGTCTTGGAGTTAAAGTATCTTTCTGTGAGTTTAAAATGAAAAATATATGCATTAAAAATTTAGCAGTTCTAATTTCTTTGCTAAGACAGAATGTTTAGATGCAACCTTTATTTGTAGGGAAGATCACACACACGCTTGTCTGATCCTTGGAGAAAATGAGTCAGGATAATGGCTTACATTGGGAAAACTTGGCAGTCATCAGTTGACTGCAGAACTTTTGGAGCTAATCAGAATGTCGAATTGTCTTCAGCTTTAAAAATGATTTTGTTTTAACATAGGTTAGCTGAAGCAAAAAATAATACAGTAGGAGCTATGCGTCTATCAGAGTGACTGACAGACTGAAATTCTCTAGAAAAATAGATTATTTTCCCTCAAAGAGAGTAAAGTTTTGGTTTTCAAAGTCAATCAGAAAACTAACAATTTGGACAGGAGAGGAATCAGCTTCTCTTTTTGAGACAGTATATTTCTAATGATTTTTATGGAGACTATAATAAGGATCAGGAAACAAAAGCTTGATATGGACATGTTTTTAGCTAGCAGATTGAAAAGAAATAATGGCATGAATAAAGTTTTTTTTTTTTTTTTTTGATACTGACAAAGTTCTCATTCTTTTATATTGTCTGAAATAAAATTGATAAATGAAAAAAAAAACTGTAACAGCTAAGTTCTCTAATACTAGCTATGTTTTTTCATAGTTAAAACTTTATCATAGATACTTTCCTGTGTATTTTTTCTAAATTTGGGGAAAGATTCAAATTTATATAGCAATCTCCTGAATACTCAGTATATTTATGTATATAGTATTAAAAATTAAATTTTAGCAAAAAGAAACCTTCCTGATATTCAGATGTCAACACAAAATTTAAAATGTGATGGTTTATGTATCTTAGCAACACTGTGTCTAAGACTACAGGGACAAACACACTTAAGACACTTTAAACACTTTGTGTATTTGTAGAAATACCAGCATTTTTCGATAAGGAAAGAAAAAAACTCCCTTCCATATCTGCCTGCCTCATAGTCTTTAATTCCCTTTCTATAAAAAGGCATTTATGGGCTTGAATCAAAAATAGGTCAGCATGTGGAAAGAAAGTTTCAAATGCAAACAGCACTGTTTCTCATTCTTCTTCTAAGTATGGCATCTCACCTGGATGTTCTCTGAAACACCAGCATCCTTTCTGTGTAGTTTCTATAGCATATTTCCTTAAAGTCCTTGGGATACCTCTGCCTTCTCCCCCGTCCCTAAGAGGAAAGGGACTTTTCTAAGCAGTGGTGGCATTTCCCCCATTTGCAATGCTCTTGTACTATCAAGCCGTAAGCCCTCCCTTCCTGTCTCCAGCTGGCTAACTCCAGGCCCAATTCGGGTGTCATGGACTCCTTCTCAGGGTGCCCTCCCTGACCGCCCTTCCCCAGACAAAGTTGGGGAACTTCCTGCCCCAGTTTCCCGGCCCCTACGTCTGGTCGGTGTTGCAGTCTGCACTCCTGTTAATTCTTCTCTCCTGGCCTTTCTCTCTAGACTGTCCATGAAAGCTCTTTTGTTCACTGCTGTGTTCACAGTGTCCCAAACAGAGCCTGGCAGGAGTAGCGTTCAATTAACATTAGCAGAATGAATAAGTAAATGAAGGTCTAAAATAGAATTCTCAAATGATAGAGGTACAACAGAGCCAGAGATCAAGAAAACCTTGGTGGAATCTGATTAGCAGATTGGTTAGCAGTGCTGATTGACCGCACAGCTCTCTTTCCCGGCAAATGAGACTGTAGACATCAGTGGTCGGCACGTTTAGCTTTGGAAGCGACTTCCTTTAAATCTGTCTCTCCCTTTTATCTCCATTAAAGAGCCTCACTGGATCTATAATAGACGAGAATATAAAAGCATCATTCTCTTTCTCATCCCATCCTGTTTACTCAGCAACCCCAGCCCCCGCCTTTGCCTCAGCCCACATGTTCTCTATTAATAAGCGTTAGGAGAGGCCAACCTCACCCAGCACAGTTTTCCCCCTTTCTTTTTTTCCGCAGGGAGACCTCAGCCAACTGCCAGAACTCTTGAGTGAAAGGCCTCGCCGGCTCTTGGGAGTTTTGAGGGGAGGGTGAAGACAAAGGTGACGTCTGGGCCTCCAGTGACTCTGAGACCCAAGTGGCCTCAAGGGTTTTCAAACCAGTGAGCAGCTCTCTTAGAATTTGGTGATAAGCCATGCCTTTCATTTGGGGAAAATTTAGAGGCACATTTTAAGGAGTAAACATATTAACTATAACTAGAAATAGGGCCAAATTCTGTGCCTTCGGAAAAGTCAGTAAAGCAGACACACCCTTGTGCCTTCTAAGTGAATTAACGTACTGTGTTCTGTTGGAGGGCCATTTCTCTCTTCATCTTTAATTTCTGCCCTGAGGAGCCATCTGTACTTGGAGGGTATGTATTCAGGATAAAACACACTATGGAGGGAGGACTTTCATGCCCAGCTCTCGATGAATGACCCTTTCATACTTGGGGTGGGGGCTCCCTCTGATTTTCTTACTAGCCAGAACTTAGATGGGCCTAGACATTTCTAGTGGCAGAAAGGTTCACACAAATGTAAAAACAAAAGGCAATAACTGAATTTCCTACTTTTTGTTGTTGATTTGGTGGTTGTTTTTAACCTGTATTATATTAACCCATAATGCAATATTATTCTCCTCAGGGATCTCATGATTATCCTTGATAAAAACAGATGAAAACTTCAAGTTATTTTAGGGCTTTTGGGGAAGAGGTGGTGCATGAATTCTTCTTTCAGTAGAGCAAAGTCCTAGAGTCCAGGAAGAGTTAATACCTTCATAAGGTGAATGGTATACTTCCTTCTTACCAAAGGCTGAGACCCAATGCTTGATTTAGAAAAAACAATTCATTAAGTAGCTGGAGTCATGCTGTCCATCAATATGATTGGCAGTCAACTATACCAATCAATGAACTTATTTACATTTGAATCTCTTCCTCGTTTTGTATAGTCTTTTGGAAACTCCTTTTCTTTTAAGATTTTACTTTATTATTTTCTGTTTATACGTTATATATGCCTATTGTGGAAAAAAATTAGAAAGTATAAAAAAAGCATAATGAAGGGAAAAAAACCCACAATGTTACCACCCAGAGACAAACAGACCATTAACATAATGGCCTGTTTCCTTGGAGAATTTCTTCAAGCCTACTTTTTTGATTCCTGCCTGCTCATGCTTGGGAAATGCTTTCCCTAGTAGTTTTGCCAACAAAAGAGAATCCTTGTTGTGCCCTGTCTGAATGTGAATAAAACTGTCCAGCTGTTGGTTCTCATGTGACACGTAGTAGGCACACAGGACACATTTACCAACATGGCTGATTATTTCCAGAGTCCCAGTGAACTAATTCTTGAGTAACCAGTGGTGTACATCAGCTGTGTGTTAGAAAGAACATGCTATAGAAATGTTAATAGGTATGTGTTTTAATAGTTGCTCAGCAGTTGGGATGAAGAAATGAAATTAAAGAAGAGGAAGCATTGAACCTCTTTTTCACCAGAGCATTTGTAAAGGGTAAACTGGGAAGCCATGGGACTCCAGACTATCCTGAAATCCAAGCCTGTGCATTTGGTTTCCACATTATATGTCATCTAAACCTACTCAAAGTCTCCATTAAGGACTGAGAAAATAGCCCTTATTTTATACAGAATAAAATTTGGGGTTCTGAATTTCTAATTCATGCCTCTTATTTAAGTTCCCACACAAAACCTAGCATTCAGTGTTTGCAGCACCTCCACTGTGTTTCAGCATATCCTTTTCAGATCATTCACCAGACAGCATCCTACAGCTCTCATTCATAAAGTCCAATTATAAGACAAGAAATGTCAGGAATATACACTTTGAGAGTGGGAGGCAAACAGAACAGTACATTGTGACTTTGTAAGAACAGCCATGCATTTCCTCTGGGCTTGTTTTCAGTTCCTTTGTCAGCTGATTACATGGTCTTTTATAATTTCTCATCTACAGAATGGAGCTATTTGCTTGTGGATTATTTGAAAGACACAGGCTTATGCAAAAGAAAAACGAAGTCATCGTGAGGTAGAATGATATTTCTGGGTAGATGTTTTTTGCTTTTCTGTTTCTTTTTTAACATAATTATGAGAATATAATTTGTAATAGTGACTCTTTAGGTGTATGAAACAAGTAAATATTCTATTAATTCAATCTTAATGCATATGTAATGCTATCTAGGCATTCATTATTTTTGTAATTGTGTTTATCAATAATTTCATTTATTTTCATATAAAGAATGTTGTCTTACATGTAGTTTGTTTCAAAGTACACAAATTTTCAAAGTATATAGATTATGCTTTTTGATTCCTACAGCTATCATTTTTAATTTAGGTAGTAATTTATAGACTACAAAGTGTTTTCATTATCTATTATGTTACTTAATTCTCATGACACTCCTGAAATTTAAAACCGGTCAAAGTGCTTTGGATCTTAAACCCTCATCTGTGACTTTACTCTTCTGTCCATTCCCATAGATAAGTTTCCTTTTTTTCTCTGTCTTATATCCCTTTACTTGCTAACATTTGAGATAGGTCAGGGTTGCCTCTTCTATGAGAACTTTCTCTAATAAATTATATCAAAGTGACTTCATCTCTTCACTGTGTCCCTTCACTACTCTATACATTTAATTTTCATTGGAAAAAAAATTTTAATTGGCTCTTTACAAAAATTCACATCAGATATGACTACATTCTTGTAAAATTATAAAAATCTCAAGGGCCTATAAGTCAATATCACTTACATAAAAAGTTAAAAACAAATTAGAAAAAATTGTATCTTCTCATATCAGTATATATAGGTCTTCTGAATTCTTTTGAAATACTGTATAGTATTTCATAGTATGAATGTTCTATATTAGCATGGTTTAGTAGGGTTTTCTGTGTTGATGGAGATATTCTGTATCTGCCCTATCCAGTGTGATCACCATTAGTTCCATGTGGCATCTGAGCACTTAAAATATGGCTAGTGAAACTGAGGTGCTGAAATTTAAATTTTATTTAGTTTAAATTCAAATAGGCACATGTGGCTGGTGGTTGCCATATTTGACAGCGCAGATTTCTACTTTGTATTAAAATTGTTTGCTAGTCTCTTAGATTGTTTCCAGTTTCCCCTTAAAACAAAGTGTTGTCAACAAAGTAAAACTTTAGAACAAAAAGGAGCTATTTTTGCTTTATTACATATATTAATTGTTGAGAAGTTTGCACTCATTTTAATGTTGGCTTCTTTGAAGTTCTACAAGAAATTATTGCATGAAGTAGGCAATACTAAAGGCATTTTCTATATGAGAGAATGCTTTAAAATGCGTAGCAAATAAAAATATTTATGTCAGTTATTACTATAATAGTAAAATATTGGAATCAATCCTATATCTAAAAAGGACAAGTTGGCTTCAATATTTTATGATCCTCTATATATAATGATGGCCAAGGCAGTCATTAGAAATGATAATGAGGGAATTCTTGGATGCCCAGTGGATAGGAGTTGGCACTTTCACTGCCATGACCCCAGTTTGATCCTTGGCTTGGGAACTAAGGTCCCTCAAGCTGTGTAATATGACCAAAAAAAGAAATGATGATGAAAATGTTGTAATTTATTGTGATAAAAATAAGTCTATATTTTTAAGTGAAAAAAAAGGCTACCAAATAATATGTATAATATGGTTCCCTTTTCATACATGTATTAATACATGCACGTGTTTGAGAACATGGTCTTTGGGGACTGATCTGGGTTTGAATCCAGGCTGTGTCACATATCATTATGTGACTTTGGATAAGTCTCTCATTTCTTTGAAATTTGTTTTCCTCATTGCTAAAATGGAAAGCTAATATTTTTATCTTATGTTGAATAGCATATGTAAAGCATTTAGTACATATGTAGTATTTAATAAATGGTAGTTGTTTTTCTAATACTAGTATGTATTGGCATAGAAAGAAATCAGAAATGATATAACAAAATGATTTTCCAAAATGTTGAAAGTGCTCTTTTCTCAGTTTTAAAGTTATGGCTGATACTGTTTTTAGTTTAATTAGTTGGATGGACCATTGATTTCTTGAATAGAAAATGTCCATTAAAATGATGTATATATGAGACAAAAAATGAATAAGTTCAATATATAATATCAAAATATGGTAAGATAATAAATTATAGAGCAGTATAGTTAATGTAATCCCATTTGTGTTTGAAAAAAAATATTTTTAAGAAACATAAAGTGACTATGGATGACCTAGCAAGGAAAGGCAGGAAAATCTTTTAACTTTTACTTTATGACTTTGATTCTAAGTTTTCACATGATTTTATTTAAAAATTTTTATTAATTGTTAAAATAACAAGTGTTCCAAGAGCTTTCAACAAAAAGAAAGATAAAAAGAGAGAGGAAAAAAAAAACCTGCTTTTCATTCTAGTCTACCTTTGCTAGTCTGAAGAAACATGGTTTTCAAAGGTGTAAAAAGGACTTTGAAATTATTTCAATATTAGTAACTTTCCAATTCAGATGAAAACTGTGACAATTCTGCCACTATATCATAATATTTGTGTAATGTTTTACTTTTTCTGCTAAAATACTACTAATATTTATTGAGCATTTATAAGATAGAAATGAGAAAGATGAGAAGAGGTAATTTTCTTTATAAAGAGAACAAATCTTTCATCACTTTCTTATTTTAAAAAACCTTACAGGAAAAAAAAACAGTTATGGCACTTCATATGTATCTTTTTGGCCTCTTCCCATAATTTTCTGCCTTTTTCTTTTAATATGACATTCTATAGACCAGACCCAATAGACTTAAACAAAACAAAACAAAAACCTACAGAGTTCCCTACTGGCCTAATGGTTAGAATCCTGAGCTTTCAACTGTCATGGCCTGGGTTCAATCCCTGGCTGGGGAACTGAGGTCCCACAGGCTGTGAGGAGTGAACAAAACAAAACAATATTCATATTTTTCTTAATACAGGAAATAGGTGTTCACTATAGAAGAAAAAAATAGAATGCTTATAAGTCCACTCCAGATGCAATAGTTGTTATTCTTAATATACTGATATGAAATCACATTGGTATTTTCACATGTATACTGTGTTCTTTTATACATCATCCTTAGTGGCTGCATGGTATTATCTTTCATGAATTTACAAGGATTTATACAACTAATCCACTTTTGCTGAACATCTAGGTCATCTCTGGCTTTTTGTCTTTATGATAAACATTCTTATAGTTGGTTATACGTATACAACTATAACTATTTCCCTGGAATAAATTCCTAATAATGTAACTGCTGACTTAAAGTTCAAACAAAAATTAAGATTTTAATATGTCTTAATAAATAATTATTAAAAAGAGTCAGTGAATGATTGTGAGCATGTGGCAAGAAGATGTGTGGAGGAGGCATCTGCAGTCAGGCTCAGAAGCTGAGTTGGTGGATGGCATAATTAGAGACTTTCTTAAGCCATTTTTGGGTCAGGAGAGTAAAAAGGGTGGAAGAATCTCCACATTCTTACGAATACAGTACACTAACTATTCAAGAAAGGAGGCTTAACCTTCTTATTACAGCCAGTTCCTGGTGCTGCTCTACAGTGTATCTTGTAAAAGAATATTTAAAACACAGAAAAAGAGCAAGTCTCTATCCAGCCTCTCACCTACAATTGTGACTGTTCAGAATCTACTCAAGTTTCAAGGAGTAATTTAAGTCTTACCTTCTTCACGAAGCATCCCTGACTCTCAAGTATTTCTTCCTTTATTAATGCATAGCATTTCTCATCCTCACTCCTATATTCAAGAATCATTTTTGAAAAGACTTTGCACCAACACTCTGCTTGTTTATCACTCTTATTTTCACAGATATCATGTGAGGTGGTTATTATCTTTCTCAATTTGTAGATGGGGCCCTGAAGCTGGGATAGACCAAGCAACCTTCCACTGCGCTACAAAGAAGAGGCTAACTCAGAATGAACCCAAGGTCCTTCCTTGTCTTGAACTTTTGAAGTCTACTAATATTTTTTTCTAAGAGGTAGGAAATGGCAGAAGGGGAAGCAGATACAAAAGTAGAGGGAAAGTGAATGTGAAAACGAAGAGCAGTGGTTTAGGGCATCGCTGGGAGGGGTGAGGGTGTCTGGCACAGAGGGTCATGGATGAAGTGGCAAGAGATGCTATTGGGAAGAAGGGTTGGGGCTGGCATCATACTGGATGCTGAAACATATAGCATGGCTCCGGAAACAGTGAAATTCAATAAAGGGAGCTGAATCTTACAGTACGTTGAAGATTCAAGCTGTCTTTGTTAAAAGATTTGTCTTCCTAATTAGGCTGTGAGCACTACAAGGTTAGTGATTGTTTTCCACATTTGTAGGGTCCCACACAGTACCTGGCATATGGTAATGGTATATAAACCTCTGGTGAATAAATTAATTAATTCGTAAACATTTTCTTGGGAGCCAGCCGAGACAAAACAAACCAAAAATAAAGCAAAACACTGCTTTTAGAATCTGAAAACCTCGTTGCAAGTATCTTCTCTCTAGCTTACAGGTGGTGTGACTTTCCGTAAGTTACATAACCTCTTTGAACAGTTTACTCATCTGATGATAATACTCACCTCAAAGTGTTATTGTGACGATTAAATCAGAACATACTTTTGAATTAATTCACAGTACTTGACAAAATTGTAGGCATCCATAAATGTCAGTTTTCTGCTTCCAGCTTCCCGCTATCCAGAATTGAATCATGCACTAGGAGAGCTTATAGTCATATTTAAAGAATAAATAGTCTTCATTTCTAGCCAATATTCAGTGCTATTGTTAGACTGTGAGTCTCGATTTAATATTTTTAAAAAGGTGACTACTTTTTTTTTTAAGTTTCAGTAGATTTATTTTTTAATTAATTAATTAATTTTAATTGGAGGCTAATTACTTTACTATATTGTAGTGGTTTTTGCCATATATTGACATGAATCAGCCATGGAGTATACATGTGTTCCCCATCCTGAACCCGCCTCCCACCTCCCTCCCCATCCCATCCCTCAGGGTCTTTGATTTAATATTTTTAAAAAGGTGACTACTGTTTAAAGCATGTATTATTAAGTACCACATACAGGTTCTCAGTAAACAGATGAATGAATAAATGATTTGAATATTCAGAGTTTTGTCATAGTTTCTACAGCATTCTCAGGATGCTAGATGTAGAAATACATCTGTCACTAGTTGATTATGTTGTTTTTAGCTGATTGGAGAGATCTCACTCAAAATCATTAAATTCCTTTTGTTTTGATTCTTTCTGTATCATGCAAACTTCTGATGGCCAGTTTCCAAGCTATCTTGATATCTTGAATAAGAAGACCTTGGAATCAATGAATAGGAATTACATCTATTTAAAAACAGCTTATTGTTATCGGGACTAAATCTCTGTTTCTTTTTTTCCTTTGTGAAAACAGGTTTACTGAAGTAAATTCATATACCATACATTTCATCCATTTAAAGTATATGTCTCAGGGAGTTCTCTGGTGGTTTAGTGGTTAGGACTTGGTGTTTTCCCTGCTATGGTCTGGGTTTAATCCCTGGTCAGGGAAATGAGATCCTCCAAGCCCAGCAGTGTGTGGGCAAAAACAATATAAATAAAATAAAATAATTAAATAAAGTGTACAAAATTGTAGACATCAAGGGTTTCAACGGTTGTAATATATTCACAAAGCTGTACCACTGTCACCATAATTTAATTTTTACATCTTTTTCTCATCTCCAAAAGAAACCATTTACTTGTTAGCAGTCATTGGCTACCCCCCACTCACTTCCTCAGACCAGGCAAATACTAACCTACTTTCTGTTTATACCTCTATCTATTCTGGATATTTTATGGTTGTAAAATCAGAATGTATATATATTTTTCAAACTTGTTTCTTTCCGTGAACATAGTGTTTTCAAAGTTCATTCATGCTGTAGCATATAACAGTTCTGATTGCTTTTTTATAGATGAAGATACAGCATTGTATGGATACGTCACGTTATATTTACCCATTCATCAATTGATAAGCATTTTGGATTATTTCCATTTTTGCCTGTTATAAAAAACACCTCCATTTCCACCAGACACTGTTTAAAACTGTCTCACGCCTTCCCATTGATTTTTAAGATAATATTCAAAACATTGTATATGTTTTTCAATACTCAGTGAGTTTTGGTCCCAGTGATTGCTTCAGTTTGATCTTGAACTCTACTTGTTCCATTCATATTATCTTCAAAATTGCTGCCTCAAGGTTTTTGCATGTGTTCTTCTCTCTTCCTGGAGACCACCACCTCTTAATCCACCCACTTCTTCCCTCCCCTGCTTAGTTAATTCCAAATTCTTATCTGAATGCAAATATTTTCTCAGAGAAAAAATGTTCTGAAATTGATTGCCTTGTCCCCCTTCCCACTCTACCCCTCATCTAGGGTAGATTCTCAGTTTTATTTTCTTAGCTCTCTATTCCTTTTTCTCAAAACACTTGTCTTAGTTTATAATTATGCATATATTTGTATGATTGCTTAATCAATGTTTATTTCTCCAGGTAAGTATGTATTGAAATTGGTTTTGCCCCTATTGCATGTCTAACAATAAACACAGCACCCAGCCATTAGTAGAAAATAAATCAATCTTGGCTGACAATACAAAGACCACCAGACTTTTGGTTTGGATAACTGATGGATCGTGAGGCCATTAATTAAGTTAAGGAATGCAAGATGAGGAATATTTTTGAATAGGGCCAGAAAAGGGGGAGAAGTTAAGTACTAAGAAAGTTGCACTTGAGGAAGTCCCAATGAGGAAGGCCAGGAGACAGTTGAACTAAGACTTTAGAGAGGTGGAAAGAGATGTGGGATAAAAACAGGTTCAAAGGATCTTGGGAATGGCTGAACTCACCCTGGAAGAACATCTAAAAGGAAAAAGGAAAGCGGGCAGAAGACTAAACTCTAGAGACACATATATTGAGAAATAGGTAAAAGAAGACAGAATAAAGTGTGAAATGAAATATCAAAGATATGGGAGAAGAATCTTGTCAAATGCTGCAGAGGAACGCTCTGAGTATGATCATTTGGGTTAAGTGATGATCATTACATTTTTCCATTTTAAGGGATTTTTGAGCATCCCATTTCCCAACTTTTCACCTAATGATGTTAGCGTCCATTTATGATTCTTCAGTGAATCAATTATTTCAGCCTGGATTGCTGAGTAGTGAGTAATGTTTTTGTTTCTTTGTGCACATGTGCCAAGTTACTTCAGTCCAATTCTTTGTGACCAACCCCATAAACTATAGCCCATCAGCCTCCCCTGTCCATGGATTTCCCAGGCAAGACTACTGGAATGGGTTGTCATTTCCACCTCCCGCTGATCTTTCCAACCCAGGGATCAAACCCACACCTCTTTTGTCTCTTGCGTTGGCAGGCAGGTTCTTTACCACTAGTGCCACCTGGGAAGCCCCTTGAGTCCTCACCAGACCTCAGATCTGGTTCCATAGTTGTATTACCAACATTTAATCCAGGGCCTCACTCACAGCAGAGATTCAAAAAAAAGAAAAGAAAAAATGTACTGAGTGAATGAAGGATTGAAGGATCTCCAGAAGTAGCCTTCTGTAACTAGCAAATGGGAGAGCCTGGGTGAGTTGGGCTGGGCAGGCTTCCCAAAGGGATAGGATTTTACCAGGAAGGCACAGGAGAGCCCTTGGAGTCTTCAAGCAGTAAATCAGGCTTCTACTGGATTTTTGATTCAGCAAGGTCTCATTTAATCCTCTTAACAACCTGATGAGATAGTTATTCCTATCTCTGTTTTACTGATAAGGAAAAGGGCCTCAGAGAAATTAAGCAAACTATTCAAGGATACTAGGAAGTAAGTGAAATCAAGAAATGTGAAGTCCATGAGATGGCTGAGATGGTTGAATGGCACCATTGACTCAATGGACATGAGTCCGAGCAATCTCTGTGAGATAGAGAAGGTCAGAGAAGCCTGGCATGCTGCAGTCCATGGGGTTGCAAAGAGTTGGGCATGACTGAGGGACTGAACAACAATCCTTTTTCTACCTCACTGGCCTGCCTACCACCTTTTGTGGGAGTGGGAATATATTCAGTAGAAGACTAGGATACAGACTCAATTTGTCAGGAATTTGCCAGGCTAAATAACACCTTGTCTCTCTGTTACTTCTATCAATGAGTCAGAGATGAAACCAGACACACATATATCCTTCACATGATGCATTGGGTTGGCTAAAAATTTCGTTTAGATTTCCCATACCATCATTCAGAAAAACCCAAGGGAAATTTTTAGCCAACCTAATTCTTGCTTGGTGGGTTGGCTGCTATTTAAATTTTTTTCAATATTTGCATCTTGCTGCACCTTCTCTGTCTGAGATCACAGAATGTAAACAAGGTTTACCTTGGCACAAGGTCAGAGGCAGAGGTCTGTGTGTCACCTTTGCTGGTCTAATAAAAGATTCTTAGTAAATGTTGAAAATATATATTACTGAACATAAATCTGTTGGATATTAGTTCTATAAGAAAGGAAGATACTGTAGACAGAATTTGTTTTTAAAAAATACTTAATACTTAAAAACTTGGTGTAAATATGTATGTCTTCATGTGAGAAAATGTATGTGCATCTATATCTTTTTTTTTCTTAAGAAAAAAAGCATTGTTGGGACTTCCCTATCAGTACAGTGGTTAGAACCCTGAACTTCCACTACAAGGGGCACAGGTTTGATACCTGATCAGTGAAACTAAGATCCCCTAAACAGAGTGGCACAGCTAAAAAAAAAAAGAAAGAAAGAAAAAAAAAAAAGAAAGAAAGAAAAAAAAAAAAGAAAGAAAAAAAGCATTGCATAGACAAATATATTTTGAATAATTCCATGTTGGAATTATTATAAATATACATAAAAATAAGTCTGGAAAGATAAATGCTAAAATATAAAAATGATATTATTTCTAGATATAATAATATAGTCAAGATAACTTAAAATTTTCCCAGTTTTTGCCTTCTGGTAAGTTTTTGTTTTAAAATGAACAATCACTAATTTTCCAACCAGGAAAAAATGGTGTAAAAGTAGATTGGACATCAAAGTAAATCCTCTATTTATCTGGCTTCTGCTAGGTGCTGTGAATTGGGCTGGTAAAGTGAAGGGGACCTGCACCTATCTCTGTTGGAAACAGCTGGACACACAGGAAAAACTTAAAAAATAGTCCATCTTCTACTTTATTCCTTGCCTATGAGATTCTATTCCAGTTTCTATTCAGTTTTCATTCCAATCCCAAAGGCAATGCCAAAGAATGCTCCAACTACTACACAATTGCACTCATCTCACACACTAGTAAAGTAATGTTCAAAATTCTCCAAGCCAGGCTTCAACAGTACATGAACCGTGAACCTCCAGATGTTCAAGCTGGATTTAGGATAGGCAGAGGAACTGGAGATCAAATTGCCAACATCTGTTGGCTCATTGAAAAAGCAAGAGAGTTCCAGAAAAACATCTATTTCTGCTTTACTGACTACGCCAAAGCCTTTGACTGTGTGAATCACAACAAATTGTGGAAAATTCTTAAAGAGATGGGCATACCAGACCACCTGACCCACCTCTTGAGAAATCTGTATACAGGTCAAGAAGCAACAGTTAGAACTGGACATGGAACAGTAGACTGGTTCCAAATAGGGAAAGGAGTATGTCAAAGCTGTATATTGTCACCTGCTTATTTAACTTATATGCAGAGTACATCATGAGAAATGCTGGGGCTGGATGAAGCACAAGCTGGTATCAAGATTGCTGGGAGAAATATCAATAACCTCAGATATGCAGACGACACCACCCTTATGGCAGAAAGTGAAGAAAAACTAATGAGCCTCTTGATGAAAGTGAAAGAGGAGGGTGAAAAAGTTGACTTAAAACTCAACATTCAGAAAACTAAGATCATGGCATCTGGTCCCATCACTTCATGGCAAATAGAAACAGTGACAGGCTTTATTTTGGGGGGCTCTAAAATCACTGCAGGTGGTGACTGCAGCCATGAAATTAAAAGACGCTTGCTCCTTGGAGGAAAAGTGACCAACCTAGACAGCATATTAAAAAGCAGAGACATTGCAACAAAGGTCCGTCTAGTCAAAGCTATGATTTTTCCAGTAGTCATGTATGGATGTGAGAGTTGGACTATAAAGAAAGCTAAGCGCCAAAGAATTGATGCTTTTGAACTGTGGTGTTGGAGAAGACTCTTGAGAGTCCCTTGGACTGCAAGGAGATCCAACCAGTCTATCCTGAAGGAAATCAGTCCTGAATATTCATTGGAAGGACTGAAACTGAAGTGAAACTCCAATACTTTGGCCACCTGATGTGAAGAACTGACGCACTGGAAAAGAGCCTGATGCTGGGAAAGATTGAAGATGGGAGGAGAAGGGGATGACGGAGGATGAGATGGTTGGATGGCATTACTGACTAATGGACATGAGTTTGAGTAAACTCCAGGAGTTGGTGATGGACAGGGAGGCCTGGTGTGCTGCAGTCCATGGGGTCGCAAAGAGTAGGACACGACTGAGCAACTGAACTAAACTGATGATGTCCTATCTCTTATGCTAAATAGAGCTTTATATGGACTTCCCTGGTGGCTCAGAGGTAAAAAATCCACCTACCTGTGTTCAGGTCCTGGGTTGGGAAGATCCCTGGAGGAGGGCATGGCAACCACTCTAATATTCTTGTGTGGAAAATCCCTGGACACAAGAGCCTGATGGGCTATAGTCCATGGGGTTGCAAAGAGTCGGACACAACTTAGCGATTGAACAACAGAGCTTTATATAGTTTATTTTGTATATTTATAGCATCCTTGCAAAGTAGGTCTGTCAACACCTATTTTAAAGAAAAAGTACACGGGTTTCCCTGATGGCTCAGGGGTAAAGAATCTACCTGTCAATGCAGGAAAATGGGTTTAATCCCTAATCCAGGAAGATCCCACATGGCACAGAGCAAGTAAGCCAGTGTGCCATAACTATTGAGCCTGTGCTATAGGGCCCAGGAGCCACAGCTACTGAAGCCTTTGTACCCCAGAACCTGTGCTCTGCAATAAGAAGCCACTGCAAGGAGAAGCCTGTGCACCACAGCTAGAGAGGAGCCCCTGCTCACTGCAACCAGAGAAAAGCCTGCACAGCACTGAAGACCCAGCACAGCCAAAAGTAAACAAATAACATTTAAAAAGATAGAAAAAGTACATAAACAAGTCACGTGTGGAACGCATGCCTAAATTACTCCAAAAAGAGGCATTCAAGGCCAAGAGAAGCAGAAAAGACGTTTCCTGACAGAGGTTGCAGACTGGTAACTTGTGTGGCCAGTGCAAGTTCAATAACAAGATTGACCGGCACTAATTTTTTTTTTTTTTAATTAAAACCTGAATGTCTTTACTTTGGGTTATGTTGTGGTTATAAGAGTATAATCTATAACTGGACCCTTTAGATTTAAATCCTAGGTTTGTGCCTCAATTTTTTAATAGGTAAAATGGGAGATAATAACTGTACATGCCTGTACATGCAGTTTTTTATAAAGATGAAATAAGTTTATACATGTAAACGGTGTTTGCACAGTACCTGACATGTGGTAAGAGATCAATATTCAGCTCTATTCCCATTTGGGATATTTTGTGTAAATGGAATCATACAATGTGTGGCTTTTTGTATCCAATTTCTTTCACTTAGCATGATGTGTTCAAGGTTTATCCTGTTGCAGCATGCAACAGTTGCTGATTGTGGCTGAACAGTATTTTACATCACGGGTTTAACACATTTTGTTTGCCTATTCATCAGCTGATAGACATTTGGATTATTCCAGTCATCGTGACTAGAGATGCTATGAACATTTGTGTACAAGTTTGTGTTTTCAATATTTTCTTTTTTTGACAAATAGTTTGGAATTGAATTTCTGGGTCATCTCTCTCTCCTTTCTTCTCTTTAAAATTGGGTGTGAAATGATATTTCATCATATTTGATTTGCACTTCTCTAATGACTAATAGGGCTTCCCTGGTGGCTCAAAGGTTAAAGCGTCTGCCTGCAATGTGGGAGACCTGGGTTTGATCCCTGGGTCAGGAAGATCCCCTGGAGAAGGAAATGGCAACCCACTCCAGTATTCTTGCCTGGGGAATCCTACGGACGAAGGAGCCTGGTGGGCTACATTAGTTCATGGGGTCACAAAGAGTCAGGCACGAGTGAGCGACATCACTTCACTTCACTTCAATGACTAATGAGAGTGAGCATCTTTTAATATACCTGTTGACCATTTGTATCTCTTCTTTGGAGAAGTGTCTACTCAAGTCCTCTGCCTGTTTTTAAATTGAATTGTTTGTCTTTCTGTTGTTGAGTTGTAAATGTTCTCTAGCTATTCTGGATACTGACCCCTCATAAGGTATATGATTTGCAAATAACTTCTTTTGTTCTGTGGGTTCTTTTTTCACTCTTTTGATAGTGCTCTTTGAGGTACAAACATTAAAAATGTGTCGCAGAAGATGTCTTCCCATAAGCCTTGTGGCTTTTGTTGCACATTTTTTCATAGCATGATGGTTTTTAGGGGCACCTGTCTTACAGGGGGAAGACCCAGTAGAGAGAAAGCTTGGTTTGTCTGATGACTGGAAATTGTTTGGCATTGCTGGGACTTCTTGCAGAAGCTAAGATTAGAGCTAAGGGTCTGCGAGCTCTTATGTGTCAGGCAGTGACAGAAGTACTTGTAGATCCTCATAACATTTGGAGGTAGGTTCCATTTTAGAATGTTTTATACAAAATGCTTCCCTGGTGGCTCAGACGGTAAAGAATCCATTTGTAATGCTGGAGAGCTTGGTTCGATCCCTGAGTCAGGAAGATCCCCTGGAGGAGAGTGGCAACACTCTCCAGTATTCTTGCCTGGAGAATCCCCCAGGACGGAGAAGCTACAGTCCATGGGGTTGCAAAGAGTCTGACACCACTGACAGATGAAGCACATACATCAAGAACCGAGGAGTAAAGTCTTGAGGAAACTTTTTCAGGGTCACGTAGAGATAACTGGTAGAGATTGTATCTGAATCCAAGCTGCTGCAGAGTGCGTATTCTGAACTAGACCCCATGAGAGAAGTTTTGTTTCACTTGTCTTTCTTTTTCTAAAGATTATGCTGGGAAAAAACAGTCTCCCCTCCCTAAATTTAACAAAAACTGTTCTTTAGCCATTTCTTTGACCTTTCTCTTCCCAAACCTTTTGTACTTATATTCTAATCATGGCTGAAAGAAATAATTGATAATTTTTCCATATAGTGGAGACAGGTTCCCAGGTGGTACTAGTGATAAAGAACCTGTCTGCCAATACAGGAGACATAAGAGACTCAAGTTTGATCCCTAGGTTGGGAAGATCACCTGGAGGAGGGCATGGCCACCCACTCCAGTATTCTTGTCTGGAGAATCCAATGGACAGAGGAGCCTGTCAGGCTACAGTCCAAAGAGTCGGACATGACTGGCGTGACTTAGCAAGCATGCATGGTGAAGAGGTTGCTTAGC
Source organism: Muntiacus reevesi (assembly GCF_963930625.1). Classification (NCBI taxonomy): domain Eukaryota; kingdom Metazoa; phylum Chordata; class Mammalia; order Artiodactyla; family Cervidae; genus Muntiacus; species Muntiacus reevesi. Next base: position 63,092,607 of record NC_089256.1, on the reverse strand, counting down.
TTAGTGGAGTTCTAACACTTGGCACCTGTATACCCGTTTTTCAGCCTCAGTTTATTTCTTTTTATATCAATTGTTTCTTAATCCTTGACAGCTCCTCTTGGTTGTTTAATACACACCTCCTACCAAAACAGAACTCTTAACTCCTAGTCTCTCCCACAGCCCACTGAATAGAACCCAGTCCCTAATCTTCCTCACCAATCCAGTTCAGTTGAATAAATTCAGTCCGTCAATTCAGTCACCACCACCAATTTATTCCTTGACACTCAAGCCAAAACCTCAGGGTCATGGTTGATTACCACATTCCCATTAGTTCCCTCTAGCCCCCACACATAGTCAATCTATCACCAACTCTTCTAATGTGAACTCCAAATGACATCTCTGATAGGCCCATTTCTCCCCACCCCCAACCTTTGCTGTCTTACCCAGTCTAAGCAAGCATCACCTCTGCCCTGGAATCACCTCTTCACCTGTTTCCTCATCTCTTTCTCCTCTTTGCACACTCAGTCACTTGGTTGTGTCCTACTCTTTGTGACCTGATGGACCATAGCTCGCCAGGCTCCTCCATTCATGGAATTCCCCAGGCAAGAATACTGGAGTGGGTTGCCATTCCCTTCTCCAGGGGATCTTCCTGACCCAGGGATCGAACCCATGTCTCTTATGTCTCCTGCATTGTCAGGTGGATTCTTTACCACTAGCACTACCTGGGATGTATGGATGTGAGAACTAGACCAAAAAGAAAGCTGAACGCTGAAGAATTGATGCTTTTGAACCATGGTGTTGGAGAAGACTCTTGAGAGTCCCTTGGACTGCAAGGAGATCAAACAAGTCAATCCTAAAGGAAATCAGTCCTGAATATTCTTTGGAAGGACAGATGCTGAAGCTGAAGCTCCAATACTTTGGCCACTTGATGCAAAGAACTGGCTCATTTGAAAAAACACCGATGCTGGAAAAGATTGAAGGCAGGAGGAGAAGGGAATGACAGAAGATGAGATGGTTGGATAGCATTACTGACTCAACGGACATGAATTTGAGCAAGCTCTGGGAGTTGGTGATGGACAGGGAGGCCTGACGTGCTGCAGTTCACGGGGTCACAAAGAGTCGGACACGACTGAGCAACTGAACTGAACTGAACAGAACCACATGGGAAGTCCCTGCCCCTCTTTAATGCAATCTTTATAGAACTAGAGTAAGTTTCTTAAGATTTCATTCTGCCCAAGGCAACCCCCGTGCTTAAAACTCTTCAAAGACTTTTAGCTCAGAGTAAAATCTAAACTCCTTACTACATCCTCGTGAGGTCCTACATACCGGGGCCCATTTTTCCAACCTCATTTCATATGAGTCAACCATGCTTGTTACGTAAAAAATCAGCCTTCTCTTTGTTCCTTGAACAGGCTGGGCCCTTTCCCTTTCTGCTCTTCTTTCAGATCTCAGTTCAAGGGTTATTTTCTCAAAGATGATGTTCCTGATATGCCTCCCCAGGCAGGTTCTATCTCATCAGTTTGTTTAGATTCTTCATAGCAATGATCTCAGTGATCCTTTCTAATTATCTGACTTGTTTATTTGTTTTTGTTTATCACCCTATTTGTTTGTTTTCTGTCTCCTACATTGTAATGTAAACTCCATGATGGTTGTGACCTTGTCTATCTTAGTCATCATTAAATCTTGACAGCTTGGCACATGGTGGTCCACAATAAATGAATAAAAAAGTGTCTCAACTTATAATATGGACATAAACAACTGTCTCCTGTAGGTGGGGTACTATACTAGTTGCTGGCATAATTAAGATTCATAAGGAAATTGTGGGACTGGACTGGCACTCCTGTGGTAAGGATTTCACATTTTATACTTCAGGGGGCATGGGTTTGATCCCCACTCAGGGGAACTAAGATCCTGCATGCCATGTGGCATGGCCAAAAAAAAAGAAAAAAAAATTCTTAAGGAATCTTGGTTTTGAAAGGGAAAGCAGAAACAAAACAGGCAAATTAATAGCTATATGAAATATTTGCATAAATATAAATATAAAGTGAGGTGAAAGATTTACATATAGGAGTAATAATATCTGGTATAAGAAGAGCAATGGTAGAGAAAATACATAGAGATAGTGATGTGAGCTGAGCTTTGAAGGATGAAAGTGCCAGATGGACATGGACGAGGAGGAAGAGGGGACAGTGTGAACCAAGGCATGGAGGTGAGGTGTAACAAGGGTTCTGAGGAATAGGAAGGAGCCTGGAGTGGTTGGGGCTTAGGGTGGTTTGGGAAGGTATTTGGAGATGAGGCCAGAAGTGTAAGTCCAGAGTCAGTTAACAACAGCTTTGGAGATTCAGCTAAGTTTGGAATGTGTTGTACATGGCAACATGGCACTCTTCTGTAAGCAGAGGTGCGTGTTAAGCTGCTTTAGTCATATCCAACTCTGTGTGAACCTATGGAATGCAGTCTGCCAGGCTCCTCTGTCCATGGGATTCTTCAGGTGAGAATACTGGAGTGGGTGGCCATGCCCTCCTCCAGGGGATCTTCCTGACCCAGGGATTGAACCTGTGTCTGTTATGTCTAACCTGCATTGGCAAGCGGGTTATTTACCACTAGTGCCACCTGGGAAGCCCTGTAGGCAGAGGAATGCATCTTATTTCATTAAGGTCCCTCTAACAACAGTATGATGTGAACCAAACCTGGAGACAGAAGGCTCAATTCGGAGGAGATATAATGTGGCCAAAGGCAGGGTGAGGAGGTGTGAGGTGCATTTCAGGGATAAAATCCACAGGACTTTGTCCAGTTGGATATGTTTAAAGGGGAAAAAAATTAAAGAAATATCTGTACATTTTAGCCAGGGTAGACAGTGGTGTTGTTAGGCAAGAAGGTAGGTATGGTTAAAGTTCAATCTTCATCGTCCCCTTGCCTTTATAGACATGAGTTTTTACCCTCTTGGGACAAAGTAAACTGTCTATTCATATAAACGATGAAAGAATGAAGGCAGGAGGAAAAGAGGATGACAGAGGATGAGATGTTTGGACGGCATCATCAATGCAATGGACATGAACTTGGGCAGACTCTGGGAAATGGTGAGGGACAGAGAGGTCTGGTGTGCCGCAGTCCATGGGTTGCAAGGAGTTGGATACGACTTGGAAACTGAACAACAACAACAACATAGTTGATGAAAGAGCAAAGTGTGGAACCCAGGACATCTGAATTCTGTCTGGTGCTCTTTATTTATCAGTACTTCTCTATCAATCTGTGGGAATCCAGATCTTCTTAAAATTTTTTTCTAAACCTTGGCTGATTTATACTTTTATAAAGTAAAAATGAATTCTTAGAAAAATGATATTTAAAAGGACAAACCTAATTTTTAAGTTATTAGGTACCAAACTACCCTCTAGATAGGTAGCTTCAGTTGTGTCTGACTCTTTGTCAGACAGTTTTCCAGGCAAGAATACTGGCGTGGGTTGCCATTTCCTTCTCCAGGGGATCTTCCCGTCGAAGAGGTAGAACGTGCATCTCCTGTGTCTCCTGCATTGGCAGGCAGGTAAAGAACCACTAGTGCCACCTGGATCTAGGTAAACTGCCCTGTTGAACTGCTATAAATGTTTCTAAAGACTTACTCCCAATTTTTATACTTATGGCTAACCCACAGATCAATCAGATGGCATACAAGCACTTGTCCCCAGACCGAACTTGAGCTCTCTGGTCCACACAGATCTGAAGGAGCAGTGGGATCTGAGTTTGCAAGAGTGATGAGACTAAACAAAGTTGAGATGAGATCTGCTGGGCTACCACAGAGAAAGATACCACTTGTCCAGTTTGCCAGTTACTGTTCTCTGGTAACAGTGTTCTTTGCACTGCTCCCTCTAGTGCAAGGGAGGTCTTACTGTCACAGCTTCACTGAAAGTGCTGCACCCCGCCCCCTCCCCCCGCCCCCCCCCCAAAAAAAAGGATTTTCCTCCCAAAGAAATCACTTCCAGTAAACCTGTCAGAACAGTTAGTAGCCATCCTGAATTTCAGTTCCTGGGTCATTGGATACGTTCCATATGTGGGCTGGCAGTTTGGCAGGCTTCTCAGTTCACTACTCCTGCCTGCCAAGGGAAAGAAAGGCATGACTCTTTGCTTGCTCATTCTATTCCTCTGCAAGGAAGAAAAAAAAAAAAAACACCCTGAAACACTGCTTGCTGTATTAACATTGGAGGGAAAGAGCTAATATTCACTTACACAATCCAACCTACACTTGCACAATCTACTGAAGGAAACAGCAGAGTGACATTTGCACCTAATCCTTACATGGAGCTGTGACTAAGACTGCAAATAGCAGAGGGAAAGCACAGAGTTGCTTGGTGCATGGGGGCAAATGAAAGTTATTTGATAGGTAAGGGGCACCTGCAGTAAGAGGAACAGATTGGTTTTTTTAAGGGAGTTTTGCTTCTATAATCCTCAAACAGAAACACAATAAACAACCCAATGGTGACAGAGTTGTGACAAGAGGAATAAGGTTCAGTGCTCTAAGGGAGATGGAGGGTATGGGAGGAGGGAGAAGTCAGGGGGCAGAAAGTCACAAGGGCTGTGCGACCATGTGGACCCGGTAGTATTGGGTTGTGTTTATTTTACACAAGTGACTCTGAGGCTTCTCTGCTGGCACCCTGTCACATCATATATGTGGTATTTCCTTGTTCCTTATTCAGACGATAAAGTAGGAGGGCAGTGGCCTGTGTGTAACTGCTCCGGGCTCTGTGAGGAGTAGATGTGAGGTGAGAACTCACCAACCACCCTGGTGTCCTTATTCTCTTTTTGGCCATTTTAAGTTGGAATTGTCACAGTCTTCTTTCGGCTGGTCTCTTGAATGTTTATGGGTTTGGATGATGAAATGATAGTATTCTGGGGGCCAGCATGGAGAATTTGACTTTCTTGGTATTTATCATCACTGTCTGTGTGAATTCTAGTGTTTGAGCACTTCTTGTATAAACCCAAGCTAGCTGTCATTCACCAGCTATTCTGACAGGAAGAAACCTCTAAGGGACTCCTTTTATTTACTTGTCTCCTTTACCCTCCCAGGCTCACCTGAATGGATGCATCATGGCCATTTCCCTGTCCTATTCTACTCCTCCAAATGCCAGTGCTCTCAAATGAACCCCCCACTCCTACCTTCAACTTACCTACCTGATTTTCCAAGACAGAAACTTGGGGGACACTGTGGACTACTTCCTTTTTCTTCATTTCTGCCTCCATCCCCATGTTCAATCAATCACAGTCTTATCAGTTTTATCCTTCCTATATTTCTGACTGCCCCTGCCTGATTCTTTCCTTCCTTATCTCTTGCCTGGATGATTACGCTTCCTGCCCATCGCCTAACCCACACACCTGTCCTACGACCTCTATTCTTATCCCCCTCAGGTCTTTTATTTTCACTGTCACTAGGAAATCTATCTAAAGCACCAACTCTGATCATGTTGCTCCTGGGGTTAAAAGCTCTCCAATGGCTTCTCATGGTGAAGAGAGTAAAGTCCGTGCTTTCAGCATGGTAAACACACCGCTTTTTGACCTGTTTTCTATCCGTATCCATAGGGTCTTCTCTTTAAGAGAACATTCGCTAATACTTAGTGACATAGGGGACCTGAAATCACCTGTGCATCCTGCTCCTTTTCTTGTCTGATCCCTTCTCACTGTGATCAGCTCAGGTGTCCTCCTTGACATACCAAGGAGTTGCTGAGGGATTTTTGTGTTTCTCTATCACTTTTTTTTTTTTTTTTTTTGCTGAGCAACTTGTAGGATCTTAGTTCCCCAACAAGGGATTGAACCCAGCATGCTGTGTGCTCAGTAGCTTCAGTCATGTCCTACTCTTGGTGACCCTATGGACTGTAGCCCGCCAGGTTACTCTGTCCATGGGATTTCCCAGGCAAGAACACTGGAGTGGGTTGCCATGTCCTCCTCCAAGGGATCATCCCAAACCAGAGATCAAACTCTTGTCTCCTGTGTCTTCTACATTGCAGGTGGATTCGTTACTGCTGAGTCAGCGGGGAAGCCCACTAACCACTGGACACCCAGGTAATTTCCTCTCTATAACATTTTATAGATTATTTTTACACTGCTCTATCTCCTCTCCTAGGCTGTAAAGTCCTTCAGGGCAGGGATTGTGTTTTCTTCAACTCTGTGTTCTTAGAGCATTGTGTGTGTTTGACTCTTTGCCACCCCCATGGACTGTAGATCACCAAGCTCCTCTGTCCTTGGAAATTTTTGGTTAAGAATACTGGAGTGGGTTGCTGTCTCCTCCTCCAGGGCATCTTCCCAACCCAGGAATCAAACCCACGTCTCTTAGGTCTCCGGCTCTAACAGGCAGATTCTTTACCGCTGCACCACCTGGGAAGCCCTCTTAGGGCATTGTATAAATACCTACTAGGCACACAATTAGTATTCACTGAAGCAAAGGGAATACACGTCCCTCAGTTTTTCCTTGTTTCCTGATTTTGCATTTATCCCCGTATGTGAACCAAGTGATTGGATAACATCACCGAATCAGTGGACATGAGTCTGAACAAATTCTGGGAGCTAAGGAAAGACAGGTAAGCCTGGCATGATGCAGTCCATGAGGTCACAAAGAGTCAGACACAACTTAGTGACAGAACAACATTAGCCAAGAAAACCTAGACTTGTTTTCATATACTAAAAGATCATTTTTTCTTTTTTTGTAAGAGCTGATGGCAAAGAAGGGAAGCAGTAGCAGTGAAACTAATGTGTGTTGAGTGGCGTGTGTGTGTGTGGTGCTTGAGCAAGAGAGAAGAACTGCCAACAGAATGAGATTCCAAGGAGTCTTGTACCCTTAACAAACTTAGACATCACCAGAGCCTTTAATTATTCTGTTTTGATATTTTTTATTTATTAATAACAAATAACAATTATATAAATTTTAAGCAGTACTTTTCCCTTCATTATCTCATTTGCGCTTTACAATACTTGTGTAATGTCACTCTCCTCATTTTAGAGAGGAGGAAACAGAGATTGAATGATTTGCCCTCAGCTAGTTGGCTGAGTAGTCTAACACGGTCACTTCAGTCATGTCCAACTCTTTGTGACTCCATGGACTCTAGCCTGCCAGCTCCTCTGTCCACGGGATTCTCCAGGCAAGAATACTGGAGTGTCCATTTTCCTCTCCAGGGGATATTCCCAATCCAGGGATCAAACCTGCGTCTCTCATGTCTCCTGCATGGTCAGGTGGGTTCTTCACCGCTGGTGCCACCCGAGAAGCCCCTTCTAATGCGAGCTCCAGTATTTTACTGATGCTGACCCCTCTTACAGGTAGGGGCGGGGGTGATAGACTTCTGCCACTTGGTATGTACAAAAGCCACAAGCAGTCCAAGTGAGTAAATATTTTTGTCATTTTTTGGGGGCGGGGGGAGATTTGTATTAACAAGGGGACGCTTTGACAGCACGCATTAATAGACTGTCTAGCACAGTAACTGTCCAGCAAATTACCTCTCCATATCAATTCTAGAGCAATCCTTGTTAACATTTATAAAAATATCTTGCTGGGATTTTGCCAGAAATTGTGTTCAGCCTGCAAATCAATTTGAGGAGAATAAATAGCTTTACTGTGTTGAGTCGTTTCACTTCATCATCACTATATGTCTCTTCATTTATTTAGAGCATCTTCAGTTTGCTTTATCAGTGTTTCGTAATCCTCGTTATACAAATCTTATACATATTTTGTTAGATCAACATATAAATTTTTTTTTTAGTGTCCGTGTGTCTGTTGCTAGAATTAAAAGATACCATTTTTATAGTTTATCTTATATCCTGTGATCTTGCTGAATGCAGTTATTAGTTCTAGGAGGGTGTTTTTTATTTTTTTTTTTTTTGTATTTTCAATGAAGAAAGTTGACCCTCTTCAAATAGAGATGGTTTTACCTTTTTCTTCCTTATCTCTATACCTTATATTTACATTTCTCGACTACCCTTGCTAAAACTTCCAGCACTATGTTTAATAAGAGTGGTGAGAGTAAGCGTCCTTCTCTTGTTCCCCATCTCAGAAGAAAAGCATTTAGCCTTTTTCCAGTAAGTATAACATTACCTTTGTAGATGTTCTTCCTCAAGTGGAGGATGCTCCCCTCTAATCTTCTTCTGAAAGGAATTTTGTTTTCTTTAAATCAAAAAATGAGTGTTGAATTTTGTCAAATTATTCCATATCCATTGGTATAATCATGTGATTATTGACATTTTGTTCCCTCAAGATAAGTATTCTGGGAATTCCCTGGAGGTCCAATGGTTAGGACTCAGTGATTTCACTGCCAGGGTTAAGGTTTGATTCCTGGTGGAGGAACTAGATACCACAAAAAGATTAGTATTCTTTCCCCAAATTGTATGTCTTCTCTCAGCATCTTCTACCCAAACAATTCAAGGTTGCATCAAAGGCTTTAGCACATTCTGAAATCAGATCTGCTTTCAGACCCAGGCTGATACCAACAAGGAATGGGGTTCCCTGTATTACACATGTGTAAAATGTGTACAGAAATTTTACCTTAAATCATGTTGTTTTGGCTTCTTTTGTGCCTATGCAGTCTTGATACTTTAACAGAGGTGCAGAGGCTGCAACCAGATGAATTTCATAGGAACTCAATGCCTGTCTTCACTGCTTCTTCATAGTTTTTCTAAAACATACAAGATAATTGATTGTGCTCTCTTAATTACCTGATGGTTTGTACATTGAATCTCCCTGAATGTGACCTGGTCTTGTGGCAAGCAGGTTGCAGTGTAGCCTGTTCACATACCTGCCTCTGTTACTGGGGGTCACCTGGAGAATATCCTTTGCTCCATGACAAAGGAGTCAATTCCATATCTCTTCTATTTTTGTCTACAGTGCCTATAGTTATTTATTTGAACAATTTCCTGTCTTCTACAATAGACAGATTTTCAGTTCTCAATAAGAAACAAGGCCAAAAGAAAAATGAACAATTCTTGAGGTCCTACTATGTGACAAGTACCCTCACATAAATCATTTATTGACTCCACAAATAATATATGCACAATCTAATGAAATGAATGGAAGATACAGAGATAATGAGGACAAAGTTCATGTTTAAGATGAGTTCCTAGTCTACTGAGAGAGACAGATAATGTCTAAGGAGAAAAAGCAGAAGAAGTAATATGTAACACTCCTTGGAGCTAAGTATCTTTATCCTCAGTTTACAAATTCAGTAAATGAGGCCACCAGAGGTTAAGTGATGAATTCATAAATTCATCAGAGTTATAACCAGAATTTCAAGTCAGATCCAAATCACAACAGAACATCTCTCATTAGGAAAAATATATAAAAAAACTAAAAACAAAAAAAATCTACTAGAAAAATACATGGTAAAATTTTTTCAAATGTTAGGCTTAGAAAATAAGGTACAATTAACATATAACATTAAAGATATTTTGTTGGTTTTGTTCCCAAAATTACTAACAGAAAAAAATCATTGGTTTTGATTTGATCCATCTTTAAAAGACATAGGAGTTGGAGTCTTACAAAATGAGCCCTAAGACTGAATCAAGCAGAAAGTCACTGAAATTCACTCCTGGTTTCTGGACATTCTAGCTGTGTGAACCTGGACTTGTCATATAATGTCTTCTAGACTTGAGATCTCACAACTTGAGATCTTGAGATGTCTTCTAGACTTGAGATCTCACATCTAGACTTGAGATCTCACACCACCTGTGTCTTAAGGCGCAGGTAGATAATACCTACTTTAAGGTGAGAATTATACAAGATAGGAAATGTAGACACATATTAAATGTTGGATAATTTTGAATCAAACACTTTCATTGTTCTTGCTTTTCCCAAGGGTTTTATTTTACTTAATTTGGTTTGTTTACTTGTTTAAAAAAAAAAAAGTTAAGAAGATGGGTAGAGAGATGAAGCAAAGATGGGAAAGAAACGAGGTACTTTCACATTATCAGGGGGATTATGATTTATAATCTATAAAACCGAAGTTGTAGCTTTAGGACAGCAAAGTGGATGCTGCTCAAGGGTGAAACTCAATGGTGCCTCATGTCCTGGCACTGGGATTGACTTCCCAAGGATTTATAGACTCAACAAACTAAAACCACTGTTACCTCTAATGAAATTTCTACCCAACGTGCTTTACATGGTAACATGAGGCCTTTATGCTTGGAACAACTGAATGGGCTACAAACTGATATAAATTAGTTGACACAGAGTAATTTTAGATGAACCAAATTGACCTAGGAAAATGCCAACTCATCCTGGAAGTGGGTTTGTTTGTTCTTTTCCCTTTAGTGGGGCCTGATTGCAGTGGGATTGCCTACACTGTCTAATGACATCTCTGGTTATGCTGTTCCCCAGATTAGTGCTTCCCTGAATGATAAGCAGCACTAAAAGTACTGAAAGACCGACTGTCAGAAGCCATTCTGCAAATTGCTTCCTCCAGAAAGTGAAGGCTTCTCAAGGATGCCAAGTCATAGCAAAGACACTTGGGGGCCTTGCCTACAGATCTTTAGGTAACTTGAGAGCACGAGAGTCTTCTCAAAGGCCTTAGAAGAGGCCACCGACCTCCCATATTCTATGGTCATTTGGGCCCAGGTGGGCATGGTCTTGAGTGGAATTCACGCCTTCTCCATCCTGATACTGGGATGTTTTGTGTGCTGGAAATTCGCCTCCATAGCAAAGTGGGACCTGATCTCTCCATCCTAGACTATGGAGGGAAACCAAAGAAGGGAGGAAGAGGGGGTTGTCAGTGCCTTTATTTGCATTCGCCATTTTTATTTGCCTCAGGGACATTAGACTGCAGGTCTCCTTAAGCATGGACTGTTTGCTAAAGTCTGGTGTTGGCTTTTGTGGACTGGTCTAGCCAAGAGTTGTTTTAGCCCAAATGGGGAGATGGGGGTGGGGCTGGGGTGGGGTAAGACATCTGCAGAGCCCAACAACCGTTACCAAGGCCTCCCTCGGCTCTGCCTCTACCTGCCAAACGGTAAACAAAGCCCCTGGGAGAACTCCGGTGAGCTGAACACCTTGGTCAAACACTGAGCAAACCGCCACCAGGTGTGCTTGCTGAACAGACTCTCCATCAGCGTCCTGTCATGCAGAAAATGTTTATCCAATTTGTCAAGATAATCTTTCCTCAAATAAGCCTTGGGCCTACTCCTTGGAACAGCCTGAATTTAGTCGGTATAATGTAACTCTATTTTTTTCACCCATTTTCCTTTAATCGCTGTGTCAACTTTTCCCTGGCTTTAAGCAAACTGAAAGTAATTATATCATTCTTAAGTGAGTAATCTTTTGACTGGGTTAGCTGATTCGTGAGTTACTCTAAAATTCTTCCAAACTGTGCAGACCTTTTCCAAACTCATTTTCTTAGATGTTTCACAGAGTTAGGCTCATCGATGACCCGCGGATGTGTTTATTCTGTCACGTTTGGTGGCTACGCCACGACTATATTAGGACATTTGAAAAGAAGTCGAGTGTAGAAATCTGAGAGCAGGAAAAAAAAGGTAACTTCGCCTACTAATTTAGGTGTTCCTGGGAAATTTTACAGTCACTGTAAATAACTTGTAGCTTCAAGCATGAAGCATGTTTGATTGGTGCTTTGAATCACGATGCAATATTAAAGGCTGGGCTTCCAAACTTAAAAGCATTCACTGCTTTCACTTCATTATATAATTTCTTTGCTATTTGACACCCTCTGTGATATTGTTTTGTTTAAAAAATAGAAACATTCAAGGTTACCATATTTTTCTTAGTGCTGCTCATTGACATACTCCCACAGAACTCATGATATATTTAAAAATAGAAAGCTCAGCCATCTGGCTATTTGATGGTTTCTATTTTTGTTTCTCTTTGCATTCACAAACTCTGTTGAGTCTGAAATTTCCTATGTTCTGCCCTATATGTAATTGTGTATATGTACACACACAGTTTCTCATTTAAATTTAGCCATTATCAATCTGGGTTTGTTTTACCGACCACAGTGGCACTTTTGTGGGGACACTAACCTTGTTTCATCTATGCATTAGTCAAATCTGTGTTAAATCCTGACTTTGAAGACTGTTACCCACAGTCTAGGGGATGCCAAGTCAAAGGCATTTCTTATTAATATGTACACACCTATGTTTACTCAGAAGTTTCATTGGTAGTAATATGCCCCTTGCTTTGGCTTTGATGAAAAACCTAGAACCACAGGGCCAGAGGGAAATTTAAAGCTCATCTAATTCACCCCGTTCATTTTACACTTGAGGAAAAAGATCTAGAGATGGACAGAGACTTGTGCAAGGTCACAATGCTAATTAGCAAGCAGATTTTTTTTTAGAACCCGGATCTCTTGACTCTTTCTAATGCTCTGTCCATTTTCATAAAACTGGATTAAAAAGATTAAAGATACTTTTGGGCATGTTCACAAATGTACATTTGAATTATATTCATTATACACTTATAACTTTGAGTATTTATAGGATTGTGCTTAAAAACAAAATTCAAGTGCATTGTTATACTTTGATGACTGAAGGAGAGATTTCTTCACTCTTTAGTTTGAGCAGAAAGGACAAGCACGGACTTTATTGCATGTATCAATTAAAAAGAGAGGATAAGCCGCAAACTGGAGAAAGAAAATGCGTACAAAAGACACATCTGTTAAAAGACTGCTATCCAAAAATATACAAAGAACTCTTAAAAGTCAACAATAAGAAAATGGAAAACTAAATTAAAAAGTGGGCAAAAGACCTGGACAGACACCTTATCAAAGAAAATAAACAGATGGTAAGTAAGCTTATGAAAAGGTGCTCCACATCACCTGCCATTAGAGAACTGCAAATTAAAACAATGAGATACCTCTATATACATATTAGAATGGCCCAAATCCAAAGCACTAACACCACTAAATGTTGGCAAGGAGCAACAGAACTGTCGTTCACTGCTGGTAGGAATGCAAAATGGTCAAATGACTTTGGAAGACAACTTGGCAGTTTTTTTTTTTTTTTTTTTAACAAAGCTTAACATACTTCTACCACACAATCTAGCAATCATGCTCCTTGGTATTTACCTAAATGAGTTGAAAACATGTTCACACAAATACCTACTCAGAGGTGTTTACAGCAGCTTTATTATTGCTAAAACCTGGAAGTGACCAAGACATTCTTCAGTAGGTGAATGGATAAACAAACTGTGGTATATCCAGGCAATGGTACCCTATTCAGTACTAAAAAAGAAGTGAGCTATCAAGCAATGAAAAGACATGGAGGAATCTTGAATGCATATTAGTAAGTGGAAGAGGTCAATCTGAAAAGACTACATACTGTACGATTCCAACTATATGACATTCTGGAGAAGGCAGAACTATGGAGACTATGATGTAGAAGTATGATTGGTTGGAGGTTAGAGGGGAGGGAGGGATGAATAGGTGGAGCCCAGAGGACTTTTAAGGCAGTGAAACTATTCTGTATACTATGATGGTGGACATTGTTACATGTTTGTCCAAATGCATAGAATGCACAGTACCAAGAGTGAACCCTAAAGTGAACTATGGACTCTGGGTCTTATTGATGTGTCAAGGTAGTGTCATTAATTGTAACAAATAGACTACTGTGGTGGGGGATGTTGATAGTAGGAGAGGTTGTGAGTGTGTTGGGGGACAGAAAGTATCTGTGAACTCTGTACTTTCTGCTCAATTTTGCTGTGAACCTACAACTGGTCTAAAAAAATAAAGTTCATTAATTGATTTAAAAAATGCAGATTCCTGCTCAGCTACAGCTCTTCACCCCACTCCTCCACCTCCCCTCATCTCCATTTCACCCCCCTCACCACTTCCAGCTTCCCCTCCCCCATCAATGCTGATTAATCTGTTCTGGAGTGAGGCCCTGGAACCTGCATTTTCAGCAGTCTTGATGAGGGATGGGAAACTGTTCTGTCAGAAATCCTAATTTCTGCCTTCAAGCTCGGAAGATGGAGCTCATCTTTAAAAGACTCGCCATTTATTCAACTCTTGTTTTCAATATGCAATTGTTAACTACAACCTCCTAAAGTGGCCTACTGCTTGGAAATCCCTACTTGGCAGTTAAGTTGCTTAAGCCAGAGGTCAAAGTGTTTTGGAAGGAGGCAGCACATGAGGCAGGGCTACTGTGTGGTTATCTCCCTCTTTCTGCTAGAGGTGAGGCTTTGGGGGGAGCTTCTCCTCCAGTCCTGTCGAGCCTGCCCTGGTTGGCTGCACCTGCTTCTGGCCCTTGCTTTCCTGTTCTGTGATAAGAGAACAAAGCTTCCAACCGAGGAACTGCCTGCCAGGAGTCAGTAGGAGCAAAGTATTCTTTAAAGAGATTTGTCCCACCCAGGGTCTCAGCCAGCTACAGGCAATGGCAAGCCAAACAGGAAAACTGGACATCAGCTGGAGAGTTCAAGGTTCTTTCTGATTTCTTAGCATTTCTGAGTCATTTCTTGGGGGTATCATTATTTACTATGGGCAGGATTCTCTTCTAGGCAGTTGTATGTCAGGGAGCAAAATCTTTATCCTCATGGAGCTTACATTTTATCTGTAAGAGTTAACGTGTATACAGTGCCTGCTCTGTGCCATGTACTCTCATGTATTAATTCATTTAACCCTCACAACACTACAGGTTAGGTGATGTTGTCATCCCTGTTAACAGATGGAGAGACTGATGTCCAGAGAGGTTAAGAAGTTAAGAAGTCTGCCCAAGGTCCCACACATTCTCCTTGCAACAAAGACTGTGGCTGCGTGCCTCTCACAGGGCGCTGTTTTCCTTCGGATCCTTGGGCACAGATTATTCTATCTCAGCAGCCTTAAATTATTCATAAGGAGGGAGAGGGGACTAGCATTGATTAAATACAGGCCATATGTCAGGGACTCAGGGAGGAGCTCTCTGTTCTGATCTTATTTAATGCTCACAGCAACCTGGGCAAAAAGTTAGAGCTGGCAAGAGGTGGAGTTTTTCTTATTTCAATGTCCATCTAGTGCTAGGAACATATGTGTGATTTGCCTTATGCAAACCCACTGCCCCTGTTAGAGCAAAACAGTAAACACATCACTTGTGTTCTTAACTCAGAATGCACAGATGGCCCTCAGAGAGAAATGCCTTCAAGCTATTCTGAAAGTAAATTTGATGGAGAGCAGAATCTTTGCATTGTCTTAAAGTGTGCCCTCACAGATTGTCTGTTATAGTTGCAAAAGAGAAAAAAAAACACAGCAAATATAAAGTGGAGGAATTGACCTTTTCTGGATGGTCAGAATGAACCTTACTCACGAGGAATGGATGGACGGTGAAGGGCACAGCATCCCCTAGATAGTTTGCCAACCAAGAATGCAGAGCCTCAATCTAACCAGGAGGAAACCTCAAATGAACACAAAATAAAGAGTATTCTATTTAATTAAAAAAAAAAGATGAGGGATCTTTATTCTTCAATAATGTTAATATCAAAAAAAAAAAAAAAAAGACAAAAGCTATGGAAATATCCTAGATAAAAGAGGCTAATGAGACATGGCAATTAAATGCAGTACATGACCCTAGATTGGATCCTGTCATGGAGGGAAAAACAATGCTATAAATGATAGTATTAGTGCATAATCAAAACAGGGAGGGTGAATTAGATAAAAACATACAAACTTATAAAGTGGAAACTTGATGCTTTTGAACTGTGGTGTTGGAGAAGGTTCTTGAGAGTCCCTTGGACTGCAAGGAGATCCAACCAGTCCATCCTAAAGGAGATCAGTCCTGGGTGTTCATTGGAAGGACTGATGCTGAAGCTGAAACTCCAATACTTTGGCCACCTCATGTGAAGAGCTGACTCATTGGAAAAGACCCTGATTCTGGAAGGGATTGGGGGTAGGAGGAGAAGGGGATGACAGAGGATGAGATGGCTGGATAGCATCACCGGCTCAATGGACATGAGTTTGAGTAAACTCCAGCAGTTGGTGATGGACAGGGAGGCCTGGCATGCTGCTATTCATGGCGTCACAAAGAGTCGGACATGACTGAGTGACTGAACTGAACTGAACTGTGATTACATAAGTTGTATACAAAAAATTTTACTTGTATACACATCCACACAGAGCAGGAATGAATGAGCTAGATGAATCAAATGGGGGAGGTTGGGTAAAGAGTATACAGATATTTCTATAACACATTTATTTTTCTCAACTTTTTATAAATTATCTTTTTGAAATGATCACCAAATAAGAAATTGTACATGGATATTTGGAAGTGTACATGTACCTTCTCATGGGGAGAAGGTCCATCAGTTTCCTTAGATGTTGTAAGAATCTGTGACAGAAAAAAGTGACTGAGACATAACACCTTGATTTGTGAAGAACACTATCCTCCATTGGAAAGAAGTGTATTCTTTAAGAGAAAGAAGCACGTATAGTAGTCTCCCTTATCAGCAGTTTGCTATTCCTGTTTCCATTATCTGTGAGCATCTGCAGTCCAAAATACTGGGTGGAAAATTCCCAAAATAAAGAATTCCTAAGTTTTACATTGTGCACTGTCCTGAGTAGCATGATGAAATTTCTTCCTCTCCTGCTCTGTCTCACCTAGGACATGAATTGTTCCTTTGTTCAGTGTATGCTGCCCGTTAGCCACTTAGTAGCCATCTTGGTTATCAGACTGACTATCGAGTTATCACAGTGCTTGTGTTCAGGTTACCCTTATTTTACTTACTGGTGGCCCTAAAGTGAAAGAGTTGTGATGCTGGCAATTGGGTTCTGCCAGAGAAGTCATAAAATATTTGCTGTAGGTGAAAAGGTGAAAGTTCTTGATTTAATAAGGAAAGAAAGAAATTGTATGTTGAAGTTGCTAAGATCTACAATAAAAATAAATCTCTGTCTATGAAATTATGAAAAAGGAAAAAGGAATTCATGATTGTTTTGCTGTTGCACCTCAAATTGCAAAACTTACAGTCACAGTGTGAGGTAAGTGCTTAGTTAAGATGGAACAGACATTAAATTTGTTCAATAAGGTATTTTGAGAAAGAATTTTATGTATGATTACATATATAATATATATAATTTTCATTATAGTGTATTGTTATATTTATTCTCTTTCATTATTAGTTGTTATTAATCTCTTTCTGTGCCTAATTTATAAATTAAACTTTATCACAGGTATGTATTTATAGAAAAACACAGAGTATGCAGGGTTTAGTACTATCTGCAGTTTCAGGCACCCTTTGGACGTTTTGGGACACATCCCCTGTGGATAAGGATGGCGGGGTGTTTGGGGGGCAGACTACTGTATTTCCAACTTATGGATCCAATTTCTGGTACTCACATGTGCTTTTCAGCTTAATCTTTCACCTTCCTGAGGTGTGTAATAACTACCTGCAGTACCTGGGTGGCCTCTTGGTTCACTGAGCATTCACTTAGAACCCTCAATGTAGCATGTATTCTGCTACAGATATACAAAGATTAAAAGGTTGTAATTGTTAGCAATTCTTTGTTCCTTAAAAAACATACTGTGATTTTAACTAGAAAATGTTGAGTGTCTCCAAACAGATGTGAATCAGAGTTAAGGGAGTTTAGAAGATTTTAGGCAGAGAGATGGTAGGTAGGCTTCCCTAAAGAAGAATCATTTAAGCTAGACTTAGCAGGATGAATGAGCTCTGTAAAGGGGTGTGTGTAGACTGGGCAAAATGTGCAGAAGTCTGGGTTGCTTTGGGGGGATTTTCCATTTGAGTTGGAATGCCTGGCATAGGATAGAATTTCGTAATATAACATTGAAGGTTGGATTAAGATATTAGGATTCCTTTGCTAGGAAATAGGTGATACTGGATTTTTGACCTGGCAAGTGATATCATGTGATGCTTTGGGCTGACTGACTCAGTATGGTGGAGGTGAGACCAGATTGGGGGCGGGGGGGGGAGGGAGGGGAAATAGGGCCAGACTCCAGGGTTTCCCTCAGTTCTGAGGTACCTGAAGAATGCTGAAGGCAGGGAGTCCAGGCTTCCAAGAAAGGCTGAGGGAGGGATGTAGGCCCTCCTTCATCCCACCAAAGGTGGGATGGTAGAGATGAGGGTTAAGCAGTCCTCAAAAAGCCATCTTCAGCCTGGAGACCAAGGCAGACTGTCAAGTGGTTCCCGGGCAGGGAGCTGGGGCAGAAAGCTGCTTCAGCAGGGCTCCCTCCTCCCCTGCTGCAGACCTGCGCCACCCGCTGCGCACACATCTGGCAGAGGACTGGCATTTGGGTGGGGTTGAGCGAAGGCAATGCCGGGGCTTGTAGCTGGCCCCAGGCGCTGATGACTTTACAGTAGCTCTGGACTAGGTCTCCGTGTGGAGGGTTCTCAAGGCTGCCCAAATCCAAGGGCTCACAGAACAATCCTTTTGGTGTTCCGCTGTCACTGCCCCCTAATTATTCATGAACACTTCTGCGTGGCACAGCTATGATCTTGTTTCTTTGCCATGGAAATAAAAACACAGCTCTAGCCATCCAGGAGAAAGACAAATGCCAACTCACCTGATGCATCCAGATTTTTTATTCCAAGGAGCCTGAAGGAGAGTTGAATCTAACACTCTTCCTTCCCCATTTTCCAAGAGCAGAGCTGCATGGAAATATCTCATATTCCCCTGAGATTTAGACCCCGTGTTAAGGTCCCATTTCTCTTACTATGAGGTAGGGCCCATCAGTCCACCTTGGGTCTTCCTGCCACTGACCATCAAGGGCGATTTCTTCTGAGTCAGAAAATTTTAGAACTGAAACAGACTTTAGAGGTTATCTACTTCAATCCTGTCCTTGCACAAATAGGAAATGGAGGTTCTAAAAGTTGGGCAACTCGTCTCGTCCAATATCATACAGACAGGGTAAAGTTCAACCAGAATCCAGGTCTGCTGGCTTCCTTGTCTGGGGTTTACCAGTTGTGGGTTCCCCAAAAGTTCCTTAGGAACTCTTAGAGCTCATTCATCTTTTTTTTTTTTTTGAACCTTTCTATAGAAGGGATCTCACGGATAGCAGACCCCAGGGGAAATTCTTGAAAGTGTTGCCCCAGTGAGATTGGAAAATGAACTGGGGCGGGGTGTTTATATGTGATGATATGGCCCATGTCTCTAAAAATCTTAAAGGAGTTGGAAGGATCTGGTATTTTACAAAACCTGAAACAGGTGTCTTGTTTGTTCACGGAATCTTTTCAGAGAAAGTCATAGTGCATCCTGAAAGAGATGAGAAAATCATAATGTTTTAGGTAGATTAGATGGTTGAGATTAGTTTTTTGTGATCTTGCAAAGTTCTCATTTCTTCCCAAATCATATAACGTTGAGCACGTTGAGCAATCAGGTGAAAATCACATGCAAACAGAGTCTAAGTCCTGATAAGAATCCTAAAGGTAAACAGTGAATTCCTACTAATGGCTAAGTCACTAAGGTAAGATCCAGTCTAAATACACACCCTTGGTTAAATAGGGTTTCATTAGCTCAGGTTACAGTGGTTCAGGAAAATTTCTCTTTTATTCTTGTCAAGTGAAATTAATTATATATCATCCATCAATCATTCCTGCCACAGAAGGTCTATGGGAATATTAAGGATTCCACAGAGCCTCCCCAACCTGGCCCCACCTCCACTCCCCACCCTACCAGTAGCACTCTGGGAATATTTTGGTGCCCATAGCTAAAAGTTCCTAGGATTTTCTGTGAAGTCACATCTATGGTTTTTACTGATAACCTGTAAAAGTTTCCTTTTTCCAAATTTGACACTCAGTGTGTGCTTTAAGTTACTGACAAATATTTAATTTTGCAGAGTATATCTCAGACTGCACAGCAAATCAGATTCTTGCAAGTTTCTGGTAATGATTCTGTTTTTGTTGAAAAGTTCAAAAATGATTAAAGAAAGAGAAAATAATTTTTAAAAGTATAACCCATTTTTTCACCACCACATGAAACTGTTGTTAGAATTTTAATACATTTTCTGCCATCTATTCTTTTGTTTTCTCCTTTTTCTCCTTATTAAAAAAAAACAATGCATGTGTAGTATAGATAATTCAAAAAATATGGAGAAGAAAAGAACATAAAAATCAGTCATTAACTCATTTATCTTGACATATTCCCGGTCTTCTTTAACATTTATGTGTTTTACTTAGTTCTAATCATATTGTAAAGCTGCCTTTTCACTTACCTTGCGAAAAAAGCAAGCATATAATTTTTAAATTGATTTTTTTAATCAAAAAAATACATTGTTGTTCAGTTGGTAAGTCATAT
Source organism: Muntiacus reevesi (assembly GCF_963930625.1). Lineage (NCBI taxonomy): Eukaryota > Metazoa > Chordata > Mammalia > Artiodactyla > Cervidae > Muntiacus > Muntiacus reevesi. The sequence continues at coordinate 63,072,457 of NC_089256.1, read as the reverse complement.
CTGACTCTTTGCAATCCCATGGACTGCAGCACACTAGGCTTCCCTGTACTTCACTATCTCAGACTCATGCCCATTGAGTCAGTGATGCTATCCAACCATCTCATCCTCTATTGTCTCCTTCTCTTCTTGCCCTCAATCTTTCCCAGCATCAGGGTCTTTTCCAACAAGTCAGCTTTTTGCATCATGTAGTCAAAGTATTGGAGCTTCAGCTTCAGAATTAGTTCCTCCACTGAGTATTTTTTTAGTTTTTTGGAGGTGCTTCCCTGGTGGCTCAGATGGTAAAGAATCTGACTGCAATGCAGGAGACCTGGGTTTGATCCCTGGGTTGGGAATATCCCCTGGAGAAAAGAATGGTTACTCACTCCAGTATTTTTGCCTAGAGAATCCCATGGACAGAGGAGCCCGGCAGGCTACAGTCCATGGGGTCGCAAAGAGTCAGACACAACTGAGTGTCTAACACTGAAAGAAATAAGTATATATATTTAAAAATTAAACAGCACATAATCATTTTATTGATGTTTTAGTAGTCCCTAGTGGATATTTACTTAATAATTGTTCTTAATAATACTTAATAATTATAGATGAAAAAATTTTATCTTTCTGTCTTTAATATTTAAGGTTTTTTCCTCTTATAGTATTTTATTCATCACATACTTAGTAAGCTTATATCTGGTCTAAGCAGTAAGTTAGGCATCACAGATAAAATGTATTTGTTTATTTTAAAAAATTACTGAGTGTCTAGCATGTGTCAGACAGCATTCTAGTCATTTAGGATATAGCAATCAACAAACCAGACAAAAATCTCTGCCTTCTCAGAGTGAAGTTCTGATTGAGATCAACAAGAGATAGCCTTTGCTGAGATCAAAACATAGCATCTTTAGGAAATAAGAATAGCAAAAATTAGTATTTATATTTGATTCTTATGAATATCTACTCTTTTGTGAGTAGATATATGTGAGTATATCTATTCCAGCTGATCAGAATACAACAGTGAACAAGATATCCTTGTCTATTCTCTATGGGCATGTATTCCAGTGTCTCTAAGATGGCATTTGGGAGCCCTGGGAAATTAGCATGCCCAAATGGGTATAGTGATAACTTGTCCTGCTACCTCACTGGATGACTGTGAAATCGAATGAAATGAATCTGCAAGTGCTTTGAAAGCTTTAAAGTAAGACAAATGTTGAATGAGTTATATTAGTATTTTCAGCAATGGAGAGACCTATAAACACAGGTGAAGTAAGGAAACAATAGCACCTAAAAGTGATGACTAAGGGCCAGATGGGCAAATCATCTACTGGGATGGGTTTACCCAATGCAGGGGACGCTTTTACCAGTCAACAAAGACCTGACCACAATTTAAAATTTATCCTTCTCAGAAGTAAAGTCATTCAATGAATAGGGACCCTATGATAAAAAATATTTTAACATCACTTAACACCTTACTATATCACCCCACTAATTCTCACAATAGCTACATGTTTTCAAAAAACTCTGTTCTCATCCTTTCCCTAACTCAGTGGTTCTCAAACTTGATGAATATGAGAATCCCCCAGGAACTTACAAAGGTCGCAGGGCCAGGTACTACCCTCAGTGCTCTTTACTGGCTCTCCAGGCCAATCTGATACACATCAACTCTGAGAATTAGTAACTTTTAGCTTACCTACAATCTGGCAGTTTACAGAGCTAAAAAATACCTTGGAAAGCATCCTACGAATGCCTTCACTTTATAAGGAAGGGGACAGACGTTTTGCTATGTTAAGTGGCTTGTCCAGGGTTGCGCAGTCAGCCAGTATCTGAGCCACCACCCAAGTCACAGGATTTTGCACTTGATTGACCAACGTGTTGCACCCTCCTCTCTGCTCTTTTGGGGCCTCTAGATGCAGGAGCGTCCACGTGACTGTGGAGTGTTGGTGGCACGAAGCCACCAGCTCTTGTGTTTGAAGAAAGTGTGATTTCCCAGAGAAAAGCTGCCCTTCAGAGTTTCTAGCACTGCCTTACCTAACCACAAAAGTACTTATTTTGTCTGATAACAATGTATTCTATGTAGTGGCCCCCAAGATAAGTTTTTAAAGCACTGTAAAATTTCCAGCTGAACACTAGAGATTTCCAAATTAATCTTTCCAAACTAGAACATTATCACTTGCCATAGAAAAGCATTTCTCCATTCATCAAGGTCTCTTGCTTCTTCAATCTCCTGCCTAAAACTAAAGTCCTTTACCAATCTTCCCTGGTTCATTCTAAGTCTGATGCCTGGATTCTGACTAATATTTCCATAGTCTGAAACTGTGCACTCTAAATGATACAATTGTTTCTGTCTTTATTTTTCCTGAGGGACAAAAAGGTTAAGCAGTGATGTGCCACTGGGATTTCATATACAGCATCAGTTCAGTTCAGTTCAGTTGCTCAGTTGTGTCTGACTCTTTGCAACCAAAAGCATCAATTCTTCTGCACTCAGCTTTCTTTATAGTCCAACTCTCACATCTATACATGACTGCTGGAAAAACCATAGATTTGACTAGATGGACCTTTGTTGACAAAGTAATGTCTCTGCTTTTTAATATACTGTCTAGGTTGGTTATAACTTTCCTTCCAAGGAGTAAGCATCTTTTAATTTCATGGCTGCAATCACCATCTACAGTGATTTTGGAGCCCAGAAAAATAAAGTCAGCCACTGTTTCCACTGTTTTCCTGTGAAAGTCAATAATATTATAATAATTGGTGACAGAGGGTTGCTAGATTTATGATTGTGGTCATTTCATAATATATTTAAACATTAAAACACTATGTTGATACACCTGAAACTAATTTAATATTGTACATCAACTATACTTCAACAAATAAAAAAACAAAGACAATTCCACAAAATATGTAAAACAATGTATATTGCTTATTTATTTATGTATATGTGGATTAATGTTGTTTATCTGCCTATCTATTTCCTATCTACTTGTCTAATTTGGAGATGATACAAGCCACAGTTGCAGATGGGGTTATGAGAGATGTAGTCTCTGTTAAACTGCTTCTATTGTTCATTGCGTGTATAACCTTTCTAATCAGGTGAAATCAGGGAAAGATTGAAACCAAAAAGAGAAGGGGTCAGCAGAAGATGGGATAGTTAGATAGTATCACTGATTCAATGGACAAAAATTTGAGCAAACTCTGGGAGATTGTGAAGGACAGGGAAGCCTGGAGAGCTGCAGTCCTTGGAGTCATAAAGAGTTGGACACAACTTAACAACTGAACAACAAATCAGGTGAAAAATAAAGCTAGGGAAGCATATTTTCTTAGTTTTGTATATATATGTATGAAATTCCCTGGTGGTCCAGGGCTTAGGACTTGGTACTTTCACTGCTGAGGTCTGGGTTCAACCCCCCTAGTTGGGGAACTAAGAACCTGAAAGCCAAGTGGCACAGCCAAAAACAAAAACAAAACCAAAAACAAAAACCATTTCTCCTGTCCAGGTTTTAGCCCAGGCAATTCCATGGAGGTTTCATTTCTCTTCAACATTTTGCAGATGACAAATTACATTAGAGCAGCCAGACTCTAGGGGAGGCCAGCTTGAGGCAGTTAGGGTTCCATGCACCATGCTTGTGTACTGGGTTGTGTCTGACTCTTTGTGACCCCGTGGACTGCAAACCACCTGGCTCCTCTGTCCATGGGATTTTCCAGGCAAGAATACTGGTGTGGGTGGCCATGCCCTCCTCCAGGGGATCTTCCCGCCCCAGCGGTTGAACCTACATCTCTTATGTTTCCCCCATTGACAGGTGGGATCTTTACCAATAGCGCCACCTGGGGAGCCTGGGAAGCCCTTTAAGTGAGTGAAAATGAAGTCACTCAGTCGTGTCCGACTCTTCGGGACCCCATGGACTGTAGCCTACCAGGCTCCTCCATCCATGGGATTCTCCAGGCAAGAATACTGGAGTGGGTTGCCATTTCCTTTAATTTAATGCAAAAGGCTAGATAGGTCTGAGGGGAATATTTTTAAGTAGAGATTTCTGGTTCCAGGGAAAAGTTCATATGAATGAGAATGCAGATTTCTGGTGAGGAAGTGATAAAGGTCTTCCTTATCTTCAATTAGTACTTAGCAAAGGGATGGAAAGGATAGCAAGAAGAGCCTGTGGGCTGGGAACTGAACTTTAGCTCCTGGCCTTCAAGCCCATCACCTTTCTGCCTCCTCATCTGGCACCTTTCTGTGAGGCTGGTCTAGAGTTTGTCAGGCTCTCCTCACTTTGTGCCTAAGTATATGCATGCTTTACCTTCCTCACTAGACCATAAACTTCCTGCCGGTGTGACTAATCACATTTAGCTGTGTGTGTGCCTAGTCGCTCAGCTGTGTCTGCGACCCCATGGACTGAAGGTTCCTTTGTCCATGAGGATTCTCCAGGCAAGGATACTGGAGAGGGTTGCCATGCCCTCCTCCAAGTGATCTTCCCATAAACAACTCATGTTGCCAAACACCTAGAGCAGTGCTTCTCAGAGGTGCCAGACAAATACTTAACTATTTGCATCACTTTCTTGCTCAAATTCCCTTTGTTTCTCTGTTTCTTACCAAGTAAAAGATAATTTCCTGGCATCACGTTCCAACCAGCTTCCCCGTTTTTTTGTTTTTTGTTTTGACTTGTCTCCTTAAACATACCTTGGGCTCTGTAAAAATGTGACTGGGAACCAATCCCTGAACACAGCCTGGATCCTTCTTCCAAACTACAGTCTGATTCAGAATAAAATTCAAATTTTGGATTCACTGCCTTTCCTTGAAACCCTGAAGCCAGAACAGAGAAAATGGTTGAGTGGTTTTTCACATGACCCCTTGTTGTTCAGTTGCTCAGTCATGTCTGCTCTGTGACCCCATGGACTGCAGCACACCATGCTTCCCTGTCCTTCACCATCTCCCAGAATTTGCTCAGACTCACATCCATTGAGTCAGTGATGCCATCCAACCATCTCATCCTCTGTCGTCCCTCCTGCCTTCAATCTTTCCCAGCATCAGGGTCTTTTCCAATGAGTCGGCTCTTTGCATCAGGAGGCTAAAGTATTGGAGTTTCAGCTTCAGCCTCAGTCCTTCCAATAAATATTCAAGGTTGATTTCATTTAGAATTGACTGGTTTGATATTCTTGCTGTCCAGGGGGCTCTCAAGAGTCTTCTCCAACACCACAGTTCAAAAGCATCGATTCTTTGGTGCTCAGCCTTCTTTAGGGTCCAACTCTCACATCCATATATGACTACTGGAAAAGCCATAGCTTTGACTATACGGACCTTTATCGGCAAAGTGATGTCTCTGCTTTTTAATATGCTATCTAGGTTTGTCATGGCTTTTCTTACAAGGAGCAAGTGTCTTTTAATTTCATGGCTGCAGTCACCGTCTGCATCTGCAGTGATTTTGGAGCCCAGGAAAATAAAGCCTGTTGAGTTTTAAGCCAGTTTTTTTCTCTCTCCTCTTTCACCTTCATCAAGAGGCTCTCTAGTTCCTCTTCATGACCCCTGGGGCTGTTCAAGTCCAAGCTCCTCTCCTAGGAACTCTGACCTTGGGAAAATTACTCACCCAGGGGAGTGGGAATAAGAATAATAGCTACTTGTAAGTTGTTAATGAGTAATTTGTTTTAGCATAGTTCTGGGGAATGGGTTAATGCTGGATATTGTTATTATTATTTATTTAATGCCTTTATGTTAATATCCATCTCCCCCCCACCATCACCCAAGGTCTTTGAGTTTGCCACAAGAGCTAGGAGGAAGGAAACTTTGGCTATATTGGGGGTAGGGATTTGGGAAGAACAGCTTGTAGTGAATGAACCTTGAACTTCTTAGAAGTTAGTTTGGAATTAAAGATTTTAAGTTTACAGTATAGTCCATGATCTTTGAGAAGTAATGAAATAATTTAAATAATATTTTGACAAGATAATTGGCCAACTTCCACAACCCAGTTGGAAGAATTGAATTTTCTTACAATTCTCCCCAATATATGGTGACGATAATAACTGTTATTATGAATAATAGTTATAATTTGGGCTTCCCTGCTGGCTCAGACAATAAGGAACCTACGTGCAATTCAGAAGACCAAGGTTCCATCCCTGGGCTGGGAAGATTCCCCTGGAGAAGAGAATGACTACCCACTCCAGTATTCTTGCCTGAGAATCCCATGGACAGAGGAGCCTGGTAGGCTATATACAGTTCACAGGGTTGCAAAGAGTCAGACACGACTGAACAACTTTCATTTTCACTTTTCCACTTTCACTTTTTTCAAGAGTTTATGCCATCTCTTGTACTAGGTGCTTTATATTTTATATTTTAATTCACTCACTCATGTGCTCATTCAACAAATACTTATTGAGCACTTAATTGAAGCCAGTCACTGGGGGAGAGTGGTAAATGTGACTGACAGGTCCTACCCTTATGGAACTTTCACGCTAGTGCAGATTCAGATGATAGGAGAGGAAACACGTACGTGTTAAGCCAACTGTTATGAAACACAGATCTTTGCACACATGTCAGTCCTGTTAGCTAATATCAGGAACAGATCCCAGCTCACTTTTCCGTCTTGCTTTCCCATGACAAGCATCAATGTCCTCCACCTCCACGGAATTTCTTTCTGGACTCTTCTATCTTTATGTCTGTGTCCACAGTTCCCTCTAACAAAATACGCTACTGTGTATATTTGCCTCTTGAAGGCTCTAGGCTTTCTTCATCACCCATTTCAAATACCACCTCTGCCAGAAGCCTTTTTGGTCCTTCCACTCAGGATCAGCTACTTCTTCCTCCATGCTCCAGGGTTAGGGTTTAGACTTCTAGAATTACCTCACCCTGAATATTTAATATGATTATTTGCATATACTGGTTATCAGCCTAACTTCTCTACCAGACTGTCAGCTGCTAGTTTCCCACCTCTGTTACTTGCATCTCTTGCCTGTGTTAATTCAACTGGTCTAGAGTAGCCAGACTTGCTCTTCCATAGTCTCTTTTTTAAACCAGGGATCCTGAATCTTCTACCTTTTTCCTCTCCAACTGATCCCACTTATATGTCTGAGTACACAACTGAGAACAGCTGCTGGCAGAGTGATCTTTCTGAAAGGCAAATCTGCAGATTTCACTGCCTTGCTTAAAAAGTGTCAGTGGTTCACACAGTGAAGATAAAATCCAATTTCTATGGCCTGGCGCACACTAGCTCTTTCATAACCTAGACCCGCTTAAACCTCCAGCCTCAGGTCTCACCCTGCTCTCTCACTAGGTTCTGACTCTGCCCAGCTGCTCACCATCAATCTCTTCAGTTCAGTGACCTCTGCAGTATCCTTGGCTGGAAACTCACCCTCCTAACTCCTGCTAATCTTCCAGGTCTTAGTTTAGATGTCACCACCTCCAGAAAGTCATCCTTGATTTCTTCTAGGTCTCCCATGTGCCCCAGTAGGACCTAATCATTCTTGGTCAAGGTGTTGTCATTCCTTATTATTGATATAGGCTTCCCAGGTGGCATTAGTAGTAAAGAACCCAGCTGCCAATGCAGAAGACATAAGACATACAGGTTTGATCCCTGAGTCAGGAAGATCTTCTGGAGAAGGGCATGGCAACCCTCTCCAGTTTTCTTGCCTGAAGAATCCCAGTGGCAGGGAAGCCTGGTGGGCTATGGTCCATAGGGTCACAAAGAGTCAGATATGACTGAAGCAACTTAGCACAACCCACAGCACAGCACATTATTGATATAATCACATATTTAATGATCTGCCTTCACTGCTAGACTATAAGGTTGGTGAGGGAAGCACCCCTGCTATTGTTCACTGCAGCATCCCTAGCATCTAATTAGTGGTTGATGCACAGTAGAATCTGAAAGAAAGTTTATTGAATGAATCCTCTTTGCATCTCCCAAAGTCCTCCTCCAACTTTTGGATGGTTTAAAAAAAATACACATGTAATGTGAAGACATGTTTATTGTAAAAGAAATAGAACAAAAGAGAACATGTGAATGCAATTACAGGTTCCCTTTTATCCTACCCCTAACCTTCTCTCTCCTTTTACTCTCTTGCCTGAGATATTAACTGTTCAATGAATATCTTTTCATTTCTTTATACTGTACATACCCACAAGCACGCAAACCTAATACAGTCCTGGCTCCCAAACCCATGTGGGTGTTTTAGTAAACAGAAATGTTTAGTAAACAGAAATGTTTTAGTAAACAGAAATATTAGAGATGCTGTCCTACTGCTTGTGTCTGCTTTTTTTTCAATCCATTGCAGAGATTTTTCCATTTCCCAGGTAGATTCACCCCTACTACCTCATTATTTTAATAGCTATTTGTATTCCATAGCAAGGTTGTATCATAGTTGATTTATTAATTCCCCATTGGAAGACTTTGTACGTTCATCTTGTGCTCACAAATGCCAGTAGAGTTGCAGGACAGGTTTCTAGAAGTGGAATTGCTGGTCTGAAGTGACTTAGCAGTAGCAGCAGAGTGTATGCATCTTAAAATTTTTTCAGTTGTCAGCTATTTTTTCACATAGTTCTTAGTGGGAGGATTACAAGTTCTCAAAATGTTTAATTTGTCAACGGCCCTTGGCAAAACTGTGAGAAGGGGGAACTTTATCTCTGTATCACATTTGACCCTTTTAGATTCTACTCTCCTGCCCCACCTTCTCTATCTCTCCCATCCCACCCAGATGCACCCTTGCCCCTCCCCCCTACTCCCACTGAGTAAACTTAGCAATTTCTAGTAGCAGAACATTCCTCTGTGTGTCTCTGTTCTGTCTGTGTGTCTACCACCTTCTAGATAGTCCCTGTTTCCATTAATGGAGCCACCATCCAGCCAAAGAAATATCCCCCAGGACCTAGAAACCCAGATTTTCCTAGACCCTTCCCTCTTCTAAACTACCCTGAGGCAAGTACCAAATCCTGTTATGCTGTCTCCAGATTCTCGAGAATCTAGTGGAGCTCCTATCACCATCATCTCCAGTCAGCAGCCTTGGTTTTAGAGGAGTGGGTTGCAGTCAGCATGATTTTTCATTTGTCCTCTGCTCATAATCTTTTGGAAGTTTCTTCCTGACAACCCCAGCTCCCCAACACGGAGGCTCTCTCTGTGGCTCTAAACTTACTGTTTCACCTCATCCCCAGGAAGCATGTCTCACTACGCATTGTCTCCCGCATTCCTGGTACCTCTGTTGATACATACCCGGGCTGCTGGTTCCTGAAAGGCTCTGCAACCTCTCTCTCATTTTCTGCTTCCACTGACTGGAACGTCCTTCTCTTTGACCCACCTCAGCCTACCTGACTCCTACCCATCCTCCAGGTCTCAGCCGAGATAGCAACCCTTCCCTGGCACCCTCAGGTTGGCTCAGGTGCCTGTCCCGGCGTTCTCACCCAGTCTAAGCCTCCTCTCAAACCGGCCATTCACATCCCTGGTCACGCTTGTAGTGTAATTGTCCATTTACCTGCTGGCTTCCCCTGGAAGGTATACCCTCTGAAGGATGGAATGCTCATCTGCACTGCTGGACGCCCTGTGCCTGGTTCAGCTCTTGTTGAAATACAAGCTTGTGGATTTGAGTGAAGGGGCTAATGAATGAATGAGTGAATAAGATGTTTTCTGGCAGCCTGTACTTTTATGACATGTATTTGTGACAGGACTTCCCTGGTGGCTCAGCTGGTAAGCAATCTGCCTGCAATGTGGGAGACCTGTGTTCAACCCCTGGGTTGGGAAGATCCCCTGAAGAACAGAATGGCCACCCACTCCAGTATTCTGGCCTGGAGAATTCCAGGGACTGTATAGTCCGTGGAGTCACAAAGAGTCGGACACTGAGCAACTTCCACTTCACTTCACTTAGAGGTTTTTATGTACTGTGTAATCTAAGCCTTACTGTCACTCTGTGAAGTAGATATCCTTAGCAACATTTACTGGACACTCTGAGATGCAGAGAAGTTGAGCTCCTTGTCCTCAGTGAGCGGCAAAGTGAGGACTATAAGCTTGTCAGGTCCCAGGGCTTGTGCCTAAAAACTAACTCAGCTGCTCCTGGACTCTGCCTCTGCTGTTTCCAATTGATCCTGACTCGAATGGAGAGTTTGACTGACTCAGTGACTCAGCATTCTGTCTCATGGAAACTCTGTGTCCTGCAAACGGGGCTAAGTAGGGGCTTGTCACCTTCCCCTTCAGAGCAGGCCCAGTCTAGATGGTGTCATAAAGAACTTTTGCTCCCTGGACCAGAATAAATATACAGAATATCTACTTTTGAAATATTTTTGAGCCTTTTGAAGGAATTTCAACTTACAGAAGAGTTACAAGACTCGTAGGAAGAATGTCTGTATACCCCCCTCCCAGATTCACCAATTGTTAATATTTTGCCAAATTTGTTTCATATCTTTCTCTCTAAAAAATGTATTTTTTCTGACCTTACAAGAATGAGCTCCATCCCTGGGCCAGGAAGAAGGAAATGGTAACCCTCTCCAGTATTCTTCCCTGGAAAATCCCATGGATGGAGGAGCCTGGTGGGCTACAGTCCATGGGTTTGCAAAGAGTCAGACACGACTGTGTGACTTCACTTCACCATGTGCCACTTTACTGCTAAATACTTCAGGGAGTATCTCCTAAGAACAATGATATTTTCTTATATAACCACAGGATTTATCAAATTAGGAAACATAACATTTATTAAATACTATTATTGATAATCAAATTTCAGAAGTTATCTTAATAACGTGCTTTATAGAATTTGCCTCCAATACACAATACAATACTTGTACTATTTTTTTTTTTTTTTTTAATCCTAGTAGTTGCCCCTGAATCCTTTGAGAATGTCCTTTGTATCAGGGTCAGGGGATGGTGATTCATATGCTTGCTCATCGAGATCAGAGGCACTGGAGTTCTCGACTGAGACCCCACATTTCGTTCTGCTCTTGACTTTGAAAGGTCCTTAGGTCCTCAGTTTCTTCACCTGTCAGTGGGGAAAAGGCAGAGTTGGGCTTTAGCATGTCCCAAATCCTCTCCAGCCATTAAGCCACAAAATAAAGAACAACAAAACATTATTTTTTAAAAGCTTTTTTTCTTTTTTTTTTTTAAGGTAGGAAGAAACCTGTCTCTTTCAAGACCTGTCAGTTCTGAAAACCCGCTAAATGATTTTTATTTTCCGGATGTCTTACTTCTACAACGTTGTCTTTTCTTTGTCATTGTCTTCTTCAAATGCTTGGCTGACAGTCTTTTTCATCTTAGAAGTATTTTGAACATAATATGACTGTTTATTTAATGTCTCATGCACTTCAGAAGATAATGACCAGAAGAAGGGCTTGTTTACCTATTTTTTTTTCCCCAAGCACTAGAGCTTACTCAGCCCAGACTTTCCAGAAAGCCTACATTAATTTGTCTTTATTTTGTCAGCTTGGAGTTCGATGAGCACTTTTGAGCTTTCATTCTTTCTCTCCTGCAATCTGATTTGAAAATATTACCCAGATTTCTTGGCATTTACATTTTCATCCTGTGGGTTTCACCACCCAGATACAAATACTTTGCAGGGGAAATCCATAAGGAAGTTGCAAAGTTACAAAATAGTGGGAATGACATTTGAGTCTTGAGCTTTCAAAATACTTTTCTCCTCTCCCCTATCCTTAACAACTATTTCAAAAGAGTCAGTAGCAGATTTCAAAGTGGGGTATTTGTTAGTTTAAAACTGGTTTTCCCTGTGGCAATCACATGCAGATGAAAACATCTGTACCTTCTGTGAGCGTTTGTTCACAGTCCACTTTGCTCAGAACTGCACTGGTATCGGGCATGCAGTGAGGAATTGGGGCACGGCATTTGGTGGGAGAGACAGGTTTGTAAATACGTAAGCCCGAAGGTAAGCTAAGTGCTCTGCTGGGTATTGCCACTCCAGTACAAAAGAGCTGGGTGATCAGCTCAATGAATATGGCTGGTGTGGTGAGGCTATTCGTATCGTTCGCTTTGAAACCTTAAAATTTGCTTTGAAACCTTAAAATTTGCTTTCTAGACAATCTGTGAATTACTCTCTGAGGAATGTTTCTTCCCTATCTTCTCATCTGATGCAAACCCATTGAACTCTGAACTCTATGGAGGAAGCTTTTTTTTTTTTTTTTGGCATCTTAAGTGAATGAGGGTGTCTCAGCTTGAATCTGGGCGTATAGTAAGCCCATAATAAATATTTGCTGAACTCAGAAATTGCAATAACATTAATAGTTGCCTAACAGGGGCCACCTCATTCAGTACTGCCAGAAACAGAACTCATTCCTCTGATGATTCCACATTAAGGAGGCAGCTAGACATGAAATATAGGCTGGGAATGGACCTAAGGAGTTGGCATGTGAGGCATCCCCCAAAGGCTGTGAACCTTCTGAATTGGGAGAAAGCCAGGAAGCTGTAGAGTAGGCAAGGCTGATCGTGCCCAGGCATCTGGAATGAGTCATGGAGTAAGTCTTACTTGTGAGGCAGAGGAGAGGGTGGGAGATGTGGGGTAGGAGAGATCTCCACAGAGCCTCCTTCTATAAGGTGTGGGTCCCAAGCAAGAATAAAAACTATGTGGTCTTAATTCTATGAAAAAAAATTTGGTGCATTGTGGACTAGCAAAAATAATTTTTTGCAGGTATCTACTAATCCATTTATTTTTACATTTTTATATGTGTGTTCAATTGTATCCAGCTCTTTGTGATCCCATGGACTGTTAGTCTCCCAGGTTCCTCTGTCCATGTGATTTTTCAGGCAAGAATACTGGAGTGGGTTGCCATTTCCTCCTCCAGGGGATCTTGCAGACCCAGGGATTGAAACTGGGTCTCCTGTGGCTCCTCCAGCTCTTGCATCAGCAGGCAGATTCTTTACCACTAAAGAATTTCCCCTCCCCACACTCTCCACCCCTTGCCCAGCCTTTGATAACTATAAATTTGTTGGGCTTGTTGTTGTTTTATTATTTATGTATTTATATTTTGGCCATACCGCTGCATGGCATGTGGGATCTTAGTTTCCTGACCAGGGATGGAACCTGTACCTCCTGCATTGGAAGCCAGGAGTCTTAATGGCTGAACCACCAGGAAAGTTCCCCCATAAATTTATTTTCTATGCCAGTGCAAATATTGTTTTTATTTGTATCTGTGAGCCTGTCTGTTTTTTCTCATTTCCTCCATTCAACTTGTACAGCTTTTGAAACTAAGAAATAAAAACTTAAAATAATCTTGATAGGCTCAGAATGTTGGGTTGATAATAAAATGTGTTGGGCTCTGGGTAGAGGAGATGTGGTTAAACAGGAGCAAGTGTGGGAAGAGGGCTCTTTGGGTTGATTGAAAGCTTGATATGAATAAGCAGTGTATTCAGGCTGCTGCCCAAAATGCTGATGTCATCTAGGGAACGACAACATGGCCTTCCAGACGTGTGGCCTAGTATTTAGAGGAAATAGTCAGAAATGAACCCACAAATTTATCAACAAATGTTCACTGGCATTTTATTCATGAGTGAAAAGCGAAAGTAACTTAAATGTCCAACAGGGACCCAGAGGCAAATCATGATGCAGTATGAAGCTGTGAAAATTTACATGAAGAATTTATGTGAAGAATAAAGAGTGACATGATATTTTTAAATTAATAAATTACACTTATAAAAGGAGGAGGCTTTTGAATAGAAAATTTTTCTTCACATGGCAGAAACAAAGGAGAATTAACAGATGTAAAGTGTTGTGAAAAGAGGGAAGAGTGTCTTAGTCTATTCAGGTGGCCAGAACAAAATACCACAGACTAGATGGCAATAAACGACAGAAATTTCCATCTCACAATTCTGGAGGCTGGGAAGTCCAAGTTCATGGTGCCAGCATAGTTGCCTAAGGGCCTTCTTCCAGGTTACAGACTTGGCATTCTGATGATATCCTCACACGGTGGAAGGGACTTCGGATCTCTCTGGAGCCTTTTTTTTTTTTTTTTTTTAATGTTTATTTATTTATTTATTTATTTTTAATTTTTTTTATTAGTTGGAGGTATGGAGCCTTTTTTATAAGGCTCTAATTCCCTTCACGGGGCTTCCCTGGTGGCTCAGCAAAATATTGGCCTGCCATGCAGGAGGACAGGAAGATCCTCTGGAGAAGGGAATGGCTACCCTCTCCACTATGCCTGCCTGTAGAATTCCAGGGACAAGGCAGCCTGGCAGGCAAATAGGGTAGCAAAATCGTCCGACATGACTGGGTGACTAAACAACAACAATCCCCTTCATTAAAGCTCCACCTTCATGACCTGAGCACCTCCCAAAAGCCATATTTACCAATGTCAGCATCTTTGGAAGTTAGGATTTCAACAAATGCTTTTGGAGGAGAGAAGACACAAATATTCAGACCACAGCATAGAGGATGTTAGGCTTCGTTTTTAGGGCTCCAGAGAACCTCAGTGGATATTACAGATGGAATTTATAATCCAAAATAAGGGTGGGTTTTTAGAGTTTGACTTTATTTCAGTCTTTCTTACAACATTGTAACAGGAGTAAAAATATTTTAAAGGGGGAAAAATTTGACCAAAATTCTGTTCAGTTCAGTTGCTCAGTTGTGTCCGACTCTTTGCGACCCCATGAATCGCAGCACGCCAGGCCTCCCTGTCCATCACCAACTCCCGGAGTTTATTCAAACTCATGTCCATCGAGTCAGGGATGCCATCCAGCCATCTCATCCTCTGTCATCCCCTTCTCCTCCCACCCCCAATGCCTCCCAGCATCAGGGTCTTTTCCAGTGAGTCAGCTCTTTGCATTAGGTGGCCAAAGTACTGGAGTTTCAGCCTCAGCATCAGTCCTTCCAATGAACACCCAGGACTGATCTCCTTTGGGATGGACTGGTTGGATCTCCTTGCAGTCCAAGGGACTCTCAAGAGTCTTTTTTTTTTTTTTTTTCTCAAGAGTCTTCTCCAACAAAATTAGATCGTCTTTAATAACTCAGCTGTTAAATTATCTTATTATTTTCTGGTCCTTATCAATTTTCAGGAATCCTTTTAAAGAATCTGCCTTCAATGCAAGAGACCCAGGTTTAATCTCTGGGTCAGGAAAATCCCCTGGAGAAGGGAATGGTTATCCACTCCAGTATTCTTGCCTGGAGAATTCCATGGGCAGAGGAGCCTGGTGGGCTATGGTCCATGGGTCACAGAGTCAGACATGACTAAATGACTAACACTTTCACTTTTCACTTTGGGGTATCACCATTGTATTAGTTCACAGATGGTTCGTAGTCACATGCACCTGTGTCCTCCTACTCTGCGGCCAGTTCCACTAACTTTTATAACCTAATAAGATGATATGGAGTGAGAAGAATCCTTCATGAAAGGAAAGCAAGAAAAAAGGAAAATCAAGGCCTCTCAAGAGAAATTTTACTATTTAATAGTCTGACCTAGAACCATTCCTATTAGACTCCAGCACCACTTCTCTTATTTGATTCTGATTTAACTCAAACTACCACACAATTGCACTCATCTCACACACTAGGAAAGTGATGCTTAAAATTCTCCAAGTCAGGCTTCAGCAATACATGAACTGAGAACTTCCAGATGTTCAAGCTGGTTTTCAAAAAGGCAGAGGAACCAGAGATCAAATTGCCAACATCCGCTGGATCATCGAAAAAGCAAGAGAGTTCCAGAAAAACATCTACTTCTGCTTTATTGACTATGCCAAAGCCTTTGACTGTGTGGATCACAATAAACTGTGGAAAATTCTGAAAGAGATGGGAATATCAGACCACCTGACCTGCCTCTTGAGAAATCTGTATGCAGGTCAGGAAGCAACAGTTAGAACTGGACATGGAACAGTAGACTGGTTCCAATAGGAAAAGGAGTACATCAAGGCTGTATATTGTCACCCTGCTTATTCAACTTATATGCAGAATACATCATGAGAAATGCTGGGCTGGAGGAAGCACAAGCTGGAATCAAGATTGACAGCAGAAATAATCAATAACCTCAGATAGGTAGATGACACCACCCTTATGGCAGAAAGTGAAGAGGAACTAAAGAGCCTCTTGATGAAAGTGAAAGAGGAGAGTGAAAAAGTTGACTTAAGGCTCAACATTCAGAAAACTAAGATCATGGCATCCGGTCCCATCACTTCATGACAAATAGATGGGGTTCAGTGGAAACAGTGTCAGACTTTATTTTTTTGGGCTCCAAAATCACTACAGATGGTGACTGCAGCCATGAAATTAAAAGATGCTTGCTCCTTGGAAGGAAAGTTATGAGCAACCTAGGAAGCATATTAAAAAGCAGAGACATTACTTTGCCAACAAAGGTCCGTCTAGTCAAGGCTATGGTTTTTCCAGTGGTCATGTATGGATGTGAGAGTTGGACTATAAAGAAAGCTGAGCACTGAATAATTGATGCTTTTGAACTGTGGTGTTGGAGAAGACTCTTGAGAGTCCCTTGGACTGCAAGGAGATCCAACCAGTCCATCCTAAAGGAGATCAGTCTTGGGTGTTCATTGGAAGGACTAATGTTGAAGCTGAAACTCCAATACTTTGGCCACCTAATGCAAAGAACTGACTCATTGGAAAAGACCCTGATGCTGGGAAGGATTGAGGGCAGGAGGAGAAGGGGACAACAGAGGATGAGATGGTTGGATGGTATCACTGACTCAATGTACATGGGCTTGGTTGGACTCTGGGTGTTGGTGATGGACTGGGAGGCCTGGCGTGCTGTGGTTCATGGCGTCGCAAAGAGTCAGACACAACTGAGCAACTGAGCTGAACTGTACTGGCCTGAGGTATGTTCTGGACATTAAGTTTTAAAAAGTTTCTCAGCTGATTCTAATATTCAGTTAAATTTGAAAACCATTGGTTTCAATCCAGATGTATGTGTGTGTGTGTTTAAATTTTATTTTTTGGCTGTGGTGGGTCTTTGTTGCTGCACGAAGTCTTTCTTTAGTTGTGGTGAGCAGGGTCTACTCTTCTAGCAGTGTGTGGGCTTACTGTTGTCATGGCTTCTCTTGTTGCAGAGGACAGGCTTTAGGTGCATGGCCCATTTTCACTATTCATCAAAATAGATTATATATTGAACAAATAAAGCAAGTTTCAACAAATGTAAAAGATTTGAATTTGAAATAATGCAGAATATATTCTCTGACCAAAGTAGAATTAAATTAAATGTAAATAACCGTAAGATTCCTGGAATATCCTCCAATGTTTGGAAATTAAACAATTACTCCTAAATAACCCTAGGGTCAAAGAAAATATAATGGTTTGTAGACTGACGCTGAAGCAATGCTTAGAGGGAAATAAATCTAATGACTTCCTAGAAAAAGAAAAAAGTTCTAAAATCAACAATCCAAGCCACTCTACCAAGAAAAAGAAGAGCAAATTAAACTCACGGTAAGTAAAAAAAAAAAGGAAGACATTGAAAACAAGATCAGAAGTCAATGAAATGTACAATGGAAAAAGGGGCGCTGTGAGTACTGCCTGCTGCACACAGATTCCGTAAGTAC
This sequence comes from Muntiacus reevesi, assembly GCF_963930625.1. Classification (NCBI taxonomy): domain Eukaryota; kingdom Metazoa; phylum Chordata; class Mammalia; order Artiodactyla; family Cervidae; genus Muntiacus; species Muntiacus reevesi. The sequence goes on along the minus strand of NC_089256.1, from coordinate 63,055,058 downwards.
TCTCCTTCTGACCCACCCAAAGGACCTTACCAGAGTCTGCTGTGGGTGATGGGCTGGGACACACAGAACCATCTTGAAAATAAAGTAGAAATGATGGATCATGTCTATAAAATAAGGTTGCCATGAGAGGGCAAATTTTGAAAATTAAAAACTTCTTTAAAAATGTCTATATGTTTCAAAAAGCTAGCTAGATTCAGCAAGGAAAAAAAAAAGTACCAATATTAGGAATAAAAGAGGTTACATCACCTAAGTATAGACATTAAAAAGATAATAGAATAGTAAAGAAATGGTATGGATATCTTCATGTCAATAATTTGAAAAGAAATGAACATCTTCCTTCAGAAGTCACTTACCAAAACTGGCATGAGAAGAAATAGAAAATATGAATAGTCCTATATCTATTAATGGCACCCCACTCCAGTACTCTTGCCTGGAAAATTCCATGGACGGAGGAGCCTGGTAGGCTGCAGTCCATGGGGTCGTGAAGAGTCAGACATGGCTGAGTGACTTCACTTTCACTTTTCACTTTTATGCATTGGAGAAAGAAATGGCAACCCACTCCAGTGTTCTTGCCTGGAGAACCCCAGGGATGGGGTCGCACAGAGTCGGACATGACTGAAGTGACTTAGCAGTATATCTATTAAAGACATTACATTGCAACCAAAAATATTCTTCTCAAAAGAAATACCACTCCCCACTCCCGCCAAAGCTACTTTGGGTTAAAGCCATTTGAATAAACTTTTGCTTTTAATTCATTCCTTCTCTCATTTTCCCCTGAATCCAGCAACTGGCTTCCTTCATATGAGATTTTATTGCGTCTTTGCTAAATTGGTAATATCCTTCATTTCTAGTGCAAGATGGTTCATTTTATTTAAGTGATCATTTGCTTGATGATGGTGATTATTTTGCATTAACAGAATGTACTTTTCTGAGCATTACCATAAATAAAGTTACAGAAAATATAACAAGACAAAGTGAAAACATCAACAAATATTACTTAAGGAAAAGGGCCCTTGGTTGTCAGATAGTCTAACCCTTCTGACCGCAGCAGCCCTCTTGAGTAGGTTTTCTATGCCTGCTTCATATTGATGAATGCACCTCAGCATACGGCTGCCAAGACCTGGACATTTAAAAAATAATTCCACTCACTTCCTTCTTTTTTCACATCAGAAGGTAGGGACTGCCCTGGGAATATGCGTCGTTTCAGCACTCCATTTGGCTCTGGATCCTGAATTGTCGCAGCCTGTTTGCCTGGTAATCTCCTTGTCTGTGTGAGTTGTTAGGGGTAACCAAAGGCAGCTGATTACTTAATTGTTGAAGGCCGGAAACCAGGTCTTTCATTAGTTCCCATCAGGAGCTTGAGAGCAGTCGGTGTTTGGCCTGGCCAGGTTTTCTACCCTTTCTAATTCAAAAGGTGTACTTTTTTCCTGAGGTGGTCACTGAGGCTTTGGCTGGCTGAATTATACAAAGAATCAGCTGCATATTAAAAACAAATTGAAAATTTTCCATAGTTAATACAGATAATTGACTTAAGGCAGATAAATGAAAACAGCCTGGTGTCATTGAGATACAATTCCATTTTTCTTTGACGATGCATCAAAGTGTTTCATGTTTCCTATTTTATTTTTGTTAGATCATCAAGGATACTTGAATACATGGAATTTATGAGTACCTAGTATTCTTATCAAGCAGATTGACCTCTCAATGGATGTTTTCTTCTGTAGTCTAGAGTGTTGGTTGTTACTGGCAAGTGCAGTTAAATCTAAGGTACAAATTCAGTTATTTAAAAAAACAAAAAAAAGCAAATTCAGTTATTTATATGAGTAATAGGGTTTTGAGGACTTTAATTTGCCTTTAGAAAATAAGATTTTCCTTCCTTTCCCTCCCACCACCCACCATGTTTGGTTATTCTAATACTGAGGCTATGAGAACCCAATGCCAAAGCAACCAGTTGAAAAGGGAAACATCCACGTAATTACTGGTTGTTTTGTCTATACAGTATGAAACAAGAAGTTGGCATGATTTTATTTTTCACCTCGTTGACAGTTTTGTTTTGTTAGATTTCTTTGTACTGAAATGATTTGTTGATTCGGTATTGTGTAAATCAATCTCAATTCCACAATACCTCTGTGACTGTTAGGCAGAAAAAAAGAAAGGAAGAAAGAAGAAAAGCAAGTGAGAGTGAAAAGCATAATTAAACTGAAAGCTAGGAGATTTCGTGATTTTGCTCCCTCTTTGTCACCTACCAGTTACATGAACTTGTGTTTAGTCGCTCAATTGTGTCCAACTCTTTGCGACCCCATGCACTGTAGCCTGCCAGGCTCCTCAGTCCATGGGGAGTCTCCAAGAAAGAATACAGGAGTGGGTTGCTATGCGCTACCTCCAGGGGATCTTCCTAACCCAGGGATCAAAACCAGGTCTCCCACGTTGCAGGCAGATTCTTTACCATCTGAGCCACCAAGGAAGGGTGAAATTGGGCAGGTCATTTCTCCTTCTAGGGCTTCCATTTCCTTAAATGTAAAATGAAGAGATTGGGCAAGATAAGTCTTCAGCAGTCTGGAATTTCACCTTTTGATTCTTTGACTTGGAAGATGCAAAATGAGGTTCTAGTGTGACCCCCAGAGACCCGCTGCTGACTAACATTTTCTATTGGTTCAGGGAGAGAATTCATTTTGTAACTGGTTGTTAGGACCAGATCACAACCTTTGGCTGGATTTTTAAACTTAGAAACAGTTTCTTCAATTTCTTATTAGAAATTAATACATGTTGCTCAAAGGAAACTTAGCAAATACAAATTAGCATAAAGAAGAAAATTTAAATCACTTGTAATCCTACACGGAGATAGAACTAATATCAACATGGTGTACATATTTCCAGACTTATAAAGATCATCTAAATACAGTTGGTTCTCGTTTGTTTGTTTTGGAAACATAAATTTGTTCCTACATGATTAATATTACTAGGAAGCAATAGAGCAGATCTGTGTATGTTCAGTTTCTTTCAGGAGAAACACCAGGTGAATGCAGAAAACTGCTGGCTCCTTGCACGCACACACGCACACACACACACACACACACACTAACACCCTCCCGAAGAAAATGAGCCACAGCCACCAACATCTGGTGTTACAACTTGTTTTAAAAAATTAAATGGAAATTAAAAAATATTATTTACTTTTGACTACTCTGAGTCCTCGTTGCTGCCCGTGGCCTTTCTCCAGCTGCTGAGAGTGAAGGCTACTAGTTGTGGTTGGCAGGCTTCTCATTGCAGTGGTTTCCCTTGTTGCAAAACACAGGCTGTAGGGTGCATGGGCTCCAGTGTTTGTTGTTCGTGGCTCTAGAGCTCGGGCTCAGCAGTCCTGGTACTCAGGCTTAGTTGCCCTGAGGCATGTAGAATCTTCTCAGACAAGGGATTGAACCCTTGTCCCCTGCGTTGGCAGGTGAATTGTTCATCACTGGACCACCAGGGGGGTCCTGATGTTGCAACTTTTTGTCCCAGTTCTGATAATCCTCCTGCCAGCACTTCTGCATAACAGGCAACCTGTAACCCTTCCCTCACCTGGCACTGGGGAACTCTCCCTGCCTTTAGTTTCTCTCTTTCTTCTCAGCCTATTTTGTACTGTTTCTCCCTGTGCTCTACTCATTTTCCTCCTTTCTTCTCACCATTCTCTCACCCTTTTTCTCCCTGTGGTATGCCTCTCCCTCACAGGATGCTGGGCTTTGGGACCCCGGTGGGCACCTTGGCAATCAGGTAGACATCTACTTTCACAACAAATTCCTGGTCTCTTTCAATGTAAATTACCACCATATTTATAAAATTCACGTTTAACTTATGTAAACCTGTGCTTTTTTTTTTTTTTAATTAAGTTCCTATACCTTTTACTGTGTCACTGACAAAGATTTTCATATTGTGCCCTGAACCCATTTTCCTGTAAGTATTATAGTTTTTTTTTTGAGTTTTGCAATTTTTATTGCCTGATTTTGCATAGATGCAGTAATAACTAATACTTAGCAAATAAAAAATCATTAATAACTGAGTAATAATTAGTGAAAGAATAAACTATATTTAAATAATCATTTAATGGTTTAATTAGATAACAGATTACTAACTTTATGAAATTTCAACCCACATGTTCATATCCTTTTAATATGCTATGTGATGAAATCAGAAGTGCTCATAAAGCACTCTTGCTACAGGCTGAAGTCACGGTAAACATCTGGGGGAAAAGCCCTTGAGCAATTGTTTGAGTTTCTAATTCCGTTTCTCAGTTTAAATTTCTAATATAGCAAATATTAATAGATTCAACTCAAATAAATGCTTTGTGGTGTACTCAATAACTTTCAAGAGTGTAATGGGGTCTTTAGACTAAAATATTTGAGAATACCTGCTAAATCTAGTTTCCTATAGCTTTTCATTTCTGCAGTGAAAATATAACCTTTCCTTGGTATGAACTCAGAGATCTTAGATTTCATAGTCTAAGAATGAATACAGACAGCTACTGTGTAATCTCACTTATATGTGCAATCTAAAAAAAACAAACCAGTGAATGTAACAAAAAAAAGAAGCATACTCACAGATAATAGAGAACATTTTAGTAGTACTGGTGAGGGAGGGAAATGGGAGTAGTAAGATTGGGGATTAAAAGTTATAAAATAAAAAAGCCACAAGGATATATTTATTATAGAGCACAGGGGGCATAACATTTAATCATAACCATAAATGGAGCATAAAAATTGTGAATCACTATGCTGTTCATCTGAAACTAATATAATATTGTAAATCAAATATACCTCAATTTGAAAAAAAGCAGGTATTAAGCAGTTTGTCTCTACAATGCTTAATTGCCCTCCAGAAGTGTGGTACGAGTTTATAATCTTTTTTATGATCAGCATTTGATTATGCTCATTTAATTTTAGTTAAATTTAGTTAACAACCTAGGTCATGAACACCAGCTAGAGTACAAAGTTGGAGATTGTGTTAAAGTTCTCCCAACTTTTTGGAAATTTTTGAAACATTTTTATTTTGAGGTTTAAAATGGCTTTGAAATGTACTTATTGATGTATTAGTAGGTTTTAAGCCAAAGATGGAGCCTCTTGAATTGACTTCTTCTGAGAGGAAAACCCTGGAAAGTGGACATTATAGATACCTGTATGACTCCCGGCAAATGTGGAAAACTCAGCAGTGGCCACAGGACTGGAAAAGGTCAGTTTTCATTCCAATCCCAAAGAAAGGCAATGCCAAAGAATGCGCAAACTACCACACAATTGCACTCATCTCACACGCTATTAAAGTAATGTTCAAAATTCTCCAAGCCAGGCTTCAGCAATACATGAACCATGAACTTCCAGATGTTCAAGCTGGTTTTAGAAAAGGCAGAGGAACCAGAGATCAAATTGCCAACATCCACTGGATCATCAAAAAAGCAAGAGAGTTTCAGAAAAACATCTATTTCTGCTTTATTGAATATGCCAAAGCCTTTAACTGTGTGGATCACAATAAACTGTGGAAAATTCTTAAAGAGATGGGAATACCAGACCACCTGACCCACCTCTTGAGAAACCTATATGCAGGTCAAGGAGCAACAGTTAGAACTGGACGTGGACCAACAGACTGGTTCCAAATAGGAAAAGGAGTACGTCAAGGCTGTATATTGTCACCCTGCTTATTTAACTTATATGCAGAGTTCATCATGAGAAATGCTGGGCTGGAGGAAGCACAAGCTGGAATCAAGATTGACAGCAGAAATATCAATAACCTCAGATATGCAGATGACACCACCCTTATGGCAGAAAGTGAAGAGGAACTAAAAAGCCTCTTGATGAAAGTGAAAGAGGAGAGTGAAAAAGTTGGCTTAAAGCTCAACATTCAGAAAACTAAGATCATGACATCTGAACCCATCACTTCATGGGAAATAGATGGGGAAACAGTGGAAGCAGTGTCAGACCTTATTTTTTCGGGCTCCAAAATCACTGCAGATGGTGATTGCAGCCATGAAATTAAAAGATGCTTACTCCTTGGAAGGAAAGTTATGACCAACCTAGACAGCATATTAAAAAGCAGAACCATTCCTTTGTCAACAAAGGTCTGTCTAGTCAAGGCTATGGTTTTTCCAGTAGTCATGTATGGGTGTGAGAGTTGGACTACAAAGAAAACTGAGCGCCGAAGAATTGATGTTTTTGAGCTGTGGTGTTGGAGAAGACTCTTGAGAGTCCCTTGGGCTGCAAGGAGATCCAACCAGTTCATCCTAAAGGAGATCAGTCCTGGGTATTCATTGGAAGGACTGATGCTGAAGCTGAAACTCCAATACTTTGGCACCTGATATGAAAAGCTGACTCATTGAAAAAGACCCCGATTCTGGGAGGGATTGGGGCAGGAGGAGAAGGGACAGAAGATGAGATGGCTGGATGGCATCACTGGCTCGATGGACATGAGATTTGAGTAAACTCCAGGAGTTGGTGATGGACAGGGTGGCCTGGCGTGCTGCGATTCATGGGGTTGCAAAGAATCGGACACAACTGAGTGACTGAACTGAACTGATATGACTCAACTGTTCAAGGGCTGGTTAAAAAACAAAGGGACATAGCTTTACATTCTGTTGTGGTTGAAGACATTGAGTTATGAGGTAAAAATTTTCCTTTTGTAAAATCACAATATAGAGCAAAACACTACCACAAAAAAACTACTTAGGAAATGCTTTGGCTTCTTAGAATGAAAACACATGGAAATTGCTCTCCTTGTCTTCCTTCTGGCCTTCCCTTTACCTAGCTTCTTCTCTTCCCTCCTAATTAGGCCATTTGAGCCCATGTTCTCAAGGAGACTTTTCAAATAACCCTTGGTCTCTCCAAGAATTGAGAGGAGTTTAACAAAGCTGAAAGAGAGTTACAGAAACAAAGCTGGTCTTCTGTCTCTCTTGTTTTCCCTTTTTTTTAACCTTAATTAACCCTGATTTGGGTTCACGCTCTGTTCTAACTTCTCAGATGCTTTATGCCTGCTCTTATTGTATAATATGATATAGTAAATAACGTTCTGTAATTATATGGAACAGAGTATATTTCTCAAGTCATAGCCATCTGAGCATCTCCAGAAATTTCACTTGTACAACATTGCCAATCCTTGTGGTGTTCCTGGTCTTATTTCATTTTCAAATATCTGAAACAAGTCAATTTATTTCACTGTGGAGAAAATAGACTGAAAATATAGTTTCATCACAAACTGGTCACCTTATGATAGAATACTCTGCAGCTATGTGTGTGTGTTAATTGCTCAGTTATGTCCGACTCTTTGCAACCGCATGAACTACAGCTTGCCAGGCTCCTCTGTCCATGGAACTCTCCAGGCAAGAATACTGGAGTGGGTTGCCATTCCCTTCTCCAGGGGATGTTCCCAACACAGGGATTGAACCCAGGTCTCCTGCATTGCAGGCGAACTCCTTACCATCTGAACCACCAAGGAAGCTCTATTTCACTGTGGAGAAAACAGACTGAAAACATAGTTTCATCACAAATTGTTGCACCTTATGATAGAATACTATGCAGCTATAAACAAGAACACAGCTACTCTTTTTGCACAAATATGGAAAGAGTTCTAAGGCCTGTTTGTTGGATGAGAAAAGGCAAGGGAAAATATGTATATTAGTGTTTGTTTTTGCATCAATTCTCGAGGACTATACAAGGAACTACTTGCAGTGGTAGTGTTTGAGCTGGAGGAAGGAAATGAGGCAAATGGAAGGCAAAGGTAGAAATGAGACTTTTCATCTAGTATCTTGTTTGTTTTAAACAAGTGTATGTGCGCGTGTGCATGCCAAGTCGCTTTAGTCGTGTCTGACTCTTTGCAACCCAAGGGGCTGCAGCCGGTCAGGCTCCTCTTTCCATGGATTTCCAGGCAAGAGTACTGGGGTGGGTTGCTGTGCCCTCCTCCAGGGGATCTTCCTGACTCCAGGACTGAACCACATCTCCTGTATTTTAGGTGGATTCTTTACCGCTGAAGTACTGGGGAAGTCCAAACATGTGAATGTATCATCTTAAAAATTAGTATAATAATGATAATAATAATAAAGATTTACACTTGCATTGAGGAAACAGAACTATGACATATTACTAGCATGTGAGAGAGCCCAGGGTCTGATAGTAAGGAGGCATTTTCTCACAGGTTTATATTTAATTCATAATTCTGGGATTCTTCCCACCATTCATGTGTGTAATGAGCTTGACCTTGGGATCTTGGCAGCTCTTCTTAGTTGGAGGGTATCCCTGGAGAGGAGGAAGTCGGTATTTTCCTTCCCTTCAGCAACAGGACCCTTCTTTGCATTTTTCAGCTGTCTGGGTCATGCTGGAACTGGCAGACCAGGGGAAGAGGCAGACAGGGGTTCTGGCACGGTCCCCAAGGTGAGCTGTTTCTGACGGCAGGTATCACAGAAAAAGCTTTGAAGAGCTGGCAAAACCAATGCCTTGCTTTTTTTGCAGGATGATGAAGATGCTAACACTGGGGCGGTTGAAAGCAAATTTTGAAGGTTTTCATTCAAAGAATATGCTCAGAGGACAATGCTATTAATGATCTTTGGCCAGGTCCAAGTTTGCTAATATTCCAAATACCTTAGGTTAGTTCAGCAGCACATGTCTAATTTGGAGTAATTTATTCTGTTAATATTTTGGTTTTTTGCTGCCAGGAACTCTGGGCATATGGCATTCCCCTAAGACATGAAGAAGGAAACCATTATGGGTGATAATAAGGAATGCACATTCATTGATATGTTTAACATCTTGGCTTGAAGATGAAATTCTAAGCCATGAATCCCAGTGGGTTCCCAGTTGTGCACAGGATAAAGTACATTTCCCCGTGACTGCTGTATTGATTCCAGTAATAGGATTACTCTGAGGGCCACTCTGAACCTAGGCTTTGTGATAAGAATCACCTGGGATGCTTGCTAAAAACAGATTCCTGGACTCCACCTAAGCCCTGGATATCTGCTCAGTTCCCTCAGATAATTCTTATCTGGCAAGTTTGGGAAACACTGTAGAATCTTGAGAGGAAAGTGATGTTTTACTGAATCATCCTGTCATTAGGTTGACCTCTTCTACCTGGAAGATAAACGTCTTTCTCTGGAAAGAAAGGGGCAAACGCTCTCCAATCCCGGGAGTCATTGTGCATGGGCCTGTGAGAGAAGCTTCAGGGTCTCCATTAGACTTTACTAGTGACTCATGCTTAAAATATTTGACTTTTCCATTTTTGTTTACAGAAAGAAGGTCATGAAATACCTGCGGTTTCTTCTCAGAGGTTTCTATTTTAAACGCAGAGCTCAGAAATCTTTGGAGCCATGTGTAAAAGTTCAGGGTTGCACCCAGTAGAGGCATCTGGTAACAGCTGTGTGCTTAGTCGCTCAGCTGTGTCTGATTCTTTGAGACCCCATGGACTGTAGCCCACCAGGCTCCTCTGATCATGGGGATTCTCCAGGCAAGAATACTGGAGTGAGTTGCCATGCCCGCCTCCAGGTGATCTTCCCAACCCAGGGATCGAACCCAGGTCTCTGGCATTGCAGGCAGATTCTTTACCATCTGAGCCACCAGGGAAGCTTGATTTAATTGCCTTCACAATGTGGCAATCTGCCACACCCTATTTCTATAGTCAGAAATGTGGTTGTCTCAGGAGGACAGACTAGTCACAAGCAGAGTATGTTTCTATGGCATACCTATGGAACACAACCAAA